>NC_134468.1:21239129-21601629 GCF_964194025.1 Convolutriloba macropyga | reverse complement strand
AATTTGTGGGGATTGTAACTTTATAAAAATTTAACTGCTGTCAATTCATTATTGCAGATCAAAATTCATATTGGCAAAAAATTCATAAAACACGTGAAGAAAGTTGACAGTCCACAAAAAACTCATGTGGAATATGTCTGTTCCAAGAAAAATTTAACTGACAAAGAGTACGTTGATTATTTGCGAACATTATTATTGCTAGGTTTCCTTCTAACTCCTTTTTGCAGATATGTTTCATCTGAACAAAAAACCCATTAATCATCACTAATGCAAGCTGGCGAAATTTGAGAGATGAGACATAGTCATTAGAGTTCACGAGGAGAAAGTTTTTTTTTAATGATCAAATAGTGACCTCAGGATATGCAAAAACAAAAGTCAAGAAGTCATTTTTCGAAAACAAAAATCAAAAGATCAAGTCATGAACAACTTTGCTTCAGCTATAAAAATAGCCGGTAGAATACCTGATGCGACTCGTGCAATATAATTTCTGAATCAGAATTATTAAAGAGATTGGGCCATTGTGCTGCCTATATCGGAAACATCAAAATTTAAATGCCTTATAGAACTATGGTGTTTTGAAAAAGCAGACGCGACGGACTTTTTATTTTGAAGTTATGGGTTTTTGTGGTGGATAGTTAGGTAGCTAGGTAGGGGTGGGGTAGGTAGGTGCGGGTGGTGGGGGAAGGGGTAGGTTTGTACGAGGGAGGGTAGACAAATGGGGGGGCGAGGGGCGTAGGTAGGAGGGGCAGGGTAGATAGGTGAGGGGAGTGGTGGGGTGAGAAGTAGGTAGGTGGGCGGGGGGGTTAGTGAGGTGATGGGGTAAGTAGGTGGGGTGTAGATAGATGGTGGGTTCTCTAAAAGGGATAGGGAGGAGGGACTGTTCTGGGAAGAAAATTTCGCAAATTCACTATTCGATCTTGAAGGGTATGTAGGTGCGGTTGAGGGGATGTAGGTGGGTGGGGACAGGGGTACGTAATTGGAGCGGTTAAGAGGGTTTTGGGGGTGTAGGTAGGTGTAAAATGCGAAGTTGTTTACTGAAACTAACCTGCGCAAGTTCTCACGACTGAGTGGCATGAGATCCCATATCTTGCTTGCTGGTGGGGGTGCTTCCTCGTCATTGATATGGAGCTGCTTTCGTACAGAACACTTGCCCGATAGCACTATGTAGATGTACTTGCACTCTTTATAGTCTGTTGCTATCACCTAGAAAAGAAAAGAAGAACTATTTCAAAATGTACTTTTACTAATGAACGATTAGGTCTGAGTTTGATCGAAAACAGTATGATGACAAATCAGGCGTTCCAGATCAATTCAAATCCTAAGCACAGATGTTGGTTGATGCGGCTCCAATTATACAGTTAGTTCCCGGGCCGAGGCGTCCACCCGTATTCCACCGTTATTAAGCGAGAATAAGAGTGTAAAGCCAATGCACTCTTAATTAGCAAGGAAAAGAGTGGAAAAGTGAAATTTTGAGAAAATTACACCTTTCTGTACACTCTTTACTCTCTTTAGTCCACTCAAACAATCATTTCTTATGTTTTCTCCCCTAATCATCCCCTAATTTTTCTGCACTCCTCCAACATTTATGAGAAACTTGTAAAAAACGATTTTCAATTTGATCATTTGATTGATTAGTTGCGTTTCCGGTAAGAAACGTAAAGAGGGTATATTATTTGTCACTTTTTAGTCCATTTCATTTAAAAGCTTCTACTTTTGTGTTGAGTCTCCTATATTTGCATTGAATTCACTGCAGTGAAACTTCTTTTTCCAATTTTTGTTTCAACTTCAACTTGCTTTGGAAGATCTAAAACCTTGTTTTTTTTCGAATTCGATAGGCCTCACTCTTGGACTTTAGATTTTTGGAAAACCATTTTGGGTCCCAGGCCTAGGCCTCGAATTATGAAAAGACTTTAAAATGCTAGTAGGTGGGGGCCAATATTGACTATAACTACACGGTCGAGCTTCCTAGTTAAAGTCGAGCTAATATCTTTTCATGGGTCCAGCTAAAGTCTTTTAATAACGTAGAAAGTCCAGTTAGGGTTTTTTCATGGGTCCACCATTAGTCGTTTCAATAGTCTGTTTTTTTCAGATTTCAAAATTTTTATTTTTCTGCTTCTGTACATACAGAAGCAGAACCGGAGCAAGACTAAATAGCTCTGCACCAGAGCAGACGCACTTAACAGACAGTTGGAAAACCGCCAAAAGCCTTACGAATTTTGTCAAACTTTAAGAAAAAAAGTTATGGTAGCTGGAGTATAGTACCACACTACTTGATTCATTGAAAGCAGCTAGCTTAATTGTGTTGGTCCTAGTCCCATTAGCTATGACAAAGTTTTGGCGTTATTCAGTTTGTTTACCCTTCAAAATTTCGAGCTATCTTTTATTAAAAAAATGCAGATTTTTGAGGGATTTGTCGTTCTTCTGAATTGTAAAAGATGAAGGAGCATACATGCTGACTACGTAATAAAATAATCCACGTAAAATTTTAATAGCAAAAAAGCAGACTTATGGAAAGATCAATAATGGACCCATGAAAAGATTTTAACTCGACTTTGTTTGCAAACATTTTGTCGGGCTTAAGTCCAGCCCAAATTTTTGGTCGAGCCAAAGTCTTTTGTAAAATTTTGGGTCCAGCTAAAGTCTTTTGCAAAAAATCTGATTCGAGCTAAATTCCAGAATGTTTTAGAGTCCAGAAAAAATTTTCATACCTCAAATGTGTCGAGTATGGTCTTTTATTAGCAAGTTGTGGTCGAGCATCGTGTTTTCCTAAATCCAGACCTAGAGCTAAGTCTTTTGGTATATTACTGAATTTTTTAGTGACGCATACACATTAGGGCAATTGTTAGAGTCATTTATAATAGTTGGAAACATTGCGTAAGGTTGGCACCGAGTTCTATTTCATGATGACCTTTGTTTTATTTCTTCCGTTTTCAAGATACATAATTTTGAGGTCATGCTTCCTGAGCAAACCTGTGTGTCGAAATAGAGAAGCGCTGTCCCAATGATTGCAAAAACCTTCCACTGAGCCAAATTCGAATATGATCATATCTGTGTTCATGCTCCAGGAGCTCACAACTGGATTCGAAAAGGTTTTGGCAGACACGATGATCCAAGTAGGTGCTTCATTTTACTGTTTCCGTGGCAGCCTCTTCAGCTTCTATTTCAAAACTGTTTGAGCTGACAACCTTTCGATAGTTTCCTATCACATTATCTTTCAGTGTGTGGAGGTTAACTAAATGCAAACTGTGAAAAGCATATCACGCTCAGTGTTTTGCCCAACATGGTTATCATGTGCATTAATCAATTCTATATAGAAATATCATTTACTTTTGTAAGTTGTACAAAATTTGAACTTGTTCTCTAGAGCTAATTTAGTGGTATTACTTTTGCAAACTCAAATTATAACTCTATTAGGTCAGTAGTTCTTTTTAAGTTGAACGATAACAAATCCATAAGAGTTAGCTCTAGTTTTCACAAAAAGATGCTCATTATTGAGGCCTTTAAAATTATCCACTTGAATCCCTCTAATCTCAGTCGCGCCTGAATGAGACACAACATTACGTCTAAAGGCTTCCAACTGTGTGAAATGACGTTTTGTGGAGAGAATATTGAGATGCAGTAAAACTAATAATTCTACAATTTTTTTTTATTTTTGGGCAAAGTGGTCTTCCTGAAAGTTCAAACATTATCATCAACACGAGCGCCCAATACCCGAGAGTTTAACATAAGCAAAAGTTTAATCCCTACAAGCTTTTATTGAAACATTAATCAATATATCGGTAGGTAGCAATAGTTAGTTGTTTGTCAATGAAGCTAGTGCTTATTTTTCTGTGATTCAAAAATTGAATCGGCTTTCATTTTTGGATCTTCAAACCAACAGCTGTGTTGGATTATGCAGGAAGTCTGGCCTTGGTTGTGGAGTACCTACGGCATCTCGTTCATATTAGCGAGTTTCTCGCTGAAATTATGGACATCTTGTTTACTTGTAAACGGAACAATGATACGTTGCTTAAAATCGCTCTCTAATTATCGAACTCATTCAGGCGCTTTTTCCAAGACAGTTGGTAACTACTTTGAGCAAGTTGAAATGGTAACTGGATCATCAGACTTCTGGTTTAGTGAATTGCTGACAGGAAAAATTGTCGGATTGAAGTTAGTTTGGAGAAAATTGTTGAGTAGTTAGATAATACTGGTTAGAGCGCATTCATAATCCTCGATGATAGAAGCAATCCGTGCATAAACCAAGCCGTCCGAGAGAACGTATTCCCAAAAATTGCATAATTAAACCAGACAAAACAATCCCGGAAAAAAATAGTCCGAATAAACAAACAAAACAGTCCCAAACAAAACAGTCCCGGTCAAAACACTCATTAGACAAAGCAAAAACAAAGTTCAATTTTAAAAGTAAAAGTAAAGGACCGTTTTGAAGTAAAAAAACGGACGCACAATTAAAGGTAACTGATTTGAGCACTGGAGGGCAGAAAATTTTGTCTCAAAAATTCAAAAAATAGAGGTAATTTGGATCAGACCGTGAAGAAAATAAGGAATACAGTTACAATATGAAAAACACGGCTGCGATAAACGTGAGAGAACGGAAAGTGAAAGCTAAGATCGACACTACAATAAACAATTTGCTTATAGCGCTGTTTTTAATCCGAAAAATTGTTAAAAAAGAAAAAAGAATTGGCTAATGAGAAAAATAGATCACAGCAGCAAAATCAACACTTGCTAAAATTTAATATTATGACTCTAGCCTTTCATGAAAAATTGTTAGGCGTGGAGTCTCGTCTGCTCTGTCTTTCAACGCCCAAAAAAAATTTGATAGATTATGCAGGAGTTCTGGCCTTGGTTATGGAGTACCTGCAGCATCTCGTTCATATTAGCGAGTTTCTCGCTGAAATTATGGACATCTTGTTTACTTGTAAACGGAACAATGATACGTTGCTTAAAATCGCTCTCTAATTATCGAACTCATTCAGGCGCTTTTTCCAAGACAGTTGGTAACTACTTTGAGCAAGTTGAAATGGTAACTGGATCATCAGACTTCTGGTTTAGTGAATTGCTGACAGGAAAAATTGTCGGATTGAAGTTAGTTTGGAGAAAATTGTTGAGTAGTTAGATAATACTGGTTAGAGCGCATTCATAATCCTCGATGATAGAAGCAATCCGTGCATAAACCAAGCCGTCCGAGAGAACGTATTCCCAAAAATTGCATAATTAAACCAGACAAAACAATCCCGGAAAAAAATAGTCCGAATAAACAAACAAAACAGTCCCAAACAAAACAGTCCCGGTCAAAACACTCATTAGACAAAGCAAAAACAAAGTTCAATTTTAAAAGTAAAAGTAAAGGACCGTTTTGAAGTAAAAAAACGGACGCACAATTAAAGGTAACTGATTTGAGCACTGGAGGGCAGAAAATTTTGTCTCAAAAATTCAAAAAATAGAGGTAATTTGGATCAGACCGTGAAGAAAATAAGGAATACAGTTACAATATGAAAAACACGGCTGCGATAAACGTGAGAGAACGGAAAGTGAAAGCTAAGATCGACACTACAATAAACAATTTGCTTATAGCGCTGTTTTTAATCCGAAAAATTGTTAAAAAAGAAAAAAGAATTGGCTAATGAGAAAAATAGATCACAGCAGCAAAATCAACACTTGCTAAAATTTAATATTATGACTCTAGCCTTTCATGAAAAATTGTTAGGCGTGGAGTCTCGTCTGCTCTGTCTTTCAACGCCCAAAAAAAATTTGATAGATTATGCAGGAGTTCTGGCCTTGGTTATGGAGTACCTGCAGCATCTCGTTCATATTAGCGAGTTTCTCGCTGAAATTATGGACATCTTGTTTACTTGTAAACGGAACAATGATACGTTGCTTAAAATCGCTCTCTAATTATCGAACTCATTCAGGCGCTTTTTCCAAGACAGTTGGTAACTACTTTGAGCAAGTTGAAATGGTAACTGGATCATCAGACTTCTGGTTTAGTGAATTGCTGACAGGAAAAATTGTCGGATTGAAGTTAGTTTGGAGAAAATTGTTGAGTAGTTAGATAATACTGGTTAGAGCGCATTCATAATCCTTGATGATAGAAGCAATCCGTGCATAAACCAAGCCGTCCGAGAGAACGTATTCCCAAAAATTGCATAATTAAACCAGACAAAACAATCCCGGAAAAAATAGTCCGAATAAACAAACAAAACAGTCCCAAACAAAACAGTCCCGGTCAAAACACTCATTAGACAAAGCAAAAACAAAGTTCAATTTTAAAAGTAAAAGTAAAGGACCGTTTTGAAGTAAAAAAACGGACGCACAATTAAAGGTAACTGATTTGAGCACTGGAGGGCAGAAAATTTTGTCTCAAAAATTCAAAAAATAGAGGTAATTTGGATCAGACCGTGAAGAAAATAAGGAATACAGTTACAATATGAAAAACACGGCTGCGATAAACGTGAGAGAACGGAAAGTGAAAGCTAAGATCGACACTACAATAAACAATTTGCTTATAGCGCTGTTTTTAATCCGAAAAATTGTTAAAAAAGAAAAAAGAATTGGCTAATGAGAAAAATAGATCACAGCAGCAAAATCAACACTTGCTAAAATTTAATATTATGACTCTAGCCTTTCATGAAAAATTGTTAGGCGTGGAGTCTCGTCTGCTCTGTCTTTCAACGCCCAAAAAAAATTTGATAGATTATGCAGGAGTTCTGGCCTTGGTTATGGAGTACCTGCAGCATCTCGTTCATATTAGCGAGTTTCTCGCTGAAATTATGGACATCTTGTTTACTTGTAAACGGAACAATGATACGTTGCTTAAAATCGCTCTCTAATTATCGAACTCATTCAGGCGCTTTTTCCGAGACAGTTGGAAACTACTTTAAGCAAGTTGAAATGGAAACTGGATCATCAGACTTCTGGTTTAGTGAATTGCTGACAGGAAAAATTGTCGGATTGAAGTTAGTTTGGAGAAAATTGTTGAGTAGTTCGATAATACTGGTTAGAGCGCATTCATAATCCTTGATGATAGAAGCAATCCGTGCATAAACCAAGCCGTCCGAGAGAACGTATTCCCAAAAATTGCATAATTAAACCAGACAAAACAATCCCGGAAAAAATAGTCCGAATAAACAAACAAAACAGTCCCAAACAAAGCAGTCCCGGTCAAAACACTCATTAGACAAAGCAAAAACAAAGTTCAATTTTAAAAGTAAAAGTAAAGGACCGTTTTGAAGTAAAAAAACGGACGCACAATTAAAGGTAACAGATTTGAGCACTGGAGGGCAGAAAATTTTGTCTCAAAAATTCAAAAAATAGAGGTAATTTGGATCAGACCGTGAAGAAAATAAGGAATACAGTTACAATATGAAAAACACGGCTGCGATAAACGTGAGAGAACGGAAAGTGAAAGCTAAGATCGACACTACAATAAACAATTTGCTTATAGCGCTGTTTTTAATCCGAAAAATTGTTAAAAAAGAAAAAAGAATTGGCTAATGAGAAAAATAGATCACAGCAGCAAAATCAACACTTGCTAAAATTTAATATTATGACTCTAGCCTTTCATGAAAAATTGTTAGGCGTGGAGTCTCGTCTGCTCTGTCTTTCAACGCCCAAAAAAAATTTGATAGATTATGCAGGAGTTCTGGCCTTGGTTATGGAGTACCTGCAGCATCTCGTTCATATTAGCGAGTTTCTCGCTGAAATTATGGACATCTTGTTTACTTGTAAACGGAACAATGATACGTTGCTTAAAATCGCTCTCTAATTATCGAACTCATTCAGGCGCTTTTTCCGAGACAGTTGGAAACTACTTTAAGCAAGTTGAAATGGAAACTGGATCATCAGACTTCTGGTTTAGTGAATTGCTGACAGGAAAAATTGTCGGATTGAAGTTAGTTTGGAGAAAATTGTTGAGTAGTTAGATAATACTGGTTAGAGCGCATTCATAATCCTCGATGATAGAAGCAATCCGTGCATAAACCAAGCCGTCCGAGAGAACGTATTCCCAAAAATTGCATAATTAAACCAGACAAAACAATCCCGGAAAAAATAGTCCGAATAAACAAACAAAACAGTCCCAAACAAAACAGTCCCGGTCAAAACACTCCTTAGACAAAGCAAAAACAAAGTTCAATTTTAAAAGTAAAAGTAAAGGACCGTTTTGAAGTAAAAAAACGGACGCACAATTAAAGGTAACTGATTTGAGCACCGGAGGGCAGAAAATTTTGTCTCAAATATTCAAAAAATAGAGGTAATTTGGATCAGACCGTGAAGAAAATAAGGAATACAGTTACAATATGAAAAACACGGCTGCGATAAACGTGAGAGAACGGAAAGTGAAAGCTAAGATCGACACTTTACAATAAACAATTCGCTTATAGCGCTGTTTTTAATCCGAAAAATTGTTAAAAGAGAAAAAAGAATTGGCCTATGACAAAAATAGATCACAGCAGCAAAATCAACACTTGCTAAAATTTAATATTATGACTCTAGCCTTTCATGAAAAATTGTTAGGCGTGGAGTCTCGTCTGCTCTGTCTTTCAACGCCCAAAAAAATTTGATGGATTATGCAGGAATTCTGGCCTTGGTTATGGAGTACCTGCAGCATCTCGTTCATATTAGCGAGTTTCTCGCTGAAATTATGGACATCTTGTTTACTTGTAAACGGAACAATGGTACGTTGCTTAAAATCGCTCTCTAATTATCGAACTCATTCAGGCGCTTTTTCCAAGACAGTTGGTAACTACTTTAAGCAAGTTGAAATGGAAACTGGATCATCAGACTTCTGGTTTAGTGAATTGCTGACAGGAAAAATTGTCGGATTGAAGTTAGTTTGGAGAAAATTGTTGAGTAGTTCGATAATACTGGTTAGAGCGCATTCATAATCCTCGATGATAGAAGCAATCCGTGCATAAACCAAGCCGTCCGAGAGAACGTATTCCCAAAAATTGCATAATTAAACCAGACAAAACAATCCCGGAAAAAATAGTCCGAATAAACAAACAAAACAGTCCCAAACAAAACAGTCCCGGTCAAAACACTCCTTAGACAAAGCAAAAACAAAGTTCAATTTTAAAAGTAAAAGTAAAGGACCGTTTTGAAGTAAAAAAACGGACGCACAATTAAAGGTAACTGATTTGAGCACCGGAGGGCAGAAAATTTTGTCTCAAAAATTCAAAAAATAGAGGTAATTTGGATCAGACCGTGAAGAAAATAAGGAATGCAGTTACAATATGAAAAACACGGCTGCGATAAACGTGAGAGAACGGAAAGTGAAAGCTAAGATCGACACTTTACAATAAACAATTCGCTTATAGCGCTGTTTTTAATCCGAAAAATTGTTAAAAGAGAAAAAAGAATTGGCCTATGACAAAAATAGATCACAGCAGCAAAATCAACACTTGCTAAAATTTAATATTATGACTCTAGCCTTTCATGAAAAATTGTTAGGCGTGGAGTCTCGTCTGCTCTGTCTTTCAACGCCCAAAAAAATTTGATGGATTATGCAGGAATTCTGGCCTTGGTTATGGAGTACCTGCAGCATCTCGTTCATATTAGCGAGTTTCTCGCTGAAATTATGGACATCTTGTTACTTGTAAACGGAACAATGATACGTTGCTTAAAATTGCTCTCTAATTATCGAACTCATTCAGGCGCTTTTTCCAAGACAGTTGGTAACTACTTTAAGCAAGTTGAAATGGAAACTGGATCATCAGACTTCTGGTTTAGTGAATTGCTGACAGGAAAAATTGTCGGATTGAAGTTAGTTTGGAGAAAATTGTTGAGTAGTTCGATAATACTGGTTAGAGCGCATTCATAATCCTCGATGATAGAAGCAATCCGTGCATAAACCAAGCCGTCCGAGAGAACGTATTCCCAAAAATTGCATAATTAAACCAGACAAAACAATCCCGGAAAAAATAGTCCGAATAAACAAACAAAACAGTCCCAAACAAAACAGTCCCGGTCAAAACACTCCTTAGACAAAGCAAAAACAAAGTTCAATTTTAAAAGTAAAAGTAAAGGACCGTTTTGAAGTAAAAAAACGGACGCACAATTAAAGGTAACTGATTTGAGCACCGGAGGGCAGAAAATTTTGTCTCAAATATTCAAAAAATAGAGGTAATTTGGATCAGACCGTGAAGAAAATAAGGAAAACAGTTACAATATGAAAAAGACGGCCGCGATAAACGTGAGAGAACGGAAACTGAAAGCTAAGATTGACACTTTACAATAAACAAGTCGCTTCTAGCGCTGTTTTTAATCCGAAAAATTGTTAAAAGAGAAAAAAATTGGCCTATGACAAAAATAGATCACAGCAGCAAAATCAACACTTGCTAAAATTTAATATTATGACTCTAGCCTTTCATGAAAAATTGTTAGGCGTGGAGTCTCGTCTGCTCTGTCTTTCAACGCCCAAAAAAATTTTCTGTTATCAATATCTCCGGGGTCTGGTAAATGACTGAAAATTATCATAACTTCCATTTTTTCATTGCCTATTCTGACTCTATCATTGAATTTTCTTTTAGAGAAGCGCCGAGAAAATGCACTATCAGTAACTGGTTGGCTCGTAATATAGCCATATCCGTCAAAAATGAGCAATTCCGATTGTTTGTTTGTCTGAAGTAACTCAAAATTGCGACGCCAAACATTGTGAGACAATCTTTTACGAGCTTGCCAAATGAAACAAAACACGTCATTGAGTTTAACAACTAGTTCTGCGTCCACTTTTAATACATTGATAATTTTATTTGGTTAGCTTATTTGTGAGATTAATTTTTGTTAATTAATGCGTGTAGTCACTATCTTAAAATATTGGGACCGTTTCGGGACTTTTTTCTGTTTTTTTGGGACTGTTTTGTATGGGACTATTTTGTTCGGACACGGCAGTAGGCATGTCTGGTTTTATCCCAGAATTTTTCTTTTTTCTTTTTCAATTTATACCATCATTGTTTGATCGGTTTCTTCGTCGAGAGTTTCTACTGCATCTGCTATTGAATCAATGTCCAGACATTGTATTTGTCTTCTCTCTTTTATAATTTTATCACGACCATTGGACTATCACAACAAATAGGCGTAGAAACATCGAAGTTTTTGTGGCTGTATAGGTATTTTCGAAAATTTTGACCGTTCTATAAAACTTGCTAATTATTATTGATCAGAACAATATACTACAAAAGCATTTTTGGCCATTGTTTGTTTATAAGAGACCTTATGTCATTATCACTAGCAACATTAAAGTGGACAAGTTGAAATCTCACTTTTGTATGCACATTACAGATCTTCCTTGATTAGAAATGTTGCTGTAACACAACTGGAACTAGCGTGTTTGTTGAAAAAAATTATATAATTGGGGAATGAGAGTATATTCACCTTTCCCCTTTTGAAGTAACTGACGTAGCATACTTCGTAGTCTGGGACCGTCAGTTTCTCTAGATGTTCTATGCCGTTCCAGCAGGATAGCAAGTCGAGGGACTTCATGAATGAGATGTATGAGTACTCCAGATCTGGCTTGGGTCTGAACAGAAATATGTTGCAGAATTCTTCTCTTGTCAAACCTACAAACATGTCATAACTGAACGCTGCTCTTCACTCTTTTCCTTATCTTAACTTAAACTCATGCAACTTAGAGCCGGATTTCTCCTAAATAGTTCAACTATTGATTGCTCCTTACCGGCGACACTTGCGTTCAAAAAATTTAAAAGCGGATTAGAGATATTAAATTAACTACTTAGATGGACCTTGTTTTCTGTCTTACGCTAACTCTGATTTCTGAAACAAAGAAAAGAGAAAATTTCTTCGCTGAATAATTTGCAGAATACACTACAGAGATATCAAATACAGAGAATGAATGAACGCTTCACAAACTAGCTGATAATTCATGTCAGAACAAATACCTACATATACAAATATCCTATTTGAGGCTAATTAAAATTGTGGTTATCACAGCTCCCATTACACCAAAGCTCTGCTGAAGTGATAGCTTGCCCGGGTCCATTGTCCTCCCTTTTTGTTGTAGGAGTAGCTGGGTAATTTGTCTGTGGGGGGTGGGGGAATTGATGTAAGAGTGAGAGGGTAATTTGGTCTGGGAGGGGGGGGGGGGGGGGGGGCAAATGATATAAGTTTTGAGCTGCATTTTCCTAAAAATCCTCCCATTGCAGCGCCACTCTTACATTTTATGGGCGGAAAAATTCGGCCATGGTTACCAGTTATTATTATTACACCACATGGGTTAATATTACGTCAAGTTAGGTTTTTATTGCGGAGTTGTACTGTGTATGTTGTTTGAGTGGTACAGATTGAATTGTATTGGACTTCTGTGTTTGAAAATGAGGACTGTGTTCTTACCAACTACCTCTACCTCCTTCTTGCATACCATGGTGGCCTGTCTCCTCTCTCCCCTGATCGTCTCCAATTCCCCAGTGGTGTCCCCCTTGCCCAGAGTGCCCACCACTGTCACCGTGCTCATGTCCCTCTCTGGGTGTGTCTGCACCGACACCACCCCACTCAGTACCAAATAGTACCATTCCGCAGTGTGACCTACTCACATAAACAAGTCACCCAGTGAAACGAAACTTACACCTTGCCATGTCATGCAAGATCTTGATAACTCCTGCAAAGCTTGAAACATCTTGCCAAGATCTTGATAGACAAAAATTTCTTGGAACACCTTGATAAGATCTTGACAATGGTTAATTTTTCTTGGAAATATTGTCAACATCTTGTTTCTTGACAGCCATGCAAAGAACTTGCAAGATGGTACACATCTTGATGTTTTCTTGGTAAGTACCATGGCAAGATCTTGTCAACATTTACCAAGATTTAGTATCTTGTTTCTTATCAAAATGTACCATAAGTTTCAGTTCAATGGACAACCAATTAACCACTATAAGAACAATCTCTCTTACACATTGAAAATCGGAAATTAAGTCTTGCTTTTTTTCTACTCATTTTCACTGTTGCCATTTCGTGAATGGAACAAGCAACCAATAATTCATACGTCAAAAATGACACTTTCATTTTTTTACAGCGCTAATTAAAAAATGTCACAATCTTGGGTAAATTGACAACTGGGAGAGCCACAATGGTAATATTCTCCTGAAATATACAAAAAAATCAAGCCCCCAAGCAACAATGGAGTTTTATACATTATGTACAAATAAAGTAGGAGAACTTTCAACAATATCATCGGAGATAGAAGCAGACGGCTGCATTATAAATGACAACAAGACTATTTGAAACACTTTGAACATAACTGCCCAAATGGGCAAATACGAAGCGGAATATATTCTTATAAAAATTGGGCATAATTTTGATTGAACAGTTCAACTTTAGATTTTTATCTTGAAAAATTTATCTAACATTGATAATTCAGACAATTGACAGGTCCGTTTAGGTTTGATAATGTCAGGCATGTGAAGGCCGGAAAGTATGCAAATGGAACTCATTTAAAATGGCTTTTAATGATTCAAACTAAAGCTCTTGCTACTGGTCTTAAAGATACTCATGTCATACCTGTCGACAAGAAAGAACTAATTATCGTCTTGTTACAGTTTGGCAAAGAAAGAAAAATAAGGGTTTCAAAACAAAAAAAACTCAACAGATGCTGTACTATATCTCAGTAATGGAGAAATTGAACAGTAATAAAACTGGCTCCATCTTTCTGAATGTAAAAAAAAGCTTTCAACTATACCTAAAA
Source organism: Convolutriloba macropyga (assembly GCF_964194025.1). NCBI lineage: Eukaryota > Metazoa > Xenacoelomorpha > Acoela > Convolutidae > Convolutriloba > Convolutriloba macropyga. The sequence goes on along the minus strand of NC_134468.1, from coordinate 21,587,927 downwards.
TAAAATTTGTCGACAAATACTTTCTGGGTATTTCGATTAATCCACAGAAAATTTGGTAACTGTAATTCTCTTCTGCCCAACGCTAATATTTTACCAGCGCAATTTCACCCATGTTCGCATACGCAGACAAAGTTTAATATTTTTAAAGCTGAGCCTACTCCAGCGCCATACACACTTGATGCACTGGGGAACGCCAGCTATATTTTCATACATTACGTCGCCAAGCCTATAAACCAATGTTGTCTATGTATCCGAACATGATTAACAACGTTTTGTCACCACTTCTCGCGTTGAAAAATATGGTTAAATTGTGGACAACAGTGGCAAAAAAAATGCAAACAATCGTTACAAAAATCCGTCACAAATCTCAAAATTGCACGTTTTTATGTCATCAAAGATTTGTGGACAGAGGCCTCGTCATACTTTCCGCAATTTTGAGCGTGCTCATTCCATTCAATTTTATGCTGCGATCTGAATTACATTAGTAATTTGGTTTGCGTGCGACCATTGAATACAATATAAGGTACAAACTCAAAGACGGAAATTTGTAAGACTAGTCCACATTTTTCACATTTCAATCAAAGCGTACAAAGAAAGAGCTTCAATTCAGACAACACTATATTTACTCTATAGAAATTTATCTGACCGTAATTTTGGAAAAAGTGGCAATCATTTTTACGGTATCAAATATTAATTAATTGTAGCGTCAAAAACTAGACTTATCACTCAGTGTTTTTTTTCTTCAATATAATTTAGCTTTTTGATTTTTTTAATGAAAGCTTTCAGTGCTGTTGATTTTATATATGAATTGAGCCTTTCGATTTTTTAAATAAAAATTCTTCAGCGATAGTTTACCTCATGGATAGAGTTAGTCTTCTGATTACATTAATTAAAATACATCAGTGTAATTTAATTTATAGATTAAAAAGTTTTCTGATTTTTTTAATAACAAAACCCTCATCCCCTGCTTTTTACAGACAATAGTTTCCCTTCTTTCTGTCCAAAACAAAATTTGGAGCAATTTAAAGCAATTAAGACAAGCTAATTTGTAACTATGAGCCGCATATCAAGGTGACATTAAAACTGCTGATTTTGAAGACGCGGATAAAAGTTGCTTTTAATTTACGGATAATGGTGACTAAGATGCCAAAAACCGCGGAAATTAGTGACGTTCAAAGCGAAATTAGTTCAATTCAAATAGAATAGCGTGGATGTTATTAAAGTAAATGTCCGATTAAAAGTGGCAGGTCTGTCGGCTTTTCTCGCTTGTCATTAAATTCCGCAATCGAGGATATCAGTGGCGAATTTTCCAATTCAAAGCCAAATTGATCTGATTACCCTATTGTCACTGTTGTACGCAAAAACCTATAAAACCTAATCTTAAAACATGGGGGAGTGGACTATGCCAGCATTAGCAGGCGATTTTGTTTGCTGAAAACGTAAATTTGGCAACGTGGTGTAGCTACCAACATTAAAGCCTAGTGGAACAAAAAACGGAACAGCTTAACTTTGTGGAAGTGAACGCAAATAAAAGATGCCCTATGTTTTTTAAGAAGCATCCAAAAATGGACTATACTACCATATTGCATAATAACAACTAAATAAAAGAACAACCGACTAACGTCGGGCGAATTGCTCTCAAGCGACCGGCGAGTGGTTGGCTTCGTCAGTAGCTAGCCACGGGGGGGGGGGGTGCACCAGGGGGGACAACACTGGGTTGGGGGGCAACAGCGTGGTGGAGGGGGAGATAGTTGGGGTGGGGGTCAAAGGGGGGTCAAACTCACTCTATGAACCGCCCTTCACACCATAAGTATAAGTATAAATCTCCAATACAGTTTGAGCTGAAACAGAGCTGAAAGGCTCTAAGAGCACTTAATGACCACTGGGTGCTACCTTTTTATCCCGTTTTTCAGGACAAAAAGTCAAAAGCGTCAGACGAAAAATCGGTCAAGCAAAAAATCGCATAAAAAAGACCGACAGGACTAATATAATTGCTACAAACTTGCTACAAATTTACATTAATTAAAATGCATCAGTGCATTTTAATTTATAGATTAAAAAGTCTTCTGAATTTTTTAATAACAAAACCCTCAGCCATTGCTTTTTTACGGACAATAGTTTCCCATCTTTCTGTCCGAAACAAAATTTGGAGCAATTTAAAGCGATTAAGACGAGCTAATTTGTAACCATGAGCCGCATATCAAGGTGACATTAAAACTGGTGATTTTGAAGACGCGGATGAAAGTTGCTTTTAATTTGCGGATAATGGTGACTAAGATGCCGAAAATCGCGGGAATTAGTGACGTTCAAAGCGAAATTAGTTCAATGTAGTTAGATTAGCGCGGATGTTATTAAAGTAAATGTCCGATTAATAGTGGCAGGTCTGTCGGCTTTTCTCGCTTGTCATCAAATTCCGCAATCGAGGATATCAGTGGCGAATTTTCCAATTCAAAGCCAAATTGATCTTGATTACCCTATTGGCACTGTTGTACGCAATAACCTATAAAAACTAATCTTAAAACATGGAGGAGTGGACTATGCCAGCATTAGCAGGCGATTTTGTTTGCTGAAAATGTAGGTTTGGCAACGTGGTGTAACTACCAACATGTACACCGAGTGGAACAAAAAACGGAACAGCTTAACTTTGTGGAAGTGAACGCAATTAAAAGATGACCTATGTTTTTTTTAAGAAGCGTGCAAAAATGGACTAAACTACCATATTGCATATTAACAACGAAATAAAAGAACAATCGACTAACGTCGGTTGAATTGCTCTCAAGCGACCGGCGAGTGGTTGGCTTCGTCAGTAGCTAGCCACGGGGGGGGGGGGGGTGCACCGGGGAGGGCTGATGGGGGGCAACACTGGGTTGGGGGGCAACAGCGCGGTGGGGGGCAACAGCCGCGGTGGGGGGCAACAGCGCGGTGGGGGGGGGGGGGTGTCAAACTCATTCTATGAACCGCCCTTCAAACCATAAGTATAAGTATAAGTCTGCAAAACAGTTTGAGCTGAAACAGAGCTGAAAGGCTCTAAGAGCACTTAATGACCGCTGGGCCATTTGAGGACGAAAAGTCAAAAGCGTTTTTGAGGACGAAAAGTCAAAAGCGTCAGACGAAAAATCGGTCAAGCAAAAAATTGCATTAAAAAAACCGACAGGACTAATATAATTGCTACAAACTTCGTTTGAGAGCAAATAATAATTTATATACATTGATGAGCAGAACTGTTGTGGAAGCGGAATGAAAATTTTTCATTAAACAAAACTATGTCATACTTATGTGTATAAATACAAACAAACAAAAATGAATAAGCCTGATAACGTGTCGAATGATACTGCGTGATTTGAATCAGATGGGTTGTCATGTCAATGTTTAACTTTTTTGTAATAGTCGTGGAATTTACATGTTCAAATTGAAAAAAGTTGGCAAAGACCTTGTTTGATGATGACCCTGGAAGCACTGATCTGAGCGTACACTCCATAAGTGACCAACATGTGCTGAAATCTGGCTGGATAGTCAATGAGACCTCGAATGTGGCTCTTCAAAATGCGCAATGTTTCCACCTGTAAAAAAACAAACAGCACAGTTGAACACTAAATGGGAAGCAATGATGAATAAATGCAAGAAAACTAATTGAGAGAATACCTTATGAAGCCATGAAGCACGTTATATGGCATGTTATATGGCGCTAAAGTCCTTATGAAATTGTGAACAAAATTCTATCGTCAAACCAATATAGTTTATAAACAAATAGATGTTGAATGTTTAGTCTGGGACCAGTTTTATAAAGAACTTTGGATAAATCTCGTTGTTATAAATTCCTCTCAAACATTTTTTAACACCTGTTTTAGTCCACATGCCCTTTTATTGCAATCTTTCCTATCACAAAATTTTCTCGCAGTTTTTTTCGTCTGAACATTTGATTTTCTTCCTCAAAACGGGATAAACAGGTAAATCCCGGAGGGCATTAAGTTCTCTTACGGCTTTACGGTTCACTAGTCTAAGTATGTGATTCACCGAAACTGTTGAGTTCATTTTTAGTCACTGTAGTGGTTAGGAGGGTGGTTTATGATGGTTTGATTTTAACGTTAACCACTAACACCCTTTTACACGTTTTTTCAACAGGTACTCTACTCTAAACAAATTTTCCTGGCAATTCAAAGTTTTTTCTAGTTTTTTAAAGTTTGTTATAGTAGAAAGAAAAAAGAGTGTTGAATGTTGACTTGCCCCTTAATGTGTGGCAACTTTTTGGTTGCAATAGTTCCTAGCTAGTTCGATAACATTTTGTTGTTTTGAAGAAGTTTCTTTGTGCTCAGGGAAAATTTTTCAAAGAATAGCTGACTTTTCATTGGAAGTTTCAAACATTTTTGCTTAAACTTGTGATTATGATAAACCTGTAAGTTTAACAACCAGAAGATGGGAGATCGGCTGTAAGTTTTAAGTGACTCACGAGTAACTTGTTATCAACTTGAAACATAGAGAACATTATGAAAAGTTTCAAACTCCATAGGTTTTAAAATCAATAGGCTCATTTTGCGTGTTCAAATAAAACATGAAACTGGATTAAGAGCTCAGGTTTGTCGTTTGAAGTGAAAAATTAATTAAAAAGATAATATTACCAGGTTCAAAAAATGTTTGTTGAAAGCTCCATGAGTGGTTCCGCTCAAATTACGGTTCCATTTTGATAGATTACATATACATTGATATTGGAATCTTTGAATGAAAATGCAGCTCTCACGCGAGTGCTGACCCTACAATTCGTTTGCCATTTTGTGTGGTATCTTATGGTCCGACGTAATTCAAAACTTGGTTCCAAACTCTTGTCCGTGTTGCCATTGAGGGCTTACTGTTAATAATTGAATTCCACGCAGTAAAGTTTTAGTAAGATAACGGAAGATGTGCTCAGCAAATTAAAGTAAACTGGTTTAAGTCAGAACTGCATAAACAATTTGCGATATGTGAAAAAAATTGTAAAATTATTAATCTAACTCTAACTGGGAGAAACTGTTTTATGTCAGACAAATTATTAAAAAAATGTTAAAACTGCTGCTGCTGCTGCTGCCAACTGAGACATATTTGCTGTATCGAACTCTGCTGAAGGGAAATTTGAAAAAGTCAGCCAAATCCAGAATTCAATTTTGACGGCGTTTCCCTGTTCGCGTTGATTAAAAATTGTGCTGCCTTCAAAAGAATTGACTGAATATTCTTTTCAATTAATGGATTTTTTCCTCAGATATAGAAAGTTCAATCTATAAATTCCCTTAGAGAATCAGCAGTTCGTGTTTTTTGTCTTTAAGTAAACCAGGAGAAAACAAAATCATTTTTTTGACACGACAATAAGGTAGTAAGCAAATCTTTGGATCACCTAAAAAGTTTTGAAGGGCGAAGTGCTCAACAAATAATAAATTTATATAAAAGTTTGCTTCGAAAGTTGCGAGATGGGTTTTGTGAAATTGAAAGTATCCAATTAGGGTGATTTAGCTGTGTATTATTAAGAGCGCACGAATATATAACCTTTTAGGTTGCCCTGCGCTTCACAGTTTTCATATTTCTTTACAACTCAGACAAATTTGCTGTATCGAACTCTGCTGAAGGGAAATTTGGAAAAGTCAGCCAACTCCAGAATTCGATTTTGACGGCGTTTCCCTGTTCGCGTTGATTAAAAATTGTGCTGCCTTCAAAAGAATTGACTGAATATTCTTTTCAATTAATGGATTTTTACCTCAGATATAGAAAGTTCAATCTATAATTTCCCTTAGAGAATCGGCAGTTCGTGATTTTTGTCTTTAAGTAAACCAGGAGAAAACGAAATCATTTTTTGACACGACAATAACGTAGTAAGCAAATCTTTGGATCACCTAAAAAGTTTTGAAGGGCGAAGTGCTCAACAAATAATAAACTTATATAAAAGTTTGCTTCGAAAGTTGCCAGATGGGTTTTGTAAAATTGAAAGTATCCAATTAGGGTGATTTAGCTGTGTATTATTAAGAGCGCACGAATATATAACTTTTTAGGTTGCCCTGCGCTTCACAGTTTTCATATTTCTTTACAACTGATAGGTTTTTGTTTCTACTATTCTACTAATGATGGTCACAATATACAAGCTCCGTACAGCGATAAATTAAAGCATTTTTTTTGGATTTGAAAGACTTTTTTGGATTTGAGTTGCAGTATTTCGAGTGCGATATCAATTGGAGAGTACTTTTGTTCTTTGGATTTTCTCTGTAGCTCCACTGTTTCTCATTCGTCACTTATTTACGTCACTGTATCTCCTGCACTTAATTTGTTTACGACGCTGTTGGGTTATGGACTTTCGCATGCGGAATAAAAAAAGTTTTTAACTAAGTAAAATAATTAATTTCTCAAAAATGAGAGAATAACAAAATGATATTTTACAGTAGAATTTAGAGTTTACATGAGAGATCTCATTATTAGATCAAGATGGTGATTTGAATTTGGGGATGAAAAAGATCTCAAAAATCAGCTGTATATATATATACCCATTATCAGTGTGAAAAAGTCAAGAGACAAAACTAATCTTAGCACCGTGATTTATAGTGGGGGTCGCAAAAGTTACCCAATATGGTTTGCTTCTGCAAATCAGTCGCAAAGGGAACCATAAATGGAATGCATTTGCACTTTTCTAAGAATTCATTCACACTTCCGGAGATATCATCATCATTTAATACATGCTGAGAAGATTTTACATCAATTAATCTAACTCTAATAATAGTTATCTAGATTCACCAATTTGAACCGAATATTGATTCTAAGCACCATTTCTTGACGATTCATTTATATAATTTCTTTGATCGAAGTCATATTGCTTGTCTTTCTAATCTGGTAAGTCAAACTTTCTTTCTAATTCTCACTAAGTTTAAGACTATAGTTTGATCGATATTCTAACACCCCCACTCAGACTTGAGTTGATTGCGTAGAGTCTGTTCCCATCAAAACTGCTCTGAATGTTGCCACTTTCGAAACGGGTAACGACTTTGTGAAGATGTCCGCTGCCATTTTGTCAGTAGGGACGTAATGAATTGAAATATTCCTATCCTCCGTCTTGTCCCGGATGAAGTGAAACTTTGTTTCGATGTGCTCGCTCCTTTTGTGCATGACTGGGTTTTGGCAGAGTCTGATACAACTTTGGTTGTCTTCTCCAACTGCTATTGGACGTTTCTGTTGGATGCCAAAATCCTCCAGAAGTTGTTTCAGGTAGAGTGCTTCCTGAACTGCTGCTGCCATGCCCTGATATTCTGCTCCTGATGAAGAAAGAGCAACTGTGGCCTGCTTCTCGACACCCCAGCTGAGTGCTGCGCCACGTCCGTTGAGATTGAAGTAATAGCCCATTGTTGATTTTCTGTCGTTCACGTCTCCAGACCAGTCTGCATCATTTTCCCCCACTAAATCATAACTAGCCATTTTGTGTAAGTAAGTTTTAAACCTTTTGAACCTTGAAGATATCGCAGAAGTCGTTTTGCGCACATCCAGTGTTGATTGGTAGGTGCAGTCATGTGTCTGGACAGAATAATGACTGTGAACATGATGTCTGATCTCGTCTGTTTGGCCAGATACGGAAGTGATCCAAACAAGCTTCTGTAGATCCTCTAGTCCACTTCTTCGTCTCCGTTCTCTGCTGTCTGAAGTTTCAAATTCAAATCAGCTGGAGTTCTTGAGGGTTTGCATTGATCCATTTGAAACCGCTCAAGCATCGTTTCTATGTAGCGTTCTTGGTCGACTGTGACCTTGCCCTCTTCTTGTCTGATTCCTAGACCCAGAAATCAGTGTAGTCTCCCTCTGTCTTCCATGTGAAAGGTTGCTTCTAGAGCCTTCTTGACATCAGAGACCACTGTCATACTTGTTATTGCTGCTATGATGTCGTCAACCCAGACCAAGATGAAGGTGTGATCCTCTGCCTCTGATCTTGCGAACAAGCAGTGATCGTTCCTGCTTCTGGTGAACCCCTGTCTCAGTAGGAAGTTTGCCAGCCCTTTGTGCCAGTTGTAAGCAGCCTGTTTCAGACCATAAATTGATTTATTTAGTCGACATACTAACTTCTCCCCATCTGATCCGCGTTTTACAAACGCCTGTGGCTGTTCCAGATACACTTCTTCCTCGATTGGTGAGTGCAGGAAAGCAGTCTTGACATCAAATTGGTGCATCACATGGCCCTGCTTCGCTGATAGCTGAAGTAGAATCCTGAATGTCTTTGGCTTGCAGGTAGGCGCAAAATCCTCAAAGTAGTCCACTCCTTCCACTTAATTGAAACCTTTTGCCACATAGCGCGCTTTGTGTTTGTCCACTTGACCACTCTGTCCTAATTTCATTTTGTAGACCCCTTTGCCCGGTATGACGTCCCTGTCTGTGGGTGGTCTCACTAGGTACCAAGTCTCGGAGTGTTGGAGTGCCTTGACCTCGTCCTTCATTGCCCGGTGCCACTGGTCCCAATCGTCACCTTGCTTGGCTTCGTAGACTGTTTTGGGTTCCACATAGTCGCCCTCAGTCACAGCAAGATGGGTCCTGACTTCTCCAAAAAATTGCGGAACATTCCTTGCTCGTGTCCCTCGTCAGGGCTCTGCTCTCTCCGCGTGTTCCAGTGCATCTTCATTGAAACCAACTGTCTCTAACTGTGAGAAGTCTTCTGTGTCACTGTCTTCCAGTGACTCTGAGTCTCTGTGACTCCCTCTTGTTGCAGTAGATCCTTCATCTAGTGCTGTTTCTCCAACATCTGAGGCCTCTTGTCTCAGTGTTGTTTCTTGAGTGTTCACGCTCCCTGCGTCATGCCACTCCTCCTTTATTGCAGTAGATGTGTCCTGTCGTTCTCTGTTGTCATCGTCTTGATGACCATCATCTGGGTGCCAGATTCCCAGTTCCGACCCATCATCTAGTAGGTCAGCCGTTTCTTTGTTGTCAGGGACTGAGCCCACTTTAGACTCCTTGATAATCACATCTCGAACTGCCATCACCTTGCGTGTGTTGGGTATGTACACCAGGTATCCGTTTTCTCCTTCAGTGTAACCCACAAACTTTCCTTCCAGTGCCTTGGGTTCAAGTTTGATGACTGCTCTGTACCTCTTCCTCATGAAGACTGTGCAACCAAAAATAGATAATTTACTAATTGGAAGCTTAGGTTTTATACCTCCCATCAGCTCTGCTGGGCACTTTTCTTCTCCTCGTCTCACAACCAAGTTTCTGATCTTTGCTGCGTGAAGAATTGCTGCTCCCCACATCATCTTGGGAAGTCCTGAGTCAATGAGCAAACATTTTGCCATCTCCAGCAGTGTCCTGTTGCACCTCTAAGCTAACCCATTCTGTTGTGGCGTCTCTGGTATGGTCTTCTCCTGTAGAATGCCTGCATCTAAGCAGTACGTCTTGAACTGCTCTGAGAGAAACTCCTTCGCATTGTCTTGCCTCAGCTTCTTGGGCGTCCCCACACTGAGAACAAATTTCTTCAGGCTGGCCAATGCTTCACTCTTTGCCTTAAGCAATTCCACAAACACAAACTTCGTTTACTGGTCTGCAAACACTGTGCAGAACCGGAACCCTGACAGTGACTCTACTCTGAAAGGTCCCATCACGTCTGTGAACACCCTCTCCAGCTTCTCTTCTGCTTGGGTCTCTGCCACTCTTCGTACTGGAGTCTTTGTGATCTTGGCCAATGCACACACATTGCATAAATCATCGAGTTCCCCCACTGTCTCTGGTGCATTCCTGACCACATCCGCTTGATTCAAATGACCCAATCGACTGTGCCACTTCCTTGCACTGTCAAGTTTCACGCTGTTGGAACTCATCTTGAATTCTAGATCGCTGCAGGGTAAGTAAAAACAAATTATTTTCTTACGTTAGTTTTTACCCGAGTTCCCTTCTGGAGTTTCATGCAGCTGTTTTCTCTCTCGAAATTGAAGCTATGTCCCCACTCCGTGCATCTTGAGACTGATAGGAGGTTTGAAGAATAGTCCGGCACACACAGAACTTTTTTGAGTTCGCATTGGAATTCCCCTTTGTTTGAGGGTATGCTGATCCTCACAGAGCCTCTGCTCACCACTCTTGAAGCCTCTCCGTTGGGATTTCTGACCACTGATTAAATGGGCACAAAGTCCAGGAACGCATCGATGTTCGTCACTATGTGATCTGTACAAACACTGTCCACTAGCATGCCTGCTGTCTTCTACTGGGCAAGAGCTGCCCAGCATTCCTCGTCTGGTGTAGCCAATGTTGGATCCATTGCCACTGACTCATGTTTGCCTCCATCTCTTTGTCTCTTGCATGCCCTGTCTAGGTGACCACACTTGCTGCATTGTGCTGTCTCCTTCTTCCTGCAGTCCCTGGCAAAGTGTCCAGGGATCCCACACACAAAGCAGTTTCGTTTCTTGGGTCCCTTCTTGAAGTCACGCTTCACTGCCAGTGCCACTGAACCACTTTCTCCCTTGTGTCTCTGCACCGTGCTCTCATGAAAGTTCTGCAGCCTTTTCCTCAACTCTGTGAAGTTCGTTGCCGGGTTGAAGCTTTCCTGTATAACAAAACTTTCATACCTCATTGGCAGACCATTGAGGACCAAGGCGTTGAAGAGGGTCTCTGAGACTGTTTCCCCTGCTTCTTGTAGCCTTGTGAGCAACTCCTGTCCTCTGATGAAAAAGCTGTCCAAATCCTCAGAATCCTCGAGCTGCAGTCGAGCAAGCTGTGCCACTAAAGTTACCACTGTCGGCGTCTCCACACTCTGAAATCTCTCTTGCAAAAGCTTCCAAGCCTTTGCTCCATCTCCAGTGCCATCATCTCCCACAAAGTAATGTCTCATCAGCATGAGGGTTGTTGCATCTAGAGTCAGTGCCAGATAGCACCACACATTGTTCCGTTTCTCCTTGATGTCTGAAACTTCATTCTCATATGCATCTTTCAGCACCTTGTGGTTCTTCTTCTAATCATTGGTTGCCCCATTGGCCAGTGGCGCAGGCTCATTGGGTTGCTCCTCTGTCCCCAGTAGTGATTTGTAGAGTCCATTCATCTGCATCATCGCCACAAATCTTGTGCTCCAGATTGGAAAGTCCTGTGCCTTACCTGTGTAGGTCAGCAGCTTCACTGTCTGTTGATCCATTGGAGTTTGAGCAGGCAAAACAGTTGTGAAAAGAAAAGGTACTAAGGAGAAAAGGTTTATGACTGTCAACAACAAATTAGTTTTGTTTTGGAAATTAATTTTATGACTTAGAAAATTGCTGGGCCCATAACCTGTTGGGTTATGGACTTTCGCAAGCGGAATAAAAAGCGTTTTTAACTAAGTAAAAGAATTAATTTCTCGGAAATGAGAGAACAACAAAATGATATTTTACAGTGAATATAGAGATTTACAGGAGGGATCTGATTATTAGGTCAAGATGGTGATTTGAATTTGGGGATGAAAAAGGACTCAAAAATCAGCTGTATATATACCCATTATCAGTGTGAAAAAGTCAAGATACAAAACTAATCTTAGCACCGTGATTTAGAGTGGGGGTCGCAAAGGTTACCCAATATGGTTTGCTTCTGCAAATCTGTCGCAAAGGGAACCATAAATGGAATGCATTTGCACTTTTCTAAGAATTCATTCAAACTTCCGGAGATATCATCATCATTTAATAAATGCTGGGAAGATTTTACATCAATTAATCTAACTCTAGTAATAGTTATCTAGATTCACCAATTCGAATCGAATATTGATTCTAAGCACCATTTCTTGACAACTCTTTTATATAATTTCTTTGATCGAAGTCATATTGCTTGTCTTTCTAATCTGGTAAGTCAAACTTTCTTTCTAATTCTCACTAAGTTTAAGACTATAGTTTGATCGATTTTCTAACACCCCCACTCAGACTTGAGCTGATTGCGTAGAGTCTGTTCCCATCAAAACTGCTCTGAATGTTTCCACTTTCGAAACGGGTAAGGACTTTGTGAAGATGTCCGCTGCCATTTTGTCAGTAGGGACGTAATGAATTGAAATATTCCTATCCTCCGTCTTGTCCCGGATGAAGTGAAACTTTGTTTCGATGTGCTCGCTCCTTTTGTGCATGACTGGGTTTTGGCAGAGTCTGATACAACTTTGGTTGTCTTCTCCAACTGCTATTGGACGTTTCTGTTGGATGCCAAAATCCTCCAGAAGTTGTTTCAGGTAGAGTGCTTCCTGAACTGCTGCTGCCATGCCCTTACATTCTGCTCCTGATGAAGAAAGAGCAACTGTGGCCTGCTTCTTGACACCCCAGCTGAGTGCTGCGCCACGTCCGTTGAGCTTGAAGTAATAGCCCATTGTTGATTTTCTGTCGTTCACGTCTCCAGACCAGTCTGCATCATTTTCCCCCACTAAATCATAACTAGCCTCTTCTGTGTAAGTAAGTTTTAAACCTTTTGAACCTTGAAGATATCGCAGAAGTCGTTTTGCGCACATCCAGTGTTGATTGGTAGGTGCATTCATGTGTCTGGACAGAATAATGACTGTGAACATGATGTCTGGCCTCGTCTGTTTGGCCAGATACAGAAGTAATCAAAACAAGCTTCTGTAGATCCTCTGGTCCACTTCTTCGTCTCCGTTCTGTGCTGTCTGAAGTTTCAAATTCAAATCAGCTGGAGTTCTTGAGGGTTTGCATTGATCCATTTGAAATCGCTCTGTTTGGCCTCGTCTTGATGAAAAAGAAAAAATACTGCAAAAGTTCGAGCTGATTTCAATTTGGTTTTTATTCATACTCCGTTTGATTAATCCCATTTTTCTGTCAGATTTTTTCGGTCTCCAATTTTGTTTGTTTTCGTGAGCATTTCGCCATTTGCTTTTCTTACTGTTGATTCTAACTTTCTATTGTTGATCAAATTAGCTGAACTCTCAGGAAGTGTATCTTTGTGATTTCGAAGTTGAAATTCACACTGCTCTAATGAAAAAACCGGTCAGTTTTCTCATTTTTCATAATTGAGTGCCTTTATGCATTCTTTTGCACAAGAGAGTTTTTAAGTTGTTGTCTGTTGGGTGCTCACATTGCCAGCATACTTGATGCGTTTCAGCTCTTAATTGAGAGATAAAAATAAAAGGACCCAAAACCTGAATTGAAAACTCTTCTTTGTCAGCAGAAATTTAAGATCAAGCTGACAGTAAGCAATTTAAATGACTCGTTGTTGTGATGTTTTGAACCACGACAGAGAAATTGAGTTTTCGTTCGTGACTAGGTGCCTTAAAGTAATTTTTGGGGATTCATTACTTACGCACGTTTTCATCAATAAACGCAATTTTATTTTCGTCCCAAGAGACATCATTTTGCTTTAACTAACTTTGCTAATAAAAATTCGCTCGATAAAACACTCTTCTCCAGTAAATGAATCGGAAAAATTAGGTTGTTTTGGTCTGGAGAGCTGGTTCGACTGGTTATTGTCAAAACATTTGAATACTGACTGTTTCGCAGCAAAAAATAATTTTTGCTCGTGGACAGACCGTTTTAAACAATGTTTTTCATTTTAAAAAGTAACTAACGCTACTTCTGCGATGAACTAGAGAGGAGCTGCTGTTTTGGTCTTGCGTTGTCGATTGCAGCACACTTCCGGATTAAGTGCGTTTTGTTTAAAATGTTTTTTTGTAGCTAAGGATGCCTGCCGCCTTGATTTGTGTTCTCAAGCAAGCTTTGCCATTGATGTTACGCATCAGTTTTCTATTTTGAGAAGGTTTGTTTCAAAATTGTTCAAGGATTTTGAGCAAACTACTCGTAAGTTTTTTTGTGATAATGGTCAATTTTTCAGTATTTTGTACAGAATAAAGATTAAACAATTCTGTCAGATTACTGTCTTTTTTACTTTTGCGATAGACAGCCAGCAAAGAAGTGGTGTTCTGTGTCAGGGTTTTGTTTTTTTTTTGAGCAAAATGGGCCATCTAAAAACGTTGTCTGGAATATTTCAGTGTCACAATTTGGGTCCTTGAAAGTTAGGCTATTCAATTCGTCCTGTAGAGTTTGAGTTGAGTAGATTCCTTCTGAATTACTATAAAGTTTTTGAAAAACGGCAGTAGTACGAGAGAAGCTTGGTGAGTTTAATCCAATAGTATGTTAATGTTCATCTCCCAACTGACTTATGCGGACTCCTTTTGATTATTACACAGAGGTCGTTTACATTGCGTTCTTCATTTCGTTTCAACAGAATTTTTTGTAATTGTGGGGCATGACTTGAATGAGCTGTTTTTCTATGCTATGATCTCGTTCATAAATGCTGTTTAAGCCTGCATCGATGTCGTCTACGACTGCGAGCTCTGCAAATTGTTTCAGGTTCAAAGTCTTCAGTATGTTCTTTGGTGCGCTGGATCTTTGTGGATTGTAGAGCATTATCAAAGTTTCTCCTTTGGTTATTTCCTGAGTAGGTGTTTTGCAACATTCATAAAGAGGAATTCAAGTCATTTGGTGCGTTTTCTGCAAGCTACCTGTCAAATAAAAATGTAGATATTGTGCATGTTGGTAAATTGCTTCTGGTACACGGGGAAACTGCTCTGCTTGTTCTCAGTAACCCCCCTGCTCCCAATTTCGTCTGTTCTGCTTTGGAATGGTTTCAAATTGACGTAGGGTGGAACGGGTCCTGACTTTACTTTGAAATTCAAGTTCGGTTTATATCGTTAGTTGATTTGGAACGACGCTAGTTGCTCTCGTAATCTGCTATTTTATGATTTGTTTCTCCCCGTGGAGTTTCTCCATGTATAATTCATTTGAGACAAATAAAAGTAGAGTATTAAGTCATTGAAATTTTGTATAATTCTGTTCGTCAATTTTCAAAAATCTCTGTTTTTTCGGTAATAAGGAGATCAGATAGTTTTCTGTTGTCAAGTAATCCGTAAATAAGTTGCATAAAACGTATCCCATCCTTGTCAGCATATAATCTCTCCTGGTTATCTTTTCAATAAGTGTTACTAATTTTAATACATCTAAATAAGATACTTGTTCGAGCCAGAGTTGACAGGATTTTTGCACTAGAACTTTTTTTGTGCAGTGGGCGGCGGAGTATGTCAGTATAAAGATATAGGTTCCCTATTTGCTCTATGAATAACACTTAAGTCAAATTAATTTCCAGCAAATGTTATTTTTTGGAAATCTACCGGACGCGCATTTCTGTTCAACATGATACAATAACACTAAGTAAAATAGGAGAAAAGTGAGTATGAATTTGAGTTAGAAACAATTCTAATAAAAATTCTAATTCAAAGACATGCTCACTATTTTTCTAATTTACTTATTGCTATCATATCATTTTGAACAGAAATGCGCGCAGGGTAAATTTCCAAAGAAAACTTAACATTTGATCGAAATTAATTATGTTTGTTGATGTGGAAATAGACTGTCAATTTGTTACCTTTTCGCTCTTTGTTCTATCGAAGGGCATTTTGCTGAGTACTATCCTGGCTTTTGTCTTCAACCCTAGTTCCTCGCCTGCCTTAAACATGCTGGCATTGAATGACATGGGCGAGTCCGCCGGTCCTATTACTGCTTGAGCTCCAAATCCAGTCGTGTCTTTCTCCTTGTTTTTGTTGCCCTGTTTAAATAAAATATCGATTTTTTCTTGAATCATTGTTAGACTTCAAGAAAATTTTAATTTATTTCCGTCCCAAATATACTAAAAAACAAAGAAATGAACTGATTGATTTTTTGAAGCTTTAAAATGAAAATTTTTCTTTCTTTTGAAGTTTCTGTCATCCATGCCTGTTTTGACGGTCGGAATACATCACATATTGTTCATAGACTTCATTTCAGCAATAAAGGGAAGCGATAAAAGTATATGAGGATGAATTGGTATTGACCTGTTTGTTTTGTCTTTTTGGGTCAGCACTGGCTAGGAAGCTCACTCCTCTGAAGGCCGCCGGGGTTTGTGCACTGGAGCGAAATTGGAAGAACACACAGAGGATGGCAATGCATCTGGCTATCTTGTAGAATCTGAATTGAAAGGACAGTTGTTACTCTATAGCAAATAGTTCTGGCTTCTGGCTATTGCGAACGTAGAGACATCTTATAACCAATTATTTTAATTAGAATTGATGGTTGACAACAGTGGCGATAACCACACAATTGAGCTTCTATTTATTACCCTAGAGTACCGCACTTTTATATTCCTAGTGATTACCTTTAATTCATAACCTCTTTGACTTCTCATGGCATCCGATCTTAACTAGCATTTTATGACAATTTTAACATGCTAATTTGCGTAACCCAGAGACTAAGGATCAAAATTCACACACGCTTGAAAGAATAGTTGGGGTACAGTCAATATTTTATCTTAAGCGGAGCGCGGAACTTTTAATCTTGTAAATAGTTTTTCGATTTGTAATCATTAATCAGTTGGTTCTAAAAATTTACTTTTTCCTGTTCAAAATACGATAGTGCCCTTAATTTTAGAAGAACCTGGTTGAGAAGACCGAACAAAAACGACGCCAAAAAACTTGCATCAAAACTAATAAAAAAGACCCGTGCAAAAACAATGATGCCGACTGAAAATCGAAGGAACTTTTGTCGTTTTTAGCTAGAAAAAATGACGATACCGACAATTTCTTATGTTTAAAAACCAAAGATTTTTCAATAGGGGAAATTGTCTTCATTGATCCGACCCCTCTTGCTGGGGGAGGAACTACATACTGAGCTGGTTTTTTTTTAGTTTAGACAAATTTGACCAATCGATATATTCGTCACAGAGAGTTGTGAGTGGTATCATTAAAAAGCCCGTCCATTGTAGAATATGGAATTGAAAAGATTTTTTTGAATTTCGTTTTCTAGAGCAAGTTATCAAGGTTCAAAAATTCGTGATTATTGAGACTGATTTGCGTTATTTTTACTCCACATTTTCCAGACGTTTTGCCCAAAATTTAGACAATTTCGACAAAAATATGTTAAATTTGTTAACCATAGTGTTGCTGATTCGGTTTTGAAAGACAAAAAAGTACTGTTGACCATTTTGATTTTAATTTTTTTGGCCAAAAATTTGGCTAAAAATATTAGAATTAGGCCTTTTCATCAAAAATTGCGCAAAAAAAGCTTCTTTGGTCCACTTTGCTTAAATTTGCCGGAATTACAAACCCACAAACCACTAACATGATCATTGTTAACTGCAAGGGGGCCAATTTTGCTTCCACTTCCATTGAGAGTGCTCTGGAATTACTGTTTTTTGCTAATTTTTCTGGATTGTAAACTAAAACGCAGCCTTTATTTTTGATTTTTTTACTAATAAAGTAGCTATATCTATAACATTCGAAACGAATAAGTGTTTTTACAGAAAAAAGCCATAGAAAGTCTTAAATTTGGTCAAATCTTGGACTGTTACAATCCAAAAAATAATTCGGATTGTAATCAGTCGGTCTTATTAAAAAATTCGATCATTTTTGTAAAGAACAGAACAATTCAGATCAAAGCTCGCTGCTGATAGGCCCAACTGATATCCCAAGCAGTTCCAAAATATTGTATCCAGTTTTTTAGTTGGAAGCTTGTGGTCGTTTCGGCTTTTAAAACATTTGATTTTAATTAAACAATGGATTCTTATTCTTTGCCACTATTTTTTCTTTTAGTTTGATCGAATTGTAGCTTAGTGTCAGCATGGAAATATTGCTTCTTATTTCTACGGAATTGAAGTTTAAGTTTTATTGCCCTTTTACACGTGATATGGTTTTCTAGCTCTGATATAACCAGATTTAGCATTTTTTTTATTTTTAGACATTTGCTCATTTTTCACGCATTTTTCTCGTTTCTTCACCTTATCACATTTTTGACAGTATACAAAACACATTACTGGCATTCAAAAAAACACAATTGAAGGTATCAAATTCTTTAAAGATACAGATAATGGTTTTAAGGGCTTCGACACTACTTTCACGTAGAATTTCATTGAGTTTTTCTTACTTTTGTCTTTAACGGTCGTTTTCACATTGTCTTTTAGTCGTGTGAAATTTCCTGGAAATTGACAGGTCTCGTTGGCGTTCCGTTCCTTGGGGGAATTATGTGAGTCTATGTTAAGTGATTTGGTAGATAGCTGATGGCTTTCATGAAACCATTGTTTAAAAAAAAACTTTTTAACTTGTCGAATTTGTTCTTTTTCGTTTGTATTTATTACCCACTCTTGTTAATTACAGGTCGCATATCACAATATTGGCGTTGAGAGCAGGTGGAAGACTAAAGACTTTGAAGAATTCGTTATTTTTTACTGGTTCCGAAACGGGATTTTCGCAAAAAAAAACAGTAAGTTAATCTTTGATTCTTTCCTATATTTGACGCTCTTTTCGTAAACGTGTCATCTTCTGGATAATTACAATTCTCAATAGCTTGTTTTAGACTAAAAACGAACGTACTTATATTCATTGTGTAGTTTATGGCTCTCATGACTTTGAAAATAACTGTTTTCGAAAAAAAAAACAAAATCATTTCTTAATTTACCCCTTGTTCTCCTTTTTTTTCTATTTTTTACCCAGTCTCATTAAAGATAGCTTACATAAGACATTACTGGCATTCAAAAAGCGCAACTGAACATGTTTTGAGGGGCAAAATATGGCATTACGGCTTCGACAGCGTTTTCTCACAAGTTTTATTTGAATTTTTGTTTGTTGTCTCTATTTGTTTTTCTTTTTGCAACCGCATAAAAAATTGAAATAAGGCAGGTCTTAATGCCCTTCTATATGAATATCGGTAAAAACAGAACATTTGGATGTTTTCAGTTCATGTGTAATGGTTTTCATTACTTTAAAATTAATTGTTTTTAAAAAATTTAAGCGAAATTGTTAACTTTACTGTTCTTTACTGTTCTTTACTGTCTAATTGTAACCCATCCTTATTATTGACTGGTCCCATATCTTTTCTTCTAATGTAGAAGTTATTTTCCTCAGTTTCAGTTTTCTGTGACGCTATCTTGACTTTGTTATAAAGATTTTTTTAATGGACAAAGAATTGGATGTAATTAATGTTTGTTGTTGTTGTTCCATTTTGTTGTTCGTCTTGCCTCGCTTTCTTAATAATGGCAGATCTCATCAATTGTAATGCGGCTTTCTTTACTCCAGTAAAATCATGCGTTGGAGGCGATAATTTTCTTCACCAATTTTTTGAAAATTACTTGAATTTTTGGGGGTTCTATCTGTTCATTTGATAGACAATTATTCCAATAATGTGGATGAGTGGGGTCGGAACTTTATGTACGAACGCACATTACCGAGCCTCCTTGTTGCTGTATAAATAGAGTAGAATGAGTTTATGTTAGAGAATGCTGGTGTTTTGTTTGTATTACCTGACTGACGCTGGCACATCTTTGAATATGGACTGTCTCTTTCTGCCTGCGAGGTAGTAGTCTGACATGTATGCCATCTCATTGAGCAGGGATCTCTCATCATCGTACTCTGTCCCTGTCTGGGGCCATATCTCACTCCCATCCCCTCCTGCTGCTCGTGATCCCCTTGTGTCCTCTTCTGTCACTACTATCGACCCACGGTTCCCATCCTAGCAACATAATTCACTTTGAGAACTGAACAAGAAATTGAATAAAAAGCTCATACAAGATAACAGAAAATAATTAACACAACAATTTTTGTGATCCGTGAGCCTACTTTATGCTGTTTCAGGTCAAATCTGTAGTTGTGTCTATATCTTTTTAAATAATACGATATCTGCAGGGTACCCAGTATAGATAGCAGAGAGCATCAAATTCAATTTAAAAATAAACACGTAATTCCAATGTCAGATGAAAGATACAATGGAAAAAGGAAAGTAACTTCAATAGTACAATTGATAGCTTCAAGACCAAGATACAATAGACCATACACTTAATGTTGAATGTTGGTTACACGTTTTCATTGTATAATTGGCAAAAAGTGCTTCATTCCTTTCAAAGATATCTTGCAATTTATAGACTTTTCCTTTTCTGCTCATGCAAATGCGCAGCAACTTTTGCAGGCCACTATTGTGATATAACAAAACTAGATAGTTAAACAGTGCGCGATGAACACCACTTGAGAAAAATGGAACTAATTAAGGAAAGGAGAATAAATATAAGTTCAGACATTTTGACCCATCAAATTGGATATGAAACAGTCACCACTAGTAACAGTTTCACTCTACGTAACTCACACCTTTGCTCGTTTGTCCAGGGCTACTTTTTTCTTCCTCCCAGCTCCGCTTCCTAGACCACTTTCCTCCTTCGTAGGCCCAAAGTCATCCACACTCACCAGTCCAGCTGTGTGTTCCAAATTGAAAGAGCTGCTTTCCAGGAACTCATTCACTATCCGGTCCAGTGACTTCTTCCTGCTCACATAGTTATCGCCTAAGACAGTTGCAAAGGTTTTTTTTCAATTTTAAATCTTTTTGATTAAATTTGGATATGTGCCGTTGAAAATGTCATGATTCTTATCCTGTTCCGGAACCGCTCCTATAGTTTAAGCCTTTTCAGTTTCGTTGGTGCTAAGCAGTTTACTCTGAAAAAATATGACAAAATGTTGAGCAACTTAACTTCTTTCGGTTTCGCCCATTCCTTTTATAATTAGAGAAATTCTTGGTCTTATGGCTAGCCAAATATTGTGGGAGCAATTTTATTTGTGTGACCAAAAAATTCTTTTTGTGTCCACTTGTGCATGTATTATGTAGAGAAAAAAATGAATCGTTCTAATTTCACTTATTTCATCTAATTTTGTAGGAATGGAAAGTTGAGCTTAAGCGTTTTTCGGAAAAGAACCAAATTAATACTGACCTTGAATTATTCCCGACACCAAAGCAAATTTTAAAGTTGAAACCGTACCAAGATATTAATGGCGAAGAAATTTAAACTAATGAGAACGGTTGACTAAGTAAATAATGATCCTGATAAAGATTCGATGATAAATCTACCACCAAATTCTCATACACGTAATGAAGAATGAGAAACCCATATTAGGGGCCTGGGTTATCAAAATCTTGAATGACCTTCTGAAAACTTTTCCCAAAAAGGTATTTTTTCACATAAAGATTCGGAATTTTTGGTAAAAAAAGGACTAAACTATCATAACCAAACATAGATAAGCAGTATATATGCGGCTTAATTTTAGCCAATTTTTGTAACCAAAATCAGTCTGAAAATAATTATATTGTCGTGATAATCGAAATTGCGGAGTAAACTTGATTCGACGAGTGAGTTAACAGATCTCTGTCGTGGTACTGAAAATTGTAATAACTGTTTGAAATTATTAAATTCGGGTAACTATAATTTTCGTTAAATAAACTTAGTAAATTTTCCACTATCTTCATTTTCTAGACTTTTTCTTATAACTTAGTAGAAACTAAAACCTGTATCTAGTAAGAATAGACTATACGTTCCACTAGTTGGGATTAATAGAAGTCATAAAACTAGTTGTTCTACAAGAACGGGAACCTAGTATTCATTAATACTAGGAATTTGCTAATTAGTTTCAGTTTCTCCTAAATCGAAAGCGCACAATTGTACAAATTTAGTAACTTCACATCGCATTTTTAATAACTTAATAAAATACTTAGTTTTAGCTTCAATTAATTGGATTTAAATTAGTTTGGTGACTATTAAAGTAGTGATCAACCAATCAACAATTAGGTTAAGTTAGGTTAACGAACTGGAGGACAGCACCGAGTCCAGGACAACATCAAGACGATTGATTTCTGAGAGTATTAATCAGCCAAGCTCCTTCCAGGAGACCATTTAGTGAAGCCACTCTGAGGGTAGGCTTGCCTGCTCGTCGAAGACTTGGCAAATTAAGTTAACCCGTGTAGTATGGAATGGTAAACCAAGTAGACATAAAAACCGTCTGCAGTAACCTGAAGTACCTGATGAGCAATGTCTTAAAGTTCTATCAAGTTGGTTAATACTCGTCTGGTTGGGTTGTGGAGTGAACACCGACGAGCTCTTAACGTCATCTACTATTTTGTTTTAAGTTTATTGGTTGATCGATTAATAAGAAAGCGAATTGAGGACCTGGTATAATCTTAGAGTCACCAATTTATTTGATTTGGTAAAACATTTCTTAGAAGCTAAAATATCATATAACATAGAGAGGCTTTACAAACCTATTCTAATATCATCATTATTTTTGGTAATTGACTACAGATCGATAGCGCCTGAAAATACTTTCTTTAGGGAATGAAAGGAGGGCCTGGTATAACCCTTTAGTCTAATTAAGAGTAGTAAGTTTGTGAAGTTACTATCCAGTCCAGTAGTTTTCTCTAAGGATAGATTCTAGGAACCATTGTGGAATTGTGAATAGGGTAAAACCTCCACCCTAAATATTCAGATTCTCTAAATTTTATCTCAGTTCAATTTGTTATAGTGACTGATTTTTTTTCTTGCTGTTTAATTCCAGTTTGTTTTTATGCTTCCTGGAGTTGTTCTAGCAGGTACCAGCTAATGCTATGGTTGCGTTTTTCGGCCAAGACTATTCTTCGTGTCGTTTCCGGAATTTTCTCGGCTATGTTTTTTTAAGATCTGCTAATACATTTTGATGACACTAAATTGTTCCCACTGAATCATTAAGTGAAGCGCACTTTTTTGTTAAGAATTTTTTTGTTCTAATTTTCAAGTTGCGTTTTACCGACAACTACATCAGTTCAGTTCAATATCTGTGGCTATCTTTATCCTACGGCACGTGGGTCTATTTCACAGCTTTTTGGCAATGGACCAGCTATTTTTGTTAAAACCAAAGCTTAACTTTTGTTAATATTATAAATCGACAAAACTAAACAAATCAAAAGAATTTGTAAGCCTTATCCTGTTCTAAAATCCAAGGAGCAGTTTACAAATCCAAGGATTTTATTCAAGTTCTGGCAATGCTTGCAACGTTCAACTCAGCTGGCAATGAGTTGAACGTTGATACAAAGCTCACGTTTACAAAAACAGACCAAAATTTGTTAACCTGAAAGATGAGGGAACAACCTTAGATACACAACCAGTTGTAAGGACAAAAGCAACGGAGAAAAGAGAAGGGCATAAAACTTCGAGACCAGCAATCCGTATTGGCTGAAAGCAAAATTTGCAGGCAGAAAGGAATTTTGCCGTCCTTTCCAAAGATTGTATCCATGAATTACTAGTGCGTATTATTACACAAGCACACGATGAAATCAGAAATTTGTTAGGCGATCTGGCTAGTCTTGATTGGCCCGGCACAAAAGGAGTCTGCCTCGTTTGATATGCGTGTCACACACTGAGATCATATCCTGCTGCATCGGAAACCCTCATGGAAGGCTGTGCAGATTAAAAACGGAAGTATTAGTACACTGGTCACGATATACACATATTTTATATTCTACTCTCTTAGTTTCCAAGTGTTGACAAAATGATGGCCAAAGGAAGCCAAAACTTCTTTTAAATCAACGTGGAAATGGTGCACTCGTGTTCTGAATAATGACCAAATTAGATTTTTATGCAAAAATGAACGCCGATCACCTGCAAGCATGATAATTTTATTGATACCATTGAGTAGTGTTTAATTTAAATGAGACCCGATGTGGACTTGATTAAGTAGGTTTGTCACCCAAGAACTATTTGAAGACGGGATTGAGTGCGTCCAAGACAAAGATTTTGAGAACGCGATCGTGCGGATGCTGCTTAAAAAGTCGAAGACCCAATTATGTCGATCAGAATTTAATCATCTCGGGAAAACCCAAATGAGGAAGAGTATCGCACCAACAACTCCGTATAGAGAATATTTGCACAGCATCTGCAGATAAGTCAATAAAACAGAGATACTCTTAGTTACAGATTGTCAATCTGATTTTTCGATGATTCATTAATTAAGGCTGAAAACAAAATAATAAAAAAACTTCCATTCAATTTCCTACTCGGTATATGGGTTGTTTTCGGGTCAGTAAACTGGGAATCGAAATTCTTGTTTTTAATTCAGTTAATTAATGCTCAAAGATAGAAGCTTTATAGTTGATCACTCCGTTGACGGCAAATTATAATTTAAATCATAATCTGTTTAACCTATGTCAGGAGTGGATACATGGAATTCGTTCTTCTTTTCAAGTTGTGTTTTGTCGGATGTGAGCTGGCGTTGCTTGTCCTCTGTGAGGTTGCGAGCCAGTGTGCTCTGGATTAGCATCAACTTCACCCTCTTGCGACGCTGCTGTCTCTGGAACTCAATTTCCTCCTCCTAAAAGTCACAGGCTATACTTTTTCTTATAACCTACATTGAAAAGAGAAAATTTGGAGTACACTATGAAAATATATTTGGATATAAATTTGTCAAAACAACAAAACAATCAATTGATAGAAGTTGTCAAAGACAAAAATATTTTCAGTTCTTTGTCAGTTCAAGTCAATCGCCTGATTGACTTGTCTCATGTGCTTAATGATGTGTTTATAGTTAAAACCTTTTTACATCCAGTCAACATTTGTATCATTTCGATTGCCCTTATTGCTAAATATTGCTGATTTTTTTTTCAAAATTAAAGAAAAATTAATTAAATACTTATTTCGACATCTCTTTATGGAGCCTTATTAAATCGTAGACTTCTCATTAGCTCAAATCATGAACAGATCAAATTGGACACATCTCGAAATTGCAACCCACACAGTTCGGTTTTCAGTGTTGCAGTATAATCCTCATGACCAGCCCGATTTTCAATTTTCTGTCACTTTTCAATTTTGCCACTTTGTCTCTTATTGGTTTTTGTGGTAAAATTACAAGGATGGTTAGAGTGAAGGGTTTTTATTTAACTGTTGCTTTCGATATTCCCTTAGATATTCTTTTCTGTGTTTTTATATGTAATGTTTTAGCATTGTTAATTTTAAAAAGGGGTTCGGTTAAGAGCTTTTTAGTCAGGTCTCCTTTTCACTGAATTCTGTGGATGTTTTTGAGGACTTGTCTACATAGATCTAAATCTTGTCTAGATCTTGTCCTTTAGCATCTAAATTAAACTTTTCTTTTTCATTATTCCATTTTCTTAAAATGCTCGAGTGTTCGAAAATCATTTGACAAAAAAGCTTTGTTCAGACTGCATGTTTCTGAAAGTAATATCCCTCTTAAATGAAGTAAAAGACCTCACTGAGCATATCAAAAACATTGAAAGCCCACTTTGTTTCAAGGATTCGATAATGGCGCTGATTTAAACTGTTTTATTAAATTTTTTCTCGATATCACTGCTTACTATGCCCCTGTGAAATCCATTTAAAAAGCGTTCGAAACAACAAAGTGATTCACAAATAAACTTAAAATGTACAAAAAAACTGAAAATCTGAAAACTAAGCATAACGGGCCGTAGAAACACTGGAAGTCTCAAAAAGAATGATCAAAACCGAAAAGCCTTAGTAATTAAAAAGATAGTTTCAAAAATGAAAGTGGTTTTTTTGAAACAGATGTACAATCGCAAATTGAATGAGTGCATTAGTATTTTATGACTTCATATGAAGTTTGAAAGCTTTTTATTGATTGTAAGGTCGAACATGGGGAAAGTGGAAACCCTCATCAACTTCAAATTCTTTTGATCAACGTTTTGAAATGGGTACATAACCAAAGTTTTCTGGCCTATTTTTGATCGGTAAAAGTTTTCTTGTTTTTAATACAAAGGAATAAAATAAGTCCTGAATACAGTTTAGAGGCTGCACCCCCAAATCATCCGAGGGAGATTAGAGTGAAAAACGTTGTTATATAAACTAGCGAAGGAAGCATTTCAAAGCATTTAGCTAGAATTGTAAAGCTTTTTGTAAAGAGAATAATCCCGGGTGAGTCTTCCGAACCAAAAATTATCCTCCGCACGAAGAAAGATTCAAATAAGACTAATCAAATTTTCCGCCCATTCGATCCCGATCAATATATACTATAACCAATCACGCAAACATGCCTGAAAGAAACGTTCACGTTCTTTTGGATGATGTTACGAATTTGAGAGCAACTGGGCTGAGTTTTGAAAAGGTAAGCCTTGATTTAGAAAACAAAAACAGTAACGGAATAGATTCGAATAAAGTAAATCTGAACTTCACGAACAAAAAATTCAACTTGAAATAAAATTGTATCGTTTCAAATCAATTTTTTCGCTAACTCGAAATGATTAAGGTACCTGGCGGTTCACTGGGACACCCAACAAACATTTCGAAAACTCATATTGCTTATATCAGAAAGCGGCTACGTCAAAAATGTGTTCCTAGAAGTAAATTATTTGATAATATAATACTGGATCGATGCTGCAGTCATCATCTTTAAAAGCCATCTTTGTTCGTCAGAAAAAAGTGCTTGCGCCATGAAATTGTCTTTTGTAGAGGTTTCTTTATCAAACAGTCTTTTGTCCGTGTGGGAACTGCATTTTATGGACTGATAAAATTTCTGTTAAACCCTAGACATTTGAGATTTTTTATCGTGTAAGATCTTACAAATTTCTTAAAAAATTGTCTTATAAGTACTTATAAGACCAGGCCGCTCGATAATGTGCGATAGCACATAAGGTTCCGACCCCGCCCATCCACAGTTTTGGCATAATTGTCTACCAAATGAGGAACAGATAGAAAAACCCAAAAATTATTTTTTGCGAATCCCAAAAAAGCCCAAGTCTTTTTCAAAAAATTCTGTATGAACGATAAGATAGCCTCCAAAGCAAATAACTCAGTGGAGTAAAAATTGATGCATTGGATTGCTGTAACATGTCAATATTAAGAAAGCGAGTCAAGACGAACAGCAAAATCAAACAACAACAAAAACAAACATTAATTACATCAAAAAATTTATGTCCCTCTTAAAAGCTAAATTTAATAACAAAGTCAACATACCGTCAGAGAAACCTAAAACTAAACAAAAATAATTTATAAATCACCAGAAAACATATGCAACCAGTCCATAAAAAGGTTTGGTAACAATTATACAAAAAAGAACAAAAACAGTAAAGTAAAAAAATTAACTTATTTTTTTGAAACAGTTAACTTCAAAGTAATAAATACCATTAGGAATCAATTAATATTACCATAAATTTACAATTACCACTGCTTCTATAGAAGGCCATTAAGACCTGTCCTTATTCATTTTTTAAAGCGGCTAAAAAGAACAACAAAGAACAAACAAAATTTCAATTGAAACTTGCCAGAAAACGCTATCAAAACCGTCAAGCCAAATTTTGGCACTCAAAATATATTTGATTGCGCCTTCTTCAAACATCTATAATGTGCTACGTGGCCATTCATTAGTAAGACTAGGTAACAAGTAGACAAAAAAGCGAAGTGATAAAAAGTATGTAAAACTTTTAATTTTTTTTTTCGAAACAAAATTACATTCAATGTCATGAAAGGCATTAATTACAAAGAGAGCTATTTAAATAGGGTCGTTTGTTCATGAAAAAGAAGCCCTTGAGACTTTTAGTTATCCAGAATTTTCTTGCATCTACTAAAAGAACGTCAGATATGACAAAAATCAAATTAATTTACTTTATTTTTGTGAAAAACCGGTGTCGAAGCCAGTAAGGTCATAACAAATTCTTAGAAAAAATGATTTTGGGACACCAATCCCTTTTATTCCCTTGACATCCATAATGTCATATTTTGACCTGTAGTTAACTAACGAGATTAGGTAACAAAAAGAAACATAAAAAGAACAAAATTGCGAAGTTAAAATTTTTTTTTAATTTTGGAAAACGATTGTTTTCAAAGTCATGAAAGCCATCAGCTATCTACTAATATCAGAATATGGGTTCTTCTATTCATCCATGAAAAGCCAATGAAAGCTATCACTATACAGGAAAATTCATACGATCGAAACGACAAAGTATAAATGACAGTTAGAGACAAAATTTAAAAAATCAATTGATTTCTTCAAGAAAGAGGCGTCGAGGCCGTTAAAACGATGATGTATATCTTTCAGGATTTTAATATGTTCAAATGTGCCTTATTCTGAATGCTAATAAGGTGACATGAGAACTGTCAATAAAGTGATAATGTGACAAAATTAGAAAACGTGAAAAACTGGCAAATATCAAAACAAACAAAAATCTGAAATCTTGTACTATCAAAGCCAGAAAACAATAACTTCAGGCTAAAAACTGCAACCGAGAATAAATGTTTAATCAGTAGAAAGAAGAAGCAGTCTTTCTTTGCTGACAATGAGCTGGAAGTTGAACAAATTAAGAAAAAAATAGAGGAAAAATTAATTAAGCCATTATTTATTGAAAAGTCAATTATTTTTAAAAAAAGAAACGCCCATAAACTTTCAATTAAAAAACTAAATACATTAGCTTGGAGCTGCTTAGCAAGCGAATTGCTTGGACCTATCACTCCTGAGCTTTGATTTTATATGTTCTGTTCTTTATTATTAAAAAAAAGTCTTTTTTTTTCAAAAAAAAAAGACCGACTGATTACAACCCAATTTTTTTGGATTGTAACAGTCCAAGAAAGGCCCAAAACTAGCCCTGCTAATACTTATTGTCCGTTAGGGACAATTGATTTTTCGAATGTTGTAGATATAGATAATTTGTTAGTTGAAAACTCAAAATAAATTCTGCATTTTTGATAATCAACGAGTAAAGTTAGCAAAAAACTGCAAAGTTTTAACTACAGTGCACTCTCAGCGGACTCTGAAGTAGAAGTAGCCCCCCTCTGAATCTACAAAGATTGTATGAGTGTTGTTTGGGGGTGTACTGTCGGCAAATTTAATCAAAGTGGACTAAAGTACCTTATTTCGTGCTGTTTTTGATGAAAAAGGCTAAATTTTGAAATGTTTATCTAGATTTTTTGACCAAAAAAATTAAATCAAAACAATCAACGATGCTTGTTCGTCTTCAAAAATAAAATCAACGACACTATTCTTAAAAATTATAACAAATTTTAGCAAAATTGACGAAAATTCTCAGAAATTTAAACCTCGATAACTCCCTGTAGAAAACGAAAATTAAAAAAACCTTTTTAATTCCATATTTTACGCTAGACGAGCTTTCTAATGATACCAGCCTCAACTCTCTACGATGAATATATCGAGCGGCGAAAATTCACGGAACAAAAAAAAAACATTTGAGTATATAGTTCCTCCCCCCTCAAGAGGGTCGGAACAATTATGCGTCGCCTGATTAAGACTTTGCAAAACAATTTACAACTTTTATCTTGTAAGATCTGATAAGATACTTATCAGTTCTTTTAAGATAACAATTCAGCAAAATTGATTTATTATCTTGTAAGATCTGATAAGTATCTTATCAGATCTTACACGATTAAACTTTACAAAGGGCAGAATTTTTATCGTGTAAGACCAGATAAGATCTTACACGATAAAGATTCCAGAATCAATGGGGAAATCTGTAAAAAATAAACATTCCCAAAAGTTTTTAAGGGATTTATTTATCCCTGATAGCAGATCGATGCAAAGTCAGAATACGAATTTACTGATTGACCTTGAGTTCTTCGAATTTTTTCTACTGATTGATATATGCCATAATCTAATTTAATGGCTGTCCCTCAATTAAATGGCTATCCCTATCCCTTAATTTGAAGGGAAGAAGGATATAAAGGAAGATTGCTCGCGCTGAAACTGATTTCGTTGGAAATTTCGTTTTGACTTTGATTTCTCTATAAACACAATGACAAGGTTCGATTATTAAATCAAGATTGGCAATTAAAATATTCCAGTTTCAATTAAGTTTTCAACTCAAAATGTGAATTATCAGTTTTTGTTGTAGGTTAAACGTAATCAAACCTATTTTAAGGCACTCTGCTAGCTATAAATAATTCTGTTCCTCTATGAAATAGGTTTCATTTGTAACTAAAACATGAATTTGACAATTATCTCAAAACTCCTTAGACTCAAGAACTCGCAATTGTATGAATTCTTGTCACCTAAGATCATGTAGTCTGTGAAATAAAGATTCTAGTGTACCTTAATATCCAAAGTATGAACTAACTCGTGATTGGTCGTCTTCTTCATCCGATTCCATTTCTGGTCCACTATTTCCTGTCATTCCAGAGCTCGATTTACCAGCCATGTTCTCTCCTATGTAGATGACACAATTTACAGTATCCGTTTGCGCATTTTGTTCTCAATGACCGCAGTTATGATTTAGTGAAGTCATTTTTAACCAATGCCATTTTTAACCTGCGAACGAGCGTGAAATCGTCCAAGAAGGGAACAACCAATTTAATCATTTTTAACTACTCCATTAATTGGGGGAGTATCGGGATCTATTTTGTTTAGGCCCCCAGCTTAGAGGTAACATATGTTTTATGACCCCCAGGCGCACGTGCATTATTTTTACATAGTAATGTGCTTATATAACAATACATAATTTAATTTGTAACTGGGGTCACAAAAAACACTGGAGGGGGAGGGCCAAACAGAATAGATCCGAGTATTGGATATGTAGGATGATTTGACCTCTGAGTTGCTGGTAGAGTTCGAACAGTTTAGGTGGCTTATGTTTCTTCACAATAGCTTCTCTCAGTTTGTCCACTCGTTTCTTCACTCCCTTTTTTTCACCCTCCTTCTTCTGCTGCGGCTGCTGCCACTGGATTTGTTCATTCCCAACACCACCACTCCCCTCCCCACCCCCACTGCTCCCAGTTGGAGTGTCACTGGGCTTCATCACTGTGGATACTGCGTTCAGGTTTTCTGAGGAGTGGTTTTTGAATTTCTCTTTTCCCCTTTTCATTTTTAATTAATTGAAACACAAATTTTTACCAATTTGCCTTGTTTTTAGCGTTTCAGCTGTTTTTGTATTTTTCTCAGCTTTTGATAGAGTTCGAGGAGTTTTATGCTTGAAATCAGCCGTTCTGGCAATTTTGATGAGTAATTTTGAGGAATTTGAGCAAATGTTTGCCAGTTTATGTCTAAGTTTTTTTCCTTTCTTTTGATTTTTTCCTTATTTTTGTAGTTTCTCTTCATCAAATTTTAATCAAGAGTGATTGCATAAGTGTTGCCACTACGAAGGGAAAATTGAAAGCTAGACAAGGTATTTTTTCACTAGATTAACAAATTTCTAATATTTTTTGGGATTTTTAGCACTTTTTTTGTTGTTTAAAATACTTCTAAATTCTGACAGCTGTTAGGCGCAGAATTGCTTGCCATCAGAAGAACTATTTTTTTCAAAATAATGGTTCGGATGTAGCACATTTTACCACTTTCTGGTTAATTTTGTCCAAAATTTTTTTTAGAGAATATTATTTTTTGGACGTTCTCCATTTTTTCACTCGCTTTTCTCTATATGAACTATTCTAGTTCGTTTTTTTGTCAATTAGTACTCGTTTAATAAATGAAAACTAGATGTATTGCAAGGCTTTTGCCAATAGTTGTTTTGAAGTGGAGTAAAGAAACTTTTATCAAATGCTTTTTCAGTTTTGTCAGTTAATTTTTTCGTGTTATTTTTCCTGTTATTGTGTTTAAAAGTCCTTAGTATAACGAAGTACTATGGGTAGCAGCCAGATGAGCTAAGTTAGTCCGTTTTCTAATTTCCTGCTATGTTTCTTAAGTTCTATTAACACCATTTCTTTTTTTAAGTCTATTTGAAATGATGATTTAGGTCACACCGAAAAAGAACGTGGAGCGGAAAACTCATTGACTCTAATTTTCAACTAGAATGACATGAAGGTTTTTTAAAACAAAGTTTGCTTTCTCGTTATTTCGCTATTGTTTCTTAGTTACAATGTGGCAATTTGACTTTGATTATAACTTTATTAGTATTCGTTGATTATAATCAATGATGAAGAAAATAAAAGTTCAAATTTCAAGTTTCGAAATTCACTGCTCAAACTATTGATCAGAAACAATTTTAGAGAAATCTAAATTAAAAGTATCGTTTAAATTTTGTGAGATATAAAGGTTTTAAATTGGAATTAACTACCAATTCGAGGGAAGCAAAAAATTCCACAAATAGGTATCAAAAATAATTAAATGCATTGAAAAATTTATCATGAACAGAAAAAGAATTTTTTAAAATATTGGAAAAGATGGCTGTGTGTTGAATTTATTGTTTAATAATTGTCAGAATCAGTATTATACAAATCTGAGAATTCAACATTAGTAATTTTTTGTACAAGCAGACACAAAGTGGAAAAAAGCCAATAATATTAGTTTGTGATTAGTTTCATCGATAATTACTATACAAAAATTATAAGACAAACAGCTGGAAAAATTTATCGAAAATTGATTTTTTTGAAACAAAATTTTTAACCACTTTGATCAGTTGTTTTCCAAACACTTCAAGTATTTGAAAGGTATGAGGTATGCTGAAGAGCAATTTGGACAGAATGAGAACCATTGTAAAGCAAAGATCCACTTAACTCTGAATAGTCTTAAACAAAAGAGCTTAAAACGCATCTTAAATTACTAATGGAAGAAAATTTCTCTAAACTCCGCTACTAGAGAAAAAATTGTTCGAAAGAGTCCAAAATTTCCCAATGCAATTGACTTTCTTTATTTCACCTTTTCCTGATTGACGCGGTTGCATTTATCGCTTATATATATATATATATATATATATATATATATATATATATTATATATATATATATATATATATATATATATATATATATATATATCTGTTTTTTAATAGATTATTTTGTAACTTTCTGTGCCAAGCACAGACTCGCGCAAGGTGTAACTCTTGTTAGGTGTAACTTTTACCGAGCATACTGGCTTGCTGTAATGGAAAGTAGGGGAAAATAGATTCCAGAGTTTTTGCGGTTGTGGAAGTGATTGGCGTGTTTGGGTAGTGGACTGTCATCAGCAATACTCAATGCTTCAGTCTTTGACTGTATAAGTTGGGATGAGTCCACACCTTGATCTGAAGTTTAATTCAATCATATTCATCAGGTTTCTTTTCAGGATTTGTGATAAATCTACGTGAGGCCCAGTAGATGCTACATAATGGCTATTTTTAAATCTTTTTAATAAAATAAGACTTCAATTGAATAAGTAACAACAATTGGTAAGTAACTTCATCATTAATAGTTTCAAACAAGAAACAGCAATTCGAGAGTGTGCCAAGTTCATATCGGGTTATGTCCTTTATAATAGTACATAAATTGTATTAGTCCCACTTTTTAGAAGGCTGCACAATTTATTGTCACTGCAAAAACTAGCATTACATTGTTAACACTACGTAATAGGAAAACTTTTTTTTCCATGGCGAAAAAATCCAAAATTTTGAGCAAATTCACGTCTTTCACCAATTCGACAAGGATGCGTCCATTATAATGTTGATTTATTGACTAAAAGAGTAAAATTTCACCGTGTCCTCTAGCACAGTTGCCGATTATTTAGTTAAAAACAAACCTGATTTGGGTGAGCTGAGGTGATTTGGCATTCTGTCGTGCTTTTTTTCCGTTTCCAACGAATGTCTTAGTCAGCTCTTTATAGCACCAATGCTGTATCACACACCACTGTCTAATGTAATGGAAATATGTATTGTTGAGTACTCTTTTACTCGTGCGCATTTGGTCTTCTCGGTTTGCGATTTCAAACAATGGTTAGTCTAAATAACATGAAAATTCTGATTCCAATTGCTACATGTTATGCTGATACAGTCGAACGGGGGGGGGGGGGGTAGACATCAGAAAAGACCTTCTCTTTTGCCCATACTGTTTGTAGGCTGACTAATATTGTGCTATGGATAATATGGACTGATCAGTACAATTCTTGCGCAATTATCGTTACTATTATTGAATTAACTTTTTACCCCATTTTCAGCACTGACTTTGGTAATTTATGGCAGTTTATTGTACAAGCATAACCGATCACAATCTTGTTTATTTCAAAATTTAACGTCCAAATTCTCGTAACTAATCGTTTTATGATGGTTCGATTTGATGATTAAATTGTATAGTTCATTTATTGCAATGATAACTATCTATAGTTCATTAAGAAGGCACTGGTTTTTCCAAAGGCTAGCTCTCCCTCCATTTTTTTCTGTATTTAAATGATTGTTCAGTTATATCCTCTCATTAAGGGAGTAAATATAAATTTCTTTGGAACGTTGTCCCTATTTTCAGTGACACTCGTGTTGCATTATGTACCTGTTTGATAATGAATTTAAGAAAAAAATGATCAAATGATTGTTCGGATGATTTATGCTGATTAGGATCTCATTTTTTATTAGGTTGTACAAACCAATATCAGTAGAGAAGAGCGTATTGTACTTCCTTCATGCTTATTAACACGTGTTGTTTATTGGTTGTGGTTTGTTTGTTTTAGCGAAAGAGCAGATGCGCACGAATGATAAACGAGCTGTAAAGAGCTTTACAGAAGAGTTGTTTATCCGGAAATTGATGCAGGTAGCAGCGGCGTTGGCTAAACAACTAGTGCAAATGAGGAACGCGATCGAGAGAACATTGATGGCTCAGGGCAGAATCGGAGGAGTCCAAATGCAACAGAAGAGCATGGGAGCCAATCAGAAGGTAGCAGACGACCAAGAACAGAAAGTTAAGTTTCCTTACTGTTCGTTTTGAACTTCTGCTTCCATGAGCGGTAAATACGGTCACAATATGGCATCGAAATACGGGAAGTTAATTCAGTTTTAATAGCATATTCTATCTGGTCAACAGACCTGGTCTACCTACCATTTTTGCGTATTTTATTTGATTTGAGACCATTGAATGGTAAAATTCTTAATATTATAAACGCTCACAGAGCAGATTCGTAGGGGAGTACAATTAGCAGGACCTCCCTGGAAGACCGTCCAGACTATGCAGCAGTTCCAGAAGAAACAGAATGACAAGATGCAGATTCAGGAGATGTTGGATGACGCCATGGCAATCGCTCTCTCCGATGACGAGGGAGCTGAGGACAAGGTCATCAACCAAGTCCTCTCAGAGAGTGTTGATATCAATGCCCAGGTTACATCCAACTTCACAGTTCATTACCTGTTTTTATGGAATCCTTTGATATCGCCAATGTTTCAAAGCTGCTTTAAATGCATCAAAATTAATCATTTATCCACAGTTCTTACTGGTCATGTGATTTTTGACAAACGATTATATGATTACCTGTTTTGGTCAATCATAACTATCATAGTAGTAGGCGAATCATCCGACACAAATCAAAATCTAATCTCACACTCTATTAATAATAATAGGGCATGTTTTATTCTTTAAGGCCAAGGAGAAAAATCCCCGTAAACCTTGAAGTCAAATCAAAATTGCGTTTTTAAATTTATTTGCATACTGAACATCCACAGAATTAACCAAGTGCAGGTGTCAGTTAAATGATCCTTGAAAGGGTAAAATTTCCAGAACAGATCGGTTGTCCACCTTCCAGGAATCTATCACGCCTACTTGGATGTCTATATCGCATTTGGAGGGTTTCCAATGAGAGGATGCAAAGTTTATTATGGAGACAGCATAACACTTGTAAGCGTTCTATTCGGCCGAGGTTTGAGGAGCTGCGGACATAGCTCTCGATGGTGAATATGTTAAGTGCTTTTGAGCTCCCATTTCTGGCTTGATTGGTCCAACTGTTTCTTTGAAGTCATGCTGCCAAGGTCCTTCATTTCTGGGGTTTGCTCCAGTTTGTAAGATGAGAGAGGTTTTTACATTTAGATATGTTTGGAGTCATGTAGTTAGCGTTACACAAGTACCAGAGTCTCCTACCTAGATTGAAGACCTTTTCTAGCAAGATTTGTGGTCCACATTGTCAAACGACTTTGTCGAGATAATTCAAGATAAAAAATGCTAGAAGCTGACAATCTCGGTTTTGAGCAGTCTCGAACACCTCAGTAAGGTACTAAATCAGATTTCTTGAAGTTGAAGTTGTAGTTGAAGCTGAAGATTTCTCTCGTTTGGTCTAAAGCCATGCTGAATTTTGTATTAAAGCAAGAACAGGTCGCGTTGTCAGGGATGTTTAAAGTAAGCCAGGTCTCTGTAAAGCAGATTGTTGATCGCAGGAATGAGTTGGAGTGAGTCAGAGAAGTTGCTCGACGTTCGCATTCTAGTAAAAAGCTTCTGACATGGTACAGCAGAACAAATGGATGTATTTCTAGTAAATTGCCGGCTTCGTCAGAGTTTGGTCCTTTGTATAACTTTCTTTTTCTACCAGTTCTGATAAACAGTCCACCATAGGGACAAAACGTCCGGGTCGTTACTTTTGCAGTACACAATAGCGAAAGGGTTTCTTCACACGTCAGCGGATCTTCACCAAGTTTCGAACTGGTAAGGCGAGGGAGTTGGTTTTTGGGTTTTGGCTAATGGAGTTGCTGGTTAAGTCGTGCGGGAGAAAAATTGTTTGTCAGATATGTCTCTGGAGAACAGATAATCAAAGTCGTTCACTGTAGACTCTGGGTTGAGGATGAAGCCAGGTTCTGCGTAGACCACACCTGACTGTTGTCTCGTTTCTTCTTCGGTTAGACTTTGGATTGAGTGGGATACTCAACTGAAGCTAAAAGTGTAGCATTAGATTGGCAAGGTTGACTTCAATTTTTGGTTTGGAAGTGACGTGATGACCGAAGAAGAATACTATTTGCCGCGATTGATGAACTGATGAGGTCACCTTTTCCCTGTCATACATTCTCTTTTTCAAAAATCTCCCCATTGGGAGCCATCCACACAAAGAAACATACCCGGCAGATTGCCGGAAAATTGCCGCCGTTGATTCCAATAAGCATGATTGGGATTGAAAGAATAGAAGATACTGAAAAAAAAAGACTTTTGTAAAAAAACATTTTTTAAGTCCGATTTATTTTGATGGCATTTCGTAGTTGAAAATACTTCTGTTTCTTAGAGAGAGGCTACATGGGCTACTGTCAATACCAATAAGCATAAAAGATAGTAACTAAGACTTATAGGAACGACGTTCAAATAGCGGGCATCTAAAACTGGGCTTTACGGGTTTATCGCGTTTCTACTTCTGACTTCAATTTTTTGTTCTGATTCTGTTCATTTTGAATTGCTTTGCTGAGCAACTGATGTTCAAATTCACCTTTAGCAGAATGAGAAAAGAGAGAAACCAGCCTAGAGAAGTCAAAAAGATTTCACGCAAAATGCTGAAAAAGCGGCAAAATTGTAAAGCGAAAAAAAAGTTCGACGAAGTAAGAAACATAGCAGGACAAGTCCTGAAATAAAATCCAAAGAATTGAATGAAATACTGAGAACTAATGAGAACCTGACCAGCAGATCAATTGAGCAATTCCAGCAAAAAGACAATCTCAAAGTTGAGAAACTAAAATAATCAAACAAATCAAATAAGAAAATAATCATGGATAAAACTCTTGAAGCTTTTATCATGAAGGCCAAATATGAAAGAATTCAATATACTCATTTACTCACGCACAAGACATGAAAAAGACTCCACTAATAGTAGACAAACTCGAGAATTTTGACGAACGCTTCAAAAAAACTCACAGGTGCAAAATTTAAAGAAAATTTCCAAATTTTGGGGCAATAAGATGTTCAAAACCATTTTTTGGTCTGTGGTGTTCTGCCATATAACCCACCTGCAATACCTAAAAAGTTTTGTTGGCCAGTAAAGATGGTTAAACT
The DNA here is from genome assembly GCF_964194025.1 of Convolutriloba macropyga. Taxonomy (NCBI): domain Eukaryota; kingdom Metazoa; phylum Xenacoelomorpha; order Acoela; family Convolutidae; genus Convolutriloba; species Convolutriloba macropyga. The sequence goes on along the minus strand of NC_134468.1, from coordinate 21,550,559 downwards.
CAGAAATGGCAAAAAATTTTAGAATTAAAAGACAATTAAAAATTTTAACAAAATAATGCTAAAATTCATGATATTAACATCTTCAGAACTGTTTCATTTTCACCGGAAACTATAAATTATTTTTATTTCAAACATTAAATAGTTTCACTAGCTCATAAAGGTCAATAAGTTTGAAACATAACAATTTTCAGAAATATTGAAAAAAAAACAATTAAAAATTTTAACAAATTAATGCTAAAATTCATGATAATAACATCTTCATAGCTGTTTCATTTTCACCAGAAACTATAAATTATTTTTATTTCAAACATTAAATAGTTTCATTGGCTCATAAAGGTCAAAAAATTTGAAACATAACAATTTTCAGAAATATTGAAAAAAAAAACAATTAATTTTTATCAAAATATTACAAAAACTCATGTTATTATAAAAATGATAACCAATCCATTACCTCTAGAAAAATGTGCAGTTAATTATTCAATGCCACTAAAAACAATGCAGTAACTTAGTATTAAAACGTAGCGGAAATTCTGTGGCCTTTGATGATTGAGAAACCTAAAAAGTGACAAAAACTTTCAAAAAACTTGCAAATTTTATCAAAATATTGCAAAAACTCGTGATGTTAAAATGTTCCAAAACCATTCCATTAACACTAAAAACTATGCAGTAACCTATTATCAAACCTTGAAGCAGGTTTTTTGAAACCTAGGTCTGAGAATGCTCAAAAAATGACAAACACATTTTTTAAAAACTTATTAAAATTTTTTAAAATTGTAAAAATTAGTATAAAGTTGCGTGTTTATATTAGGAGTACAAAAACATATAGCTCTTAAAACGTTCAAAGAAATTCATTATGCCTTGTAAAAGACCTTTATCAGTGTTTACAAACCTCATTTTAAGACTGGTCCTACAAAAAATTTGAAAAATGTCGAAGAAACGCAAAAAATTGGAACATTTTGGGCTCGAAAATTCCTAAAAATGACCTTTTAAACTTGATTTACGGCCTTCCCAGAAACTTCGCCAGTCTAAGCAATTGAAAGACTACTAAAGTTGTCTAAGGGCCTCTAATGAAAGTTGATGCCCGCTGAGCTTTACCTGTTTATCCCGTTCTGAAAGCTCAAAGTCGTGAAAAGTGTGAAAACATCTTACAAAAATAAAAAAGAAACATAACAGGACAAGTCCTGAAAAACAATTCAAAGAACTGAATGAAAAACTCTGACGTACTCTACCTGACCACCAGATCAATTGAACAGTTCCAGCCATAACACAAAAATCATCTATGAAAATTGAGAAACTAAAAGAATCAAAACTTAACAAAATTATACTCATTGCTAAAACTCTTGAAGCTTTTGAAATTAAGGCAAAATTTTTTCCCTATAAAAACACCTATTTCAAAACATGTTCAAAACCATTTTTTGTTTTGGAAATCGGTCCAGTATTTTATCTGCAAGACCTGAAAAAAATTCATTGGCCCTTGAAGATCGTTTAACTCGAAAATGACCGGAAAATTTAAGAAAGAGACAATTGGAAATTATAAGGAAATGTTGCCGAAAAATGTGATATAATTATCTCAATCATTTTTGTATCTCTAGAGGTTATCCAGTAACCCAATTCCAAGCTTTAAAAAACTCATTGGCTCATAGATTGATAGGCAAAAATTTTTAGAAAAAATTTCAAACTTCAAAAAACAGAAATTCGTTCTTTTAAAATGTTGAAAACCGTTCAATTGTCCCTAGCAACTATTTAATAACGTACGATTAAACCCTGGATGAGGTTACCTGGCTACTGAGGCAAGATAAACTAAATAAAATACAAATGTTTTGAAAAAACTTGAAAAAAAATTGCAAATTCTATCGAAAAACTTCTAATAGTCGAAAGGTTAAATTGTTGAAAACAAAACCATTGAAAAGAAAAACCAAGCAGTAGCTTTTAATCAGAGCGTTGGTTAGGCTTTCGTGCACTTGAGAATGGACGAATATCAAAAACTGACAAAAACTTTAGGAAACCTTAAAAAAACTGCAGATTTTATCAAAAAAATGCTAAAATTCGAGACATTAAAAAGTTAAAAACCATTCCATTGTTACACGAAACTATGCAGTGCCCTATTAATAAACCTCAAAGATTGCCTAGTCACTGAAGCTCGAAAAACTGAAAAAATGATGAGAATTTTCAAAAACCTGAAAAGATGCAAACTTTGTCAAAAAAAAAATTGCTGAAATTTGTGATATTCAAAATTTGAAACCCATCCCATGGCAACTAATATTTTTTTAGTAACATATTATCCATTCCCTGATGAGGTTTTCTGTCCCCTTGGACTCAAACAACTTGAAAAATGACAGAAAAAAGTCAAAAAATATGAAAAAAAATTGCCAAGTGTTGTCAAAAAATGCTAAAATTCACGATAGCAGAAAGTTGAAAACCAAACTTTTACCACTAGAAACTATGCAGTAATCTCTTATCACGTCCTTTATCAAACAATAGAGGAGGTTTCTTTACACCTTGGTCTAAAAAACTGAAAAAATGACTAAAATTTTTTAAAAAAACCTTAAAAAAATTGCAAAAATTAGAATCAATTTGTGTGTTTGTGTTTGTAGTACCAATACATATAGCTCATAAAATGGTCATAACAAGTAATTTTGTCTCACAAAAGGCCTTCATCAATTTTTAAAAACTTCAACCTAAGACTAATGAAGCAAAAAAACTAAAAAAATCACAAAAAACATGAAGAATTGCACCGTTTTGAGCCCAAAAACTCCTAAAAATGACCTTTTAACCTTAAATTAAGGCCATCCCAGCAGCTGCACCACTACAAGCACTTGAAGGACCACTAAAGCCCACTTTGGGCCTCTAATGAAACTTAATGCCCGCTGGGCTTTACCTGTTTATCCCGTTTTGAAAGATCAAAGTCATTGAAAAATGTGTGAACACATCTTAGAAAAAAACACAGCGCACCAATACAATCCAGTTCTTGGATTGTAAAAAAAAATTAGGAGCGCTATAATAGCCGGCTGAGAAGATGAGGGCGGTTATTAAAAACTATAAATTGTGATCATTGGATGTATCGGCCAAAACATTTGTCAAGACCCGCAAAATCAGCTCATTCAATTAACACACAGAGTCGGGTTACGTAATTTTAGAATGCTCTCATCTCGGAAGCTTTTCCATTGTCAGGTCGGCTTTTCTGGTTTTTAAAGCGAAGCTTTGACATCTGCGAAGCTGGTTTCAACTGCGAAGCTGTCACATTACCGTTTGGATTTCGCTGATGAGTGTTTTAACATTAAAGAGTGTACTCATTCGAGGGAAGGGTAGTGTCAATATTTTCATTAATTTTTAAATTTGATAATTCTTAATTTTTTTAAATGTAAATTTTTGTTCAATAGTGCGTCATGGGTTTTGTTGACGGTCTTAAATTGAAGTTGTTGTAAACAAGTTAATTGTCAGGTCATTCCACTATCCAGTTCTTTGGATTGCAGTTCTGGATTTTTGTTGCAACGCACCAACAAGTCTGATAACGCGCCAACAAGTCAAAAGTGAATGACTTTAGATGACTTAGGTGTCTCTTTTGTAAAACATTTTTAATGGAAAATTCCAAACCAAACGCTTTGATCCGTTCTTTTGTCCATTTTAGTGAAATTAAAAAATAATTTTAGTGGTATTAGTATCACTGGTAGAGATGCCTGTCTCTTTTTTGAAAAACATCAAATTTTAAATTACAAAGCAAGAACTAGTCTTTAAAAATTCTAAATCTTCCTACCTCTGGTTTATTTCGTACCCACAATTAAGCCAAAAATTAGTATGCGTAGGTTCGGAACATAATTTGCAAACACATTACTGCACCTCCTTGTATTGAAATGTGCACCTTGAGAAGCAAAAAGCACAAATTAAAATTTCTAAGATCCATTGGCATACAAATCAACGTATCAAATTCCAGAAAAGCGCCCAAAATTTCCAAACATCAGTTGGCTGTCGTGAAAAGAAAATGGCAATTTAAAACTTTAAATTTAGTGAGAACTTGGTGACAATAAGCTCATCCAAAGAGATGTATATTAGCCATAAAAAGTCCAGGATGAAATCCTCGGCCCAAGAAAGGGGCCGCGGATTTCATCCAGACGGACTTGGGTAGCAAACAGACATGGAGGTTGACAGAACAGACCCAAATTTAGGTATGGGCCAGACCAAACAGTCTTTGGTCAAACTGGGCCAAACGGAACAGACCCACCACTTGATTGGACCGACTGTTAAAGCGTATTCAAAAATAGAAAATACAAAAGTCTAATTTAACAAGGAGCTGTTCAAAGCAAACCAAAACAAGCGGACTCTAATACAAAATAATGAACGAACATTTAACATAATCTTTGAAAATATAGTTAATTTTTACAGGACCACATAATTCCTCAAATCTAATCATACTCAAATTTTGAGTAACTCTATATAAAGAGTCTGAAACAACAAGGATTTTTGGTATATCGTGCCTATAAAAAATAACACTTTCAAACGCTAATTTGGACAATTTATCGTTTTTTTCTGAATAATGGATTTTCAATAATCTAACGAGTTATTCAGATGAAAACAAACTCACAATCAATCATTCTTTGACTGCAACATCCGAAAACAGGCTTCTAGCCTAATCTACGTACGTGATGTACGGATTATAACATACTCAAACGACTTTATCATTAATTAATTTTTTTCTTTTTCTGCAGGTTAAAAAAAATTAAGCGCTTGTGGCGTAGCGTCCTAATGAAAGAAGTGTTTCAACTCGTTTTCATCGCTTTTAATGAAATAATTTTTTTCATTGTAGTCAATTATTGGAAAGATGAAAATTTTCAATGAAAAATGACAACTTTTAATGAAAAAAGAAAAATTTTCAATGATTTTAATGAACAATTTTTATGAAAAAACTTTAATTGAAGTCAATTGAACGAAATTCGGATCTTCATACAGTAGTTTTGTGACATTCAATTTTTAATGCAGATTGCAAATTAATAAAATTTTATGACATCAGTTGAAAACAAAGATAACGCTCATTGGGCATAGTCATGTAAAAAGCAAGTGGAGGAGCGGGAGATGATTAGATCTGATATTCGCCCAAGTATTCCGAGGGAGCGATGAAAATTCTTGAGCCATATTTGTAGAGCGTTGGAGATGCAGATTTACGCATTCCATTCTCATGTTGCTTGAGGTAAACGAAGAATGCAGGCGCCCCAATACCCTAACAAGCTATTTAAGATGAAACTCACGTTATCACATCAAAAAACAATTTGCGGAATTTCTGTAACTATGTGAAGACAAAGCTTGATATCATTGAGATAATTTCTGCGGACAACCTCCCAGAGCCCAAAGAATGGATCCGCAAAACTGATTTTAGGCTGCGTGAATTGTTTGTCAGCCGCTTCGTGGACCTCGAAACGGTGAATATCAGTTGGCTGCCCGATAATGTCCACCTGACTAGACACCGCTACAAAGCTGTAGCCAAAGACTGTTGGTTATCCAACTTCATAACCAACCTCCAGCACAACTTGAGCTGCTAAGACACAAAACGATCTAGTAACTCGTTGCATATACCCGGCAGAAAGGGCTCCAGGGACGTATATTCGAGTTTGTCTGATAAAAATCAACTTGTTAAATTCTGTTTTTTCTGTACTGGTTTGTTTTATTGCAAAAAAATTACTTGATCATATCAAGTAATAAACTCCATGATCAAATCGCCCTTATTCTTTCGCATCCATTTGAGTGCCTTTACTGTTAGCCCTTTACATAGTATTTTCCAAATTGCCAATACTGCATTGACTCATTGCAAACTCTTAGAACTTGAGCGAGCTGATCAGGGTTGCCTTCATTTTTGTCTACATTTTTGCCTCACTTTTCTCGCCTCCCTCATATATTTGTCTCAACTAAAAAGTTCCATTGTTACACTTCGCATTACTTGTTTTGTTTAAATTTCCTGCAAAGATTTAGTGGTTATCACTTTTGTCATTACTATTACTCAAGACCCATGATAACTGTTATTGTCGGGCATCGGCTTTTAATTTTTCTCTGTTAACTCTTGAAACACCATTTTCGAAATTGCCATTTTATACGTAGAGCACATCGTATACTCTCAGTCGCTTCGCTGAATGATCATGGTTACCTTCACTGTTGAATATAGCGTTAGTCCTGATACCTTGGAGAAACAAATTTGTTCATGGTGAAAAAATGTCACCAATTGGAAGTACTTCCACTGTAGGTTTAGGTTTCAAGAAATTAACGGAGAACATTTATGCACTTAAGTACCTTTGTAGGAATGTATTTATGTATGTATGAATGAATGCATGTATGTACTTCATTTATATATATATATATACATATATTATATTTATATTTATATATATATATATATATATATATATGAAGAATGAACATATAATAAGTATATTTATATATATATATATATATATATATATATATATATATATGTATATATATATATATATATATATATATATCCATAATCACACATACATACATTCATAGATATACACACACTCATATATATATATATATATATATATAATATATATATATATATATATATATATATATATATAAGTATATATGAATGTATGTATGTATGCGTGATTATGTATGTCTGTGTGTATGTGTGTGTATATGCTTTTATTTGTGTGCATTTAAACGTGAGTGTCTGCTGGTGTCTAGTAATGTGTGCAAGCATGTAATCTATGTATGTGTGTATGTAAGTGTGTATATATGTTTGTATGCAACTAGGAATGCGCTTGATGGTGTAATTGTTTGAACGCGTGTACATGTTTGCGCGTCTGCCAATTGTCCTTTTACAAGCAAAATGGATAACAAAAATTAAAAGTTTAGTTGACAAATCGAGTTGGTGCTATTTTAACCAATAGCGATAGAGAATTACCAAGAAAAAAGTAGTCAAGGAATTGTGAAATGTTGCGTGCTTCATAAGCCCGGAGCGGGAATCAACCTCTCGGCTTTCCAAATTTCATGTTCTCTAAAACTTATCATTATCCTGTTGTGCGGAAGGGAGAAAATGCATGCAGATGTTTCAATGAAAGTAATCTTAGAAATATTGGACCATAAGCAGAATCTGATTAAAATTCTTTTGAGAGGTCATTGTGGTAGAGTTTTGGTAGCTTCCGATACCCATCAGCTGGTATTCCAAAAAGCCAATTTTTTGGAAAAATAGTTGCGGTGCTTTCTAACTCATTAGCGGCACAGAAACAGCAGAAAATTGAGTAGTCACTGAATTGTTAATTGTTACTTCTAAGCCTGTAAGCTTGCTCGAAGCGCCCAACATTCAAATTTCAGATAATGTTTTACTTGTAATTATGTCTGAACATTAAAAATATTACCAGTAAAATTAGGTTTTATTTGACAAAATTCGAGAGTTCTTTTCCCCAGCGCCAGAAATGCCAGAAAATTGATTAGTCACTGATTTGTCAAAAGTTCAGTGCTTCATTACCCATAAGCCGGAAAGACGCTTTCAGCAATCAAAGTTCATGTTCAATTGAAAAACTGCTTTGCGAGTTTTTGCGCAAAGCAGATTCCCAACTTCAAATTCCTAATACGACTACACTTGTCTTCTTAAGAGTAAAAACCAAAATTTAAGTTTTGTTTAACAAAAAGTTGGTTAACTCTGCCAGCATTATCGTCAGAGATATACAAGAAAGTTCTGTAGTCACTGAATTGTGAATTGTTCAGCACTTCATAACCCATAAGCGGGTATGAAGCTCCCAGTAATGGAAAATCTGATTCCTTGATAATTTTATTACAATCCTATTATGAGAGTAGTCCTAGCACGATTATGGAGCTTTTGCACGAAATCCGGATCTGCATAGTTTTTGCGACTTTCAATTTTTAATGCAGATTGCAAATTAATTAAATTTTATGACTTCAGTTGAAAACAAAGATAACGCTCATTGGGCATAGTCAAGTAAAAAGCAAGTGGAGGAGCGGGAGATGACTAGATCTGATATTCGCCTAAGTATTCCGAGGGAGGGCTGAAAGTTCTGGAGCCATATTTGTAGAGCGTTGGAGATGCAGATTTACGCATTCCATTCTCATGTTGCTTGGGGTAAACGAAGAATGCAGGCGCCCCAATACCCTAACAAGCTATTTCAGATGAAACTGACGTTATCACATCAAAAGACAATTTGCGGAATTTCTGCAACTATTTGAAGACAAAGCTTGTTATCATTGAGATAATTTCGGGGGACAACCTCCCAGAGACCAAAGAATGGATCGGCAAAATTGATATTAGGCTGCGCGAAATGTTTGTCACCCACTCCGTGGGCCTGGAATCGGTGAAATTCAGTTGGCTGCCCGATAATGTCCACCTGACTAGACACAGCTACAAAGCTGTAGCCAAAGACATTATCCAAAATCATAACCAACCTCCAACACAACCAGACCTGCTTAGACACAAAAGGATATGCGAACTTTTCGCATATACCCTGCAAAGAGAGGGCTCCAGTGACGTATGTTAGAGTTTGTCTGATAAAAATCAACTTGTCAATTTTTATGTATTCTGTGTACTGGTTTCATTGCAATATACATAGTTGATATCATATAAAAATTTCCATGTTCAAATCGCCATTATTCTTGCATCTATTTGAACGCCTTCACTATTAGCCGTTTAAATAGAATTTTAAAAATTGCCAATAATTCATTGATCATCGCAAACTTTAGTATCCTAGCAAACTGATCAGGGTTGCCTTCATTTTTGTCTACATTTTTGCCTGATTCTTCTTGCCACATATATGATTCAATTAAAAAGCTCCGTTGTTACACGTCACATAACTCGTTTGCTTAAACAGTTCCCACAATGATTTTGTCATCCTTTTCGCCACATAATTACTTGAGCTCTATGATCAATGTTTCAATTATCGTCGGGAATCGGTTTTCAATCTTTCTCTGTTAGCTCCTCAAACAGCATTTTCGGAATCGCATTTTATACGCTGAGCACATAGCATATTATTAGTTATTAGTACCTTAGCTATATGATCATGATTACCTTAATTGTGGCATATAGCGTTAGTCCTGACACCTTTGAGAAACAAATTTGTTCGTGTAGGTTAGAACAATTTTCACCAATTGAAAGTACTTCCACTGTAGGTTTTAGTTTTGATAACTTAACGCAGAACATTAATGCATGTATCTATCTCTGTAGGTATGTAAGTATGAATGCATGTATGTAAGTATGCTTGCATGCCTGTATGTATGTATGTATTTATGTTTATATATATATATATATATATATATATATATATATATATATATATTATATATATATATATATATATAAAAATGTAAGTTGAAAGTATTTATTTGTATGTATGTATGTATGTGTTGTATGTGGGTATGTAAGTATGTGTGTATTTAAATTTGTGTGCATCTTTATGCATGTGTTCATGAATGTGTGTATGTGAGTGTGTATGTATGTGTTTATGTATGTATGTGTTTATGTATGTAATATATGTATGTGTGTAGGTACTTGGGTACATATGTTTTTTATGCAAATACAAAAGTATGTTTGAAAGCGTAATTGTTTGAATGCATGTATACACATATGTTTGTGTGTACCGATTGTCTTGTTAACTGTAAAATAGATAACACAAACTCACAACTTCTTTAGCAAAAAATGCAGTGCTGCTCTTTTGATCATTAGCGGCAGAGAAGTACCAGAAAAATGAGTAGTCACCAATTGTGAAATGTTCGGTGCTTCATAACCCATAAGCGGGAATGAAGCGCTCGGCATTCGAATTTTCACGTTCTTCAAAACTAGAAAACTAGTTGTTTCAATGAAAGTATTCTCAGCAGTATTAGACCATAAACAGAATCTGATTATAGTTCTTTTGTGTGATTATTTTGGTTGACTTTTGATTGCTTTCGAAACCCATCAGCGGGTTTGAAGCTCACATTTCAACTTCATATTCCCTCATACTTCTACTTTTGTCATCTCAAAAGAAATTATTCGAAAAAAACTTCCAAAAAAGTTTGTTTTGAAAAAATATATTTGCGGTATTTTGCACCCATTAGTGGCAGAGAAATAAGAGAAATACCAAGAAATTGAGTAGTCATGGAATTTTGGAATGTTTAGTGCTTCATAGATCATAAGCGGGAATGAAGTTCTCACCCTTGCAGTATCAGATTCCCTATCAAAGAATTAGTTATCTTAAAGAAGAAACTAAGAACAGGTAATTTAATAATGAGAAATCTGAGTAAGTTAAGATGGTGGATTGTTCTGTCTGGCCCATACCCAATCGTCGGTCTGTTTGGTCTGGCCCATACCCGGTCTCCAGTCTGGTTTGTGTGATCCAGACTGAAGACCTGGTATGGGCCAGACCGACAATTGGGTATGGCCACACCAAACAGACCGAAGATTGGGCATGAGCCGGACCAACATAAAGCAACTAAAGTCGGACAGATTGCAATCGCACAACAGCCGCGGGTGCGGTTCAAATCCTTGGTCTGGTCCATACACAAACGTCGGTCTGGCCCAAACCTGGTCTTCAGTCCGGTTTGTGTGGTCCAGACTGAAGACCGGGTATGGTTCAGACCGACGACAAAACAGACCGAAGAAGGTTATGGGCCAGACCGACGACAGGCTATGGGCCAGCATGAACAGACCCAACTCAGGTATGGACCGGACCGAATTCAGGTATGGGACAGACGGAGCACCGCGACCGAAAATTTGTCCAGACTATGAGCTCGGTCTCACCCGACCCACTGTCCGCGACCCAGGTCCGTCTGGCAACTACCTGTCTTGGGTCTCGGTCTTCATACTGGGCGTTGATGCAACAACATACTACTCACTATAGATGTCCTTTGTACAATATTAATAACCTCTTTATAGCAATTTACAAATCAGGCTGAGTTTTTTGGTTTCAACATTCAAAAGGTTTTGTTCGTTGAGTTCCGTTGTGTTTGTGGATGACTGTTGTCGGCGCAGCTTTTTATCTATATTGAAAGAGTCACTATCGCTCATTGTCACGTCCACTGACCGACTGAAATGAGAGAAAAGGATCTAACTAGACAAAATAATGACTTCATATTAACGAATTCAAAAAGATCAAATTATTCTCAAATGAAACCAAAATCCCCACATGATTTAGTATACACGAATTTTCAAAAGTTCATGGTAGTATTCGATGATGTATCTCAGTAGCAATCTTATATCTTAATATTTTGTTCACAATGGATTTTGTTCACAATGGATTTTGTTCACAATGGATTTTGTTCACAATGGATTTTGTTCACAATGGATTTTGTTCAGAGATGTAAAATGCGAACAAATGGAGCAAAAATCGAGCGGGGTTCAATTAATACAACATAAATTTGACGGAGAGCCTGGACTAACATAAACCGACTAAACTCGGACAAATTGCAATCGCACGACAGCCGGGGGGGTTCAAATTTAGCTTGCTTCAGTCGACAGGGGGTAGTAGCTGGGTTAGATGTCGCTAGAGGGTTTGTTAGACCAGTACAAGGATTTAGAAGAAAATGAAACCAATTTTTATTGCACTTTCAGTAGTAAACTGCCTCTAATTAGGTTACCCGATTGAAATTTGACTGAGAGCAATTTAGATCACATAAAAATCTATGTCAAGTGTGAAAAAATTGGGCAAAAAATCACGCGAGCGAAAGAATATTCCGAAACGAAATTGTTAAGCAAAAATTTTGCACTAAAAAAAGGCACATACTTCTACAATAATCAAAGGTCTGTACTTACAGATTTAGTTGCAATTTGCGTTTGAAGAAAACTTGAATCGATTTCGTCAACAAAGGATAGTTGGGCACGAACACGTGTAGCTTCCGTTTCGCTTCGTCAGTTTTCTCACTTGACAGTTTCACATTAACCGCAGTGGTCACCTCATCGACTAAATCTCCAACATCCGCAATTATTTCTGACATAAACTGATTTCCAAAGCCCAAATTTTCACTCAATTCGGATCTTTTACAACCTTCAAGAGACTTGTGAGTCAAAATGGATTCGTCCAATATGGTTTCCAGTTCAAAACCGCTTTTATCTGCTGTTTGTGTAACGTATTTCAACTGTTGGAACAACTTCTCTGTTAAAAACGGGATAATTGGGTGGCAGAGTTTGATAAACTGACTCAAAACATAAACAGCTGTGCAATAAGACGAATGTTTAATTTCTGAATCTTTGGTTGCAGCTTGGAGAAAAATGAGATATGTATTCGAGAGATCTTTGCGCAAAAAGGATTCCAAGTTTTCAATCAATTGTGAGAATTGCATGGATTCGTATAATTGTAAAGAGGTCGACTGCAGCTCAATCAGTCTACACAATATGAACTCATCCATTGCAGAAATAGACTGTGGAAAGAAATCCTCTAAGTTGTCATAGGAGGGCAAAATTGGACCTTTGTCTTTCGATATCTGAAACAATTGGAAAAACAATTATCAGTTAAAACTTGACCTAATTGTTGGGAGCTCTAATCTCCAAGTCTTGGGAACTCTAATCAATTGCAGCCTGCTTCAGTCGGGGGGGGGGGGGGGGGGCTAAATGAGACTAAGAAGTTCAAAAGTGGGTTTTTCAAATAGCCAAATTAGATGTTAACATATACCACTATTAAGATTTAGTGAAAAATGACGCCAGTTTCGGCGCACTTTTCATTTGAGTTTGAGTTATTAAATGAACTTTGGGTATTGCCGCCAATTGAGTTCAGCTGCTTGAAATTGTGATTGAGACAGAATTTTAAATCACGCAAAACGCAAAAAGTCAAGGGCTTAAAAGTCGCTCAAAAAATCAAAACGGTCGACCGACAACTTTGCGTTAACACACGTTTACAAACATAGCCGGCTTATTGCCGGAATAGCTGCGAAAGAATAGAATTGCGTGTCGTAAAATAGAGATAGAAACAGATACAGATATAAGTTGAAGAAGTTATCGACGCACGTCAAAAAGCTATGACCTTAACCTAATTCAAATTTAACTTAAATTTTAAAGTGCAAAAGTCATTTTATTGAGTGAGGTAAGTCACTGATGACCAAAATCTAATCACGCAAAAAACTTTTGCTAGAGAGAGTGATAAATGACGCCACGCGCGCAATAGCAGTTAGTGACAGGAACAAGTCATTCAGAAAATTTGACTTTTCAGCTTTGAGGTGTGAACAAATGTAAAACAAAAAAAGAGCGTCAGACGACGAAACAAAAAAACATAGCAGGACAAGTCCTGACGTACAATTCAAAGAATTTTTATTGACTAAACAGAAAAACTAGACCTAGAATGGATTTTGAGTGAATTCAGAAAACCATTTTAAAAAAAATCAGAACAAAACTAAGAAAAAAACAGAAAATCAATATCAAAATGCCGCATGTGAACAAAAAAACCCCTAGCGAGAAATGAAAATTTAATTCAAACAAAAAACTAGGCCTAGAATGAGCTGTGAATGGATTGGGAAAACCAGTTAGAAAAAAATCCGATCCAAAAAATCGAAAAAAACAGCAAAAATCAGAGTGAAATTGCCGCATGTGAACAAAAAAACCACTACCGAGAAACCGAATTTTTGTTCAAACACCGTTTTCTCACTCTACTTTCAAATTAGAGCGAAAGAAATTCACACCGCAAAACCACTCGCTTTTTCGCTCCATTTCCTTTTTCGGCGTGACCAAAATCACTACTCCAATTTGACTTCAAAAATCATGAAAATGTGTGAACAGATCTTAAAAAAAAAGTCAGCGCCCCAATACAATTCAAATTCTCTGAATTGTAAAAAACCAAGAGCACCGCAATATAGCTCCGCTCAGCTTACAGCTTCGCAGCTATAATAAATATTCATTTGACTTTGAGTATTAAATGATTTTTGGGTATTGCCGCCAATTGAGTTCAGCTGCTTGAAATTGTGATTGAGAGAGAATTTTAGATCACGCAAAACGTCAAGGGCTTAAAAGTCACTCGAAAAATCAAAATGGTCGAGCGAAAATTTTGCATTAACACACGTTTACAATAATAGCTTCTCTACGAGAGCAATTATTAAGAACGCCAGGCAAAATGCAATTTCAATGCTGAAGAACTTAAATTTGATGAAAAAACAATCCAACTTTGTTAAAACCTCTTTCCACGATAACGAATTGAACGGGTCTAGGAAATAAACCATCCATGGAAAATAACCCCTGCTCTGTTTCTTATGAGAAATAAGCCCCATGCAAATAAACCCTATATTAATCTTAACATTAAATATTGTGATAACATGGTTGTGAAAGTTTCATCTCAAGTCAGCTAAGCCATGGCCACGGCCCTCGAGTTAATGCCGAAATGCAATAAATGGGTAGCCGTTTAACAGTCAAGCGGGGTTTTATTTCATGGGGGTATTTTCTCCTCTCTAAAATTGCAGGGGCGTTTTTTCGTGAGGTTTTTTTTCCAGGAACCGAACTGAAATAAGAAAAAGGATCAAACCAAACTTGCATCCTCACCAAAAAGATGAAAGACGTGACATTTTTGAGTTTGTTACAAAATTCGAGTGATGTTTTGATTGAGGAGATTTGAAGTTTGATGGAGGACGCGTTCCGTTTATTCTGTCTCAGAAGCATCATCCGCAGACAATCAGCACCACAAGCGGGAATTGAGCCCCCTCCTCCGCCTCCACCTGGTCTACTACCATTAACACCGAAGACGCTCTCCGTGAACTTGTTGAAGTAATCTGTCTCAAAACCACTCATTTGTCCGCTCTTGATCTTACTCTGTAAACATGAGGATATCAGTAAAACTACGGCAAATATTTTTCTTGTCGAAAATTGGTATTTTGATTTAAAAAAGTATAAATTATAGCCTCATAATGGCATCATTTGCTGTAACGGCTAGTCCCATTTGCTGAACGAACCATTTTCAACGAATAAACGCGTTTTTGTCACACATGTGTATCTACCGTAACGTCGCACAATTTGTTTTCGAACGATTGACGAGGCATCGACTTTGGTTAGTATCACGCATAAGTTTAGAGAGGCTATTCTCATTGGCTGAAGGGAGCGCAATAATAGCCGGCTGACAAAATGAGGGCGGGCATTGAAAAATTAGGAAATATGTGCTCAATTTACAGTTGAAACGGAATGTTAGGCTCTCAACAAAACCACCGTGGTATCAATTCAAGAGGTTTACATATTAATACAGCATCGACTAATAATATTTCCACCAAAATCAAATTATAAACAAAAGAACTGGGCAAACTGGACAGAAAACGGTTACAAATGGTTATCTATATGCGCCATTCAGTCAAAAAGACTTTTCAAAGTCGAAAAGTCAATCAGTGAACGCTTCATATGATCAGAAGACTTCTCTTGCGCAAAAAAACTAAGTTCACGTGTCCATTTTACTCACTTTCCATTTTAGGTCAAAATGCCGTCTCAACGAATTTAAAAAACCTCAAAGAAAAATAATACTCCTTTTCGAGTCGTAAAAACGAAGAGCACCGCAATATAGTTACGCTCAGCTTACAGCTTCGCAGCTATAAAAAAAACTGACAAAGCACATAGTTTTTGATTTCAAGCAGCAATAAGAGTAACCTGCATGTCTTGTCTAAATTTGGAGGCAGTGACCCCGTTGATCACTTGGAGAGGGTCAATCACATTGCCAAGAGATTTGCTCATCTTTCGACCAAAAGGATCCAAAACAAGACCGTGCAGATAGACGCTTCTGAATGGCACTACACCATTGGTCAGCTCAGTGCAGAGAAGAAGCATTCGCATCACCCATGGCTTCACAATATCGTTCCCAGTCACCAACAAGTCAGTTGGATATCTATCTGAAAAGATTTCATTGCTTAATATAAGTGATTTAATATAAGACTCACTAAATAGGAAACACTAAATCTCATTCCTCCGCCTAATTAACTAGAATTGAATTTACATTAAATTTAAACTAAACTTTGATTGTTCCATGATTTCAAATGCAAAGAATTATTTTACCGCAAATGAAACATATTTACATCTCTTTTAAAAAACGGCATAGGGTAATAACTTCGAAAAAATAATCAAAGAGAAATTCAAGATCAGAAACTGTTAAGCACTTAGGTGTGCAAATTAAAATATCATAGGATAAAATTATAAACGATATTTTAAGAAACAGCTGGCGATATTAAAATAATTGAAGCATTCAGAGATATTATGCACGAGTGCTCTACTTTTAAATTCATCAGCAACTAATCACCTCCACTACCCTGCAACTCTTTTTTTGCGAAATTTCCAAATCCAACACTCACGCTTGAAAAACAAATGAACTGGTCAAAAAAGACTTGCTTATATCACATTTAAAAAATCGATTATTTTCCCCTTAAAGCAAGAACATTCGATGCTCCCAGTTTGAGCCTTCGCCATTTTGAAATAACACGCAATTTTTGTGGGAATTCAGCAAAAAGCCCCTCGCTTTATGAAATTTGAAATATAAAATTCCAAATAATGATTGCAGACATGAAATTTATTTATTTCCCCAAAAATATTTCTCCAAATTTTATTTTAGCTTTTACTCAGGCCTCTTTTCTTTAAGAGCGATTATTTTGCAATGATCTGATGACAGAGCTAAACTCAATAAAAGACGCAAATAAAAACATAGCCGGCAAATTGCCGGAATAGCTGCGAAAGAAAAGACCTGCGTGCCATATAATAGAGATGGAAACAGATACAGATCTAAATTGGAAAAAAAATCGACGCAGCTCAAAAAACTAGGCTAAAAAACATTCAGCGATAAATTAATAAAGCTTGTTAAAATTCATTCCACAGACGCCTCTTATTAGGGAAGTTTACTGCACATAGGAGTTCCTTTGACCTTAAACAAATTCAAATTAAACTTAAGTTTTAAAGTGCAAATGTCATTTTATTGAGTGAGGTAAGTCACGTATGATCAAAATCTAATCACGCGCAAATGCCGTTAGTGAGAGGAAGAAGTCATTCAGAAAATTTGACTTTTTCAGCTTTGCTGTGTGAACAAATGTAAAACGAAAAAAGAGCGTCAGACGACGAAACAAAAAACATAGCAGGACAAGTCCTGACGTACAATTCAAAGAATTTTCATTGAATAAACAGAAAAACTAGACCTAGAATGGACATCAGTGAATTGAGAAAACCATTTTTAAAAAAATCAGATCAAAGAAAATAAGAAAAAAACAAAATCAATGTCAAAATGCCGCATGTGAACAAAAAACCACTACCGAGAAACCGAATTTTTGTTCAAACACCGTTTTCTCACTCTACTTTCAAATTAGAGCGAAAGAAATTCACACCGCAAAACCACTCGCTTTTTCGCTCCATTTCCTTTTTCGGCGTGACCAAAATCACTACTCCAATTTGACTTCAAAAATCATAAAAATGTGTGAACAGATCTTAAAAAAAAAGACAGCGCCCCAATACAATTCAAATTCTTTGAAATGTAAAAAAGCAAGAGCACCGCAATATAGCTACGCTCAGCTTTCAGCTTCGCAGCTATAATAACAAACTAAAGCTTAAGAGCTCGACGAATATTTTTGAGGGACTACGACCAATTTTCTTAAAAATCATGTTTAAAAATTAAAATCATATATAATTTAAATTCAGATCATGTTTTCCTGTGGAAAAAATACTTTTGTTCCA
Source organism: Convolutriloba macropyga (assembly GCF_964194025.1). NCBI lineage: Eukaryota > Metazoa > Xenacoelomorpha > Acoela > Convolutidae > Convolutriloba > Convolutriloba macropyga. The sequence continues at coordinate 21,532,960 of NC_134468.1, read as the reverse complement.
TCATTCACTTCCTGCCTATACACGTCTTAAATGTTTAATTACAACATTTGAGTGTTAGGTTTGGCTCTTATTTGAATTTCGGAGTAATTTCCTTACTGATTTAACAACGACATGTTGCATAAATTCTTGTTCGTTTTGTTCTAATTGATGATAATGCTACCTTCTTTTATATATCGAATGCATGTACTGGAAAGGAAATCTGGTGTTCATTTTCAGAATTTTTTTTACTTCATGAAAGAAATATTATATCAACGTTCTCAAGACTTAGAGAGCAACAAATTGTCAGTCTTCAACACAATAATTGCCAAAAAAAGTTTGCATATAAAAAATTGAAGTAAATACCAAAATTATTGAAAGAAATTACAGATGATAGAGGCTGAAGCTGCAAAAACAATACAACAGCAACAAAAGCCGGATTCTCTTGCGCTTGGTAGACAAAAATGTAACAAAAAAAACTGCCTTAAGTTAAATCCGTATACAAGCTGATGCCTTGCGAAGATTAATTAAAAAATTCGTACCCAAATTTTACGACATTTATCATTGGAGAATCTGGTTTATTCTCGTTTGCACATATATTCGCAACCCTCATAACAAAGAACGTCTTGTGCACAAAAAATTGGAGAGATATTTACTATCTGAGTCAAAAACCGTTTTTAGTACTTAAAAAACAAGGAGGATCGGTAATGTGAGGTCGCATATTAAGTTCCGACCTCGCTGATTTTTGACATAAATGTCTACCAAATGATGAGGAACAGATAGAAAACCCGCACAAATTTTTTAAACAAAAATGTGTATGAACAACAAGATTGCCTCCAACGCAAATAGCTCAGTGGAGTGAAAAAATGCCGCATTAGATTGATGAGATCAGCCATTACTAAGAAAGCAAACCAAGACGAACAACAAAATCAAACAATAATAACAACAAAATTTAATTACATCCAAAACTTTGTCCATTTAAAAAAATTTGAGTTATTAACAAAGTCAAAAATGTCAGATAAAACTGAAACTAAACAAAATAATTTGTCCATCATTAGAAAAGATATGGAACAATCCGTTATCAGCCTCTGTAACATGTAGACAAAAAAGAACAAAAACAGCAAAAAACAAAAAGAACAAAAAAGTTTAAAAAACTCGATTATTTAAAAAACATTTAAATTCAAAGTAATGAAAACCATTAGATATCAACTAAAATTATCTAAATGTTTTATGATAACAGACGCCTCAAAAGGAGGTCATTAAGACCTGTAATTGCCAATTTTTTTATGCGAGAACAACAAATAGAGACAACAAACAAAAATTCAATCAAAACTTGCGAGAAAACACCGTCGAAGCCGTGAAAACATATTTTGCCTCTCAAAAATGTTCAGTTAACCCTTCCTCCGAAACCAATAATGTGATAAGCGACCTCTCATTAATGAGAATACGTAGCAACTAAACAGAAAAAGAGAAAAATAGCAAAATTAAGTAATACCTTTTTATTTTTCGAAAACAACTATTTAGTCATGAAAACCATTAGCTACAAAATGAAATATTTAAACAGGTCCGTTTAATTTTCCAAAAGAAGCGCTTGAGAACTGTAATTAATTAGAATATGTCTTACGTCTACAAAAAGAGCGTCAAATACATTCAAAAATAAACAAATTGTTTGCTTTTTTTTGCGAAGAACCTGAGTCGAAGCCAGTAAATTTATAACGAATTCTTTAAAGACATTAGTTTTTACACTTGCACCTTCCCTCATCGACAATAATGCCATATCTGAACTGTATTTAACGAGACTAGGTAAAAACGGACAAAAAGAAAAAAGAAAAATTCGACGTTAAAAAGTTTTTTTAAATTATTTTTGAAAACAAGTGTTTTCAAAGTAATGAAAGCCATCAGCTATCTACTCAACTCGGAGGATGGGCTCATTTATTCTTCCATAAAACAAATGAGACCCGTCATTATCCAAGAAATTTTACACGACTAAAAGACAAAATAAAACGACAATTAAAGACAAATGTGAAAAATTCAATTAAATTGTTCGAGAAAGAAGGTGTCGAAGCCGTTAAAACCATAACCCATGCCTTTAAAGACTTTTATGTGGCCAATTTTGCGTACCTTGAAATCCAAAAACGTAATTTGTGAACTGTCATTAATCCGATAATGTGACAATAGAAGAAAACGTAAAAAAAATGGTCTAATGCCTAAAAATTAAAAAAAAAGTGAAATCTAGTATTAAAGCCAGAAAACCATAACTTAACACGTAGAACCACAAAAAGATTAAATTTCAATTCAGGAGAAAAAGGAGGAAGAAGAGGCATTCTTTCTTTGCTAACACCAAGCTTCTAGCTGACCAAATTAAGAGAAAAAAGTGGGAAAGTTCAATAAGCCATTGTTTATTTAAGTATCAAACATTTATAAAAGTCAAAACCACAATAATCTTTCGAGAAAAGAAAATAGAAATATTGATCTGGTACCGCTTAGTAAGCCAAATGGACCTATCAGCAGTCAGCTTTGATTTGAATTGTTCCTTCTTTGATTAACATTTAAAAAATCGTTTTTTTATAAAAGACCGACTGAGTAAAATCCAAATTATTTCTGGATTGTAACAGTCCAGGATTGAATCGAAACTAGCCTCGCTATTGCTTATTTGTCCATTAAGAACACTCCATTGTTTCGAATTTTATATATCTGGATAATTTGTTAGCAAAAAGATCAAAAATAAATGATATGATTTTTGATAATCATAGAGTAAAGTTAGCAAAGAACGGTAAAATTTGAATTCCAGACTACTCTAAAAAAAGAAAACAGGAATGGCTCCCTTTGTAGTTTACAAAGATTATGTTAATGGTTTTTGGTTGTGTGCTTCCGGCAAAGTTAATCAAAGTGGACTAAGGAAGCTTATTCGGGCAATTTTTGATGAAAACGGCAGAATTTTGAAATATTTAGCCAAATTTTTAACAAACAAAATTAAATCAAAATGGCCAAAAATGTTTTTTTGTCTTTGAAAAAATAAGATCAATAGTAATTTTGTTAACAATTTAACATATTTTAGCGAAATTGACCAAAATTTGGTCAAAAATTACGGAAAATGTGAATAAAAACAACAGAATTCACTCTGCTTTTCTCAAAAGTTTAAACCTCGATAACTCCCTGTAAAAAGCAAATATAAAAAATCTTTTTAATTCCGTGTTCTACGCTGGATGAGCTCTCTAATAACACCAATCTCATCTCACTACGATCGGCCAAAATTGTCTGAAGAGAATAAAATTTTCATAAGCGTTGAGAAATCATGAACGAAGCTTCCTACGAAAGCACGATAACCTAAACAATCCTCAAAACTTCAAATTAAAAAATCCCAATTTGAGTACAAACAAAACAAAACACATTGCCGAGAGATTGCCAGAACCAACGCAAAAGAGACCGGCGTGTTGTAGAGTATGAATAGAAACAGATAGAAATTGTTCGATGCTAAAATTATTGAAGATGCTTAAAAATCAATGAACAAAATTTCAGCAAAAAAAAATTTGACTTCTTCAGCTTTAATCCTCGAAAACCAATCTATAAAGGACCTTTATTACACATATGAATATCATTGACCTTAAACTTACTTAATTTCAACTTAAGTATTAAGGAGCAAAAGTAACTTTGTTGAGTCCGGTAACTCACATATGATCAAAACCCAATCACGCTAATGACCTGAAATCTTTGGTTAGGGAGAAAGTGGGAAAAACGTCATAATAAGCTCTATACTTTTCTTGCTAGATAAAAATTTTTGTAGCAAAACTGCCGTTATTAATATCTGTATAGGATCTAATTATATACAAGGTCCATTTATAAACTCGTGCCTCAATTTCAACGCCTTTTTTTCATCAAAGGGGCCCCTAATTCGAATTTGCACGTAAATTTGTGATTACCCTCATGCAAAAATCTCGCTCACGGATTACAAAGTAACGCTTCTCAGATATCAGAATCAGTTGTGCTTCAAAAAACACGTGAGCAGCAATCAACTATCGAACTAAATAGATTTCTATGGCATGAAAAGAGAGCAGAAAACAAGTATTATTATTCAATCAAGAGCTTCTCATACAATGGATATTAAAGCTAAAGCAAAAAAGAGTAACATATGATGTTGCGTACACAAATACAACTGTTGAGCGCAAAAAGTAACTCAAGGCAAAAAACGCCGATGGCGAAGAGAATGAACGATGGAGACGACTAATTGTAAACCCTAGAAAATAATGGAAAACAAATCCTGCTGCACGAGCGTGTATATTTGCGTGCAGTATAGGTGAGTGGGGGTTTGATCTCAAGAATTGCAATGAGAACAAAAATAGCTTTGCTATCACTTCGCGGCTGATAAAACTTTTGTGTCTCTGCAGCCAAGATATCATCAAGCCAAAAAGGTTTTTAAGTATTAGCTAGCATATCTTAAAGTATTTCAGCAAAAGTCAACTTTCAAACGTTTATTTTCCCAAACGTCTCCAAGAGAATAAAAATTTCATAAGTGTTGAGAAACCATGAACGAAGCTTCCTACGAAAGCAAGATAACCTTTAATTCTTTGCAAATAATCCTCAAAACTTCTAATGAAACAGTCCCATTTTGAGTACAACCAAAACAGAAAACACATTGCCGACAGATTGCCAGAATCACCGCAAAAGAGACCGGCGTGTTGTAGAGTAAGAATAGAAACAGATAGAAATTGTTCGATGCTTAAAATATCGGAGATGCCTAAAAATCTATGAACAAAACTTCAGCAATAAAATGATTTGATTTCTTCAACTTTATTCCTCGAAAACCAATCTATGAGGGACCTTTATCACACATATGAATATCATTGACCTTAAACTTACTTAATTTCAACTTAAGTATTAAGGAGCAAAAGTAACTTTGTTGAGTCCGGTAACTCACATATGATCAAAACATAATCACGCTAATGAACTAAAATCTTTGGTTAGCAAGAAAGTGGGAAAAACGTCACGCACGCAAAAGCTGTCAATGAGAGGAAGAAATAATTCAGTAAACTTTTTCGTATTTGCTGTGTGAACAAATGTATAGCAAAAAAAACGTCAAAAGACGAAACAAAGACAGTAAGACAATTCGAAGCACAATTCAAAGAGCTATCAATGGCTCAGCAAAAAAGATCAAGAAATAACTATGCATGGGCGCCAAAAACCATTTAGAAAAATCCGAAAAAATCAATTATAATCGAAATCAAATTGCTTAATGTAAGCAAACAATCATCAGCGAGAAAGCAAAATTTTGTTCAAACACTATTTTCCCACTCAACTTTAAAATTATAGGGAAACAATTTCACTCCACAAAAGCCACCAGCTCTAATGACTGTTCCAGCGTGCAGAAAATCACTTCTCGACTTTAAAAATATTCAAGATGTGTGAATTGATCTATAAAAGTACAGCATCTCAAAACAATTCAAATTATTCAATTGTAATAAACATAGCCGGGAAATGGCCGGAATATCTACGAAAAAGACTGGCGTGCCGTATAGTATAGACAGAAAAACATCTAAGAAAACATCTAAGAAAACTCTTGAAAACTTATAAGCGCACCTCAAAAAGCTTTGTAATTAAGCGATAAAACAATAAGGTTTGCTAAAATTCATCGCAAGAAATCTTTTTATTAGGGACCTTTATTATACATAAGAGGAGTTCCTTTCATCTTAAAATAATTCAAACTAACTTAAGTTGTAAAGAGCAAAGGTCATTTTATTGAGTGAAGTAAGTCACATATGATCAAAATCTGAACACACAAATGACCTAAAATCACTGACTGGAGAGAGTGAGAAAAGTCGTCACGCTCGCAAAATCCGATATTGAGAGGGAGAAGTCAATCAAAGGATTTCCAGCTTTTTTGTGAGAACAAAGGTAAAGTGAAAAGAGAGCGTCAGACGAATAAACAATCAAACATTGCTAGAAGAATTCCGGAACCGACTTGACGCGTCAGTACTCCACAAGGAACCGTATTTGCAGCAAAAACCAATAACTTTTGACTTAAAGTATTAACTTTTTACCTCAACAGATTTGATCAAAATTTTTTGTAAAACTCACACCTTCGTCATAACGAGAAATATTCCAACATGGACATCAATGGAGCAGGGTAAAAGAAAACCAATCACACAACTATTCAGCAACGGTACCAAAAGCCGAATAGATTCAAAACCTAAGAAATAAGTTATCCCAAAAAAAACGTGACTGAAATTTTGATACAACAAATTTTCAAGTTACATTTGGCAACGTTGAAAAACAGCCAAAATTCTTTGGAGGGTCAATGATAATACCCTAAAAAAACCTGGCAGGGCTAGCATATCTTAAAGTATTTCAGCAAAAGTCAACTTTCAAACGTTTATTTTCCCAAACGTTTCCAAGAGAATAAAAATTTCATAAGTGTTAAGAAACCATGAACGAAGCTTCCTACGAAAGCAAGATAACCTTTAATTCTTTGCAAATAATCCTCAAAACTTCTAATGAAACAGTCCCATTTTGAGCACAACCAAAACAGAAAACACCTTGCCGACAGATTGCCAGAATCACCGCAAAAGAGACCGGCGTGTTGTAGAGTATGAATAGAAACAGATAGAAATTGTTCGATGCTTAAAATATCGGAAATGCCTAAATATCTATGAACAAAACTTCAGCAATAAAATGATTTGATTTCTTCAACTTTATTCCTCGAAAACCAATCTATGAGGGACCTTTATCACACATATGAATATCATTGACCTTAAACTTACTTAATTTCAACTTAAGTATTAAGGAGCAAAAGTAACTTTGTTGAGTCCAGTAACTCACATATGATCAAAACATAATCACGCTAATGAACTAAAATCTTTGGTTAGCAAGAAAGTGGGAACAACGTCACGCACGCAAAAGCTGTCAATGAGAGGAAGAAGTAATTCAGTAAACGTTTTCGTATTTGCTGTGTGAACAAATGTATAGCAAAAAAAAACGTCAAAAGACGAAACAAAGACAGTAGGACAATTCGAAGCACAATTCAAAGAGCTATCAATGGCTCAGCAAAAAAGATCAAGAAATAACTATGCATGGGCGCCAAAAACCACTTAGAAAAATCCAAAAAAAATCAATTATACTCGAAATCAAATTGCTTAATGTAAGCAAACAATCATCAGCGAGAAAGCAAAATTTTGTTCAAACACTATTTTCCCACTCAACTTTAAAATTAGAGGGAAACAATTTCACTCCACAAAAGCCACCAGCTCTAATGACTGTTCCAGCGTGCCGAAAATCACTTCTCGACTTTAAAAATATTCAAGATGTGTGAATTGATCTTTAAAAGTACAGCATCTCAAAACAATTCAAATTATTCAATTGTAATAAACATAACTGGGAAATGGCCGGAATATCTACGAAAAAGACTGGCGTGCCGTATAGTATAGACAGAAAAAAATCTAAGAAAACATCGCAAGAAATCTTTTTATTAGGGACCTTTATTATACATAAGAGGAGTTCCTTTCATCTTAAAATAATTCAAACTAACTTAAGTTGTAAAGAGCAAAGGTCATTTTATTGAGTGAAGTAAGTCACATATGATCAAAATCTGAACACGCAAATGACCTAAAATCACTGACTGGAGAGAGTGAGAAAAAACGTCACGCTCGCAAAATCCGTTATTGAGAGGGAGAAGTCAATCAAAGGATTTCCAGCTTTTTTGTGAGAACAAAGGTAAAGTGAAAAGAGAGCGTCAGACGAATAAACAATCAAAAATTGCTAGAAGAATTCCGGAACCGACTTGACGCGTCAGTACTCCACAAGGAACCGTATTTGCAGCAAAAACCAATAACTTTTGACTTAAAGTATTAATTTTTTACCTCAACAGATTTGATCAAAATTTTTTGTAAAACTCACACCTTCGTCATAACGAGAAATATTCCAACATGGACATCAATGGAGCAGGGTAAAAGAAAACCAATCACACAACTATTCAGCAACGGTACCAAAAGCCGAATAGATTCAAAACCTAAGAAATAAGTTTTCCCAAAAAAAAACGTGACTGAAATTTTGATACAACAAATTTTCAAGTTACATTTGGCAACGTTGAAAAACAGCCAAAATTCTTAGGAGGGTCAAATATAATACCCTAAAAAACCTGGCAGGGCTAAATATTCTCATGAAAAAAATCATGATGTTAGTTTTGGAAAATGAGAACTCCACAATCAACTCTGGGTGCCAAAAGACACGTTATTAAATCAAAAGGCAGATAACATTAATAGAAACTAAACTGAATTGTTCCAGAGAAAGGATACTAAAACTTCAGAATTTCGTTTGTTTTTGAGTCAGAGAAAAAAGACAGAAATTAAATAAAATTCTATTGCTGGAAATAACTAACACAAAAATAGTTATAAATATTGTAAAAAAAATCAAGAAGACGAAAGAAACGGAATAATACAAAAGCAAAAAATCGTTTAATAGAAAAAACGCCGAGGACCACAGATTTTGCGGAAAATAGTAGTCAGTCAAAACTTTGAAGCGGTATTCCAGCAAAATCTCAGATCTGCAATATGGACAATGAAAAAAAATTAAATGAAAACATTAAATATTTTAAACAATATATAAAATCAGAGTAAATAAAACTATAAAAAAGTCTTTAGGAGAATGCTAGAATGTGAAAATGGACACATTATAACCAAGTAAAAAAAACTCTCGATTTTTGACACTTAAAAACCACAAAAAAGTAGGAAAAGAAATACTTTTAAATATTTAACATTCCATGCTGAGAAAAAATAGATTGCCATCCGCCTGTACAGGTAAAAAAGAGAATAATTCAAGATTTGAAACAATAAAATAAATTGATAAACTATTATTAAAATGAAGTTTTTATACCGTAATCCCAAGACTCAAAACTGAACAGATTTTAAGTTTTGAGTCTTGGGATTTTGAGTCTTTTGAGTTAGGAGAAAAGGAAACAAACCGATATCAATGAACGTTCGAAAAAGATACTCTAGAAAACAAAAAAAAAACAAAAATTGAACAAAAGTTGCCAAAAATAGGACTGACATTTGCATAATTTTATAAAAACAAAAACGTCCCAAGTTAGAAAGAGACTTTCAATGCATGAACCATCAAACGGAAGTTGCCATATGTGCTGGATGTTCAAAACGACTCATCTTAAAGATTAAAAAAGAAGAAATTCATGAAAAAAGCCAAAAATCAACAAAAACTCGAGAAATCTGTGCCCATTTTACATTTGAAACAGGTTGTTAGGCTCTCAAAAACATTGTGGCACCGATTGCAGCGGCTTGCATCTTCAAACAGCATCGACTAAAAATCATTTCCACGAAAATCAAATTACAAAAAATGGGCGAATAGGACGAAAAAGGCTAAAAACGGTTATCTATATGCTCCATTCTGCCAGAAACACTTTTCAAAGTCAAAAAATCCTTGAGCACAGCGCATAATCAGCAGACTTATCGCTAAGCAAAATCTGTTCACCATGATAGCTTATCTCGTTTTCTTTCGGGGGTGGGGGGTGTGGGGTGAATGCGGTGGGTAAACCTTTTAAGACTAAAAAAGTTTCGGTGAATCGCATACATAGAAACTAGAGAGGCGTAAGGCTCTTAGAGAGTTGCTCGGCTACGTAATGCCCTCCAAACGCCACCTCTTTATCCCGCTTTCAGGACAAAAAGTCAAATGGGTCAGAAAAAAAATCGGTCAAGCGATAAATTGCATTAAAAAGACCACAGGACTAATATAATTGCCACAAACTTTGTTTGAGAGCAATTAAACATAACCAACTAACGTCTGAATAATTGTTCTCAAACGATTAGTGAGAGCTCTGATCTATTGCAGCCTGCTTCAGTCACGGGGTAAGTAGGGGACTAAAATGACTTCAGAAGAGGGCATTATATGCCAATATTAAGATTAAAAGTTTCAAAATTAAAACAATTTCGGCGCACCCTTCATTTGACTTTTAGTGGTAAACTGCAGGCAACTGAGTTCAGCTGCGTAAAATTATGAATGTGAGAAAATTATAGATCACTCAAAAAGTTAGGAGCTCAAATTCACTCGAAAAAACAAAACAATCAGATAAAAATTTTGCATAAAAAAGACACGTACTTTCACAAAAATTGCTTTGAACTTCGTTCTAGAGCCATAAACACGGCGAATTGAAAAAAAAATGCAAAGCAAACTGTTTTATCAGTATCAATCCTTTAAACAATAAGAAATTTTGTCCAATGAACGAATAACTTGACATCCGTTTTCATTCAAATCCGTTTTCATTCAAACTTTCCCTTGAAAGACACAAAAAACTAAACGGTGAATGATGTCTGCAATAAAAGCACTGTTTCATGCACCAACTCTCCAGAAGGACTGAATAAAATTTAAACCTATAATATTCACCCAAACAAAAAAATTTCACCCACAGGAAAGAAATGCCAGAATTAATTTAGATAAGCTTGAATTAGAAGAGACCTGAAAATCCGAAATCAGGGGAAAAACTATAACAGAAGGATCTCCGAACGATAATCTTTCCGCAATTTATTGAATTTGATTCAACTACCTGACTGAATAATTGTTTCGATAGGCTTGCGTGGCCACCCGAGTGCAGCGAGAGGGTATATGGCTGAGGAGAACCACGTGTCTAATACGTCCTGCTCCCTCTCCACTGTGACGTCATCGGAGTGACAGTTGTACGTGGCCACAGCTTCTTCAATTGCTCTCCTCTCATCACGCTCACTCACAAAGCCTGTTACACTCATTTGCAAGATATGGACTACGGAGTCATAAAACAGCTAATATTTTGCCGTTCATTTGAAACATATTTTAAAAATTTTTAAATAATTATTGCATCTATAGACTTACGGTGGAGGAAAAACATGGGCTTCATCAAATTACGTACAACTATGCCGACGTTTAAGCGTGCCAAAACTGGAACTACTTATAAAAGTGCCGAAACTGCCATACCCCATTAATTATCAATTAAATGCTAGCAGAATCTATTTTCAAAGCAACCAGGGCTCGTTGACATGTAGTTTGGTTGTGTTAGATTTATATCAAGTCCCACGAGCCTCCAAGGCATTGCCATGGTCCTCCGTTATCATTGCTTGCTTTAGATTTACTTTGCTCCAATTATCTTGTCCTAAAAAATAATAATATCCAAAATCTCACCACTTCATTGTGATTGGTTAAAAACTTTCAGTTAAAGGTCACCTCTTCATCGTAAGAAATCAAACAGCCTCGAGAGTATCAGAGAAGCGTCCTTTTTAAGTCTTTTTGGAGTAAATTTTTACGCAGGAAATGAAACGCGCGCAAAAATTTAGAGTGGTTTGAGTGTTGGAGAGAGGAGCGAAAAGAGTTTTTTTGTTCATACCTCTTCGAGACAGCGAGAAACTAAGCAGTAAACACAATTTTCTGTAAGCGATCTGATTTTTCTTGTCCAAGTGCGGCTTTTGAAGGTCTTTTTCGATAAGTTTTATTTTTTGTTAAGAAAATTTAATTGGTTACAAAATAATTTAGTCTTGTAGGGATAGAGTTGCGAATTATTGCGAGAATTATGCTAATTTGAAGGCTTCTCCGTGGGTTTTAAGGCTATTTTAGCAATTTTTTGCGTGTCATTTTAATTTATTCCATTCTTTGAGAAATGAAGCCTTTTGCTCAAAGAAATTGTTAGGTAGGTAACAATTGATTAGTTTTACGTGACAAAAACAATGTTTTTGTGGAGAAAAATGACAGGAAAAAAGAAATTTTGTAACCCTTTTCTACCAATTTCTCGTAGTTTTTCATTTTTCATCAAAAAAAAAAGAAAAAATTGTGACTTTCATAAGTTTCCTATTCTTTTTTGACTATTGGACGTTTTCGATTGCTTAGAAGATAAGTCCTTGTATTACATAAGAAATTTATCGAATTTTTCTGACTTCTTAGCGCAGTTGAGTATTACCCATAATTTTTTGCCTATTTGACTTTTATTTCTTTTGAAGTTTAATGGATGGTTGTAGTTTTATTAGCTACACGTTCATTGAAAGGTATTTTTCTCGGCAGAGGCGATTCTTCAAGTCGTTTCCGGAAATCTTTCGGCTATGTTTTTTCACTTCGTCGAATAAAAATCTGTTTCGCTTCACCTTAATTCTCAGCCTGTTCAACGTTTTGCGTAAAATGACGTCTCTAAGCTAGTTTCACTCTCATCTCATTCGACTGAACGTGCTTTAAAACAGCAGGTACTCAGCGAAACGGTCTATAATCAACAGTATTTTTGAGCAAATAGAATTCGTCTGGCAGCAGATACGTCAAGCGAGTTGCTATCAAGTCCGGTGCTAAACCTATGTATAGCAAGCCATATGCAAACTTTCAAATGTCATTTTCAAAACAAAATCAACATTGACTGAACATCAAGTTAACTAAAACATACAAGCTAACGTCCGATGAGGTGCTTTCGTACCACAGGCGTGAATATTTAATATAAAGGGGGATAGCTTAGTAATGTTTTATAGGGTTTTTTAGGTGCAAAAATAATCCCACATGGATTTTAGCACTGGACTTCCAGGACGTCAGTTGGCCATTATAACCAGTAAGCTACAATGTATTCGATTCTCTTTTGCTCACAAGTGCCTTTATATTAGCAACAGATTTTATTTCAGAACAAGAGCAAAAGGGAAGAATTCATGCGTGAAAAAGCCACTCAAGAAGTCAAAAAAAGCTCTAGAACAGAAACGAAAAAACGACCGAGCAAAAATTTTGCATAAAAAAGACACACACGTTTACGATACATAGTTACTCTTCAAACTTCGTTCGAGAGTAACTAATTATTGTTGGGAACTAAAAAATGCAACCTGCATGACCAAGCATGCTCTCAAAAAATGTGCATTTTCCTCAAAATTTACGTTTTATCGCATATATCCCAGGTACATTGGGAGCTTGCGTGTTCAACAGACCCAAAGAGACGGCCGCGCAGTACACTAATGTGAATTACTGTATGTTAGTGAGAAAAGGAAATTAAAAGATGGTGAACACTCCCCGTTGGTGAACAAGAATTCCGATGACAAATCTGTCGTAATCAATATCAAATCTTTCCATAAACCATAACATTTGAAATTCTCCAAACAGTTCGCAGATCCCTTTGATGTAGTTTATCGCTCTAATCGAGATAATTCATTTAATATAATTCAATAATAGCCAAGGCGAGTAAACATTTTTCAAAAAATCAACGCACCTTGCTCCATGCCATTGATAACAACTCTGTAAGCTGGAATCTGATGTCCCCACCATATCTGTCGCGACAAACACCAGTTGTAGTGCCTCTTTGAATCAATAACTTTACTCAAATTACCACTCTCATCCACGGCCACTACCGATTTCATCGCATCATGCCACTTCTCAGCCAGAGTTTTGGTATTCAGAAACCACTGGTTGAGAAACACAAATTCTAGCAAATCTCCACTTCTTTCGCAAAACGGCAGTAACGAAACTCTTTCTTCAACTTTTGTGATTAGGCCTCGAGACTTGAGCATTTCGACAACTCGATCACGAGCTGCAAATCTGTTCAGGCCTTCAAAACTTCGACAAGATTTATTCAACTTGCATTCTTCATCGTACATTCCGATTCTTCGATCGCCCTCAATTTCGATCCCAAGCCTTTCACAAATTTCATAATCCATATTATTATGAGCTGGCGTCAACTTCATAACTCCAGTTCCAAAATCTGGCTGAATTTTATCGTCAGCGTAAATCATGAGATTCTGTTCATTGACGGGATTAACTGCAAACTGACCAATGAAATGCGAGTATCGAGAGTCATTTGGGTTAACACATAGAGCAACATCAGCGAACATTGTTTCGGGTCTACTAGTAGCAACTGTAATCGTTCCACCATTTGAAGTTCCATATTTGATGTGAAACATTAAGCCAAATAAATCACTTACGATTTCTTTGCCCCTTTCTCGGAATTTATTTTTTCCAGGACCAACCTCAATCATTTTTATTTCAGAGTCACTGATGACAGATTTTAAAGTTGGACTCCATCTTACAAGATCCGGTAGGCGTTTGATGTAGCCTTGATTGAACAACTGATAAAAAGCCTCGGTGACTGCAGTGCAGTATTCTGGACTCATCGTGTACGTGTAGTGTGTTTTAGCCACATTAGCTCCCAATCGCTTGATTTGGCCACGGATATTTTTAGAAGAATCAGCCGCAAAGTTGTGCATATAGTTGAGAAAGTTGTCTCTGCCCATTGAGTTTTTACTTTGCCCGTGACTGTACAGTGTTCTCTCTGCTACTATTTGGGAGGCAATTCCAGCGTGATCACAGCCTAGCAATATATAAAATTCAATCTCTCTTAATAAACATCACTGCTTTTGCAAAATTAATGAAAGGGACATGGAAAAGCTAAAAGGACAGAAAATAACCTGGGAAAAGGGAATGCAAACAAAATTTGAACAAGTCTTGAAACTGTATCAGCAAGAACATATGAATTTCGGAAGTCCACGGAAACATGTCTTTGAAAATAAAATTAACAGCATTTTGAATTCTACAAGAGTCTTCCATAGCCGAGGCTACAAACCAAGGGCAAGCTGAGCTATGAAAAACAGTTTTTTCTAAAAAAAAAGCGTCGCTGGTTGCTTGCCAGGCAATGATCACGACTGATCCCTTTGACCTACATTGGAATTTTTAAAGAAGAGAAAACATTAAAATGATGAAATCGACAGTTTTTGCAAACGAAAAAATGATCGAGATGTACATTCATATTTGAGTGTACCTACCATATGATTTTTTACCTGTCGGTTGAAAAGGTACATAACTCTAAACTAATGCACAATGCTTAAAATAATGTAAACATTAGGTGCCAACCCCTCTCAAACGCAAACTTTAATAAACTCTCCGGCGAATAGATCACTCAAGCAAATTTTTGAAACAAAATATTGACTAATTGACAATTTGGGAAATTAAAATTTCAAAAAAATCTTAAAAAGGTTGAAATAAAAGTTGTTAAAATTCTCTATAACTGCTATTACAGGATGCCGACGATTAGAGACTTAGGCTTTAGATAATCAAAGAACATTTGACAACGGAAAGGTAATCGCATGCAGTGAATTTTTGGCAGAGTGAAGAAAAATTTGTTTGGACTTCCATAAAAAAATAATTTAAGCTTTTTAAAAAATCATAATTTACTTCGAGTGTTAATAATTGCAAAAATTCAGTTGTCAACACTACAGTACATTTCTCGTCCAAAAATATTGGATAAAAATTGCAAACAAATGTTCTCTAAGAGAATGTAAATGTTTTTAAATCTTTCATTTTGCTTTGAAAATATTTCTAGTCAACAAAGTACTTCAAATATTCTTCGAAATCATTTATTTGAAATTTTTATCACGAAATTGGAGTAAAAAAGTACCTAAGTGCACAGAATTTTGACAATTATTTTCACGCTAGTTTTAATGATAAATGCTCTCTTCGACAAAAGTTCAAACACATTTCCCCCGTTAGCTTAATTTAATTTTAAACACCTCTTTATGGAACCTCCAAAAATTCTTTAAAAAATGAACTTTCCGCCAGCAAAATTTTTTAAATAACATTTTCAGAAAATAATTATGAAATGACACTGAGCATATTGCTCAATTTTAAACAATTTTTTTAAGGAAATCTTTTTTTACAAACATAGCCGGCAGATAGCCGCGATAGACGCTTGTGGCCTTCCATGAATTGAAACAACTAACGAAATAAGATAGACAGATCGACCACCAGTCCTTTAATAGACCACTAGACTTTTAGGGTTAGATTCCGACTGTAAATTTAATGACACATACGGTTTATAAGGAAAAAGCCCTGGAAGAACTTTTTCAAATTGATATTAGGAATCAAAAACTCAAGACTAATACTCAAGATTTAGGGCAAATGAGTTAGGCACTACTTAGATTCGCACTATTGATCTTTAACGAGTAAATGTTCATAAAATTTGAAGTTCCACAAGTGAGTTCAGAGTTCATTTTTTAAGTGAGATAATTCACGCCATAGACTTAAAAGCAGAAATGACCTTACGCACACAAATTTTAACTGAAGAGCTGTAGAAGTCACTGAAATCATTGAAAAAGTAATTTCCAAGAAGTCAGGCCGTAACAATCATCGATGGCGACGACTAATCGAAAAACATAGCAGAACAAGTCCTCAAATAAAATCCAAAGAATTGAAGGAAAAACAGACCTAATGTATCTGACCAGCAGATCAATTGAACAATCCCAGCCAAGACAAAATTTCAAAAGTTGAAACTAAAAGAATCAAACAAACTGAACAAAGTAGTCATTGCTGAAACTCTTGAAGCTTGAAGCTTTTAACCTGAAGGCCACATGTGACATACTTCAGTACACTCATTACCTCACGCAAAAACTTTGAATGAGTTTAATTAGCCACTAAAGGTAGATAAAGGTAGAGAAATATCACAAATGATTCAAAAAACTGAAAAACTGCAAAAGTGCGAAACTTCAAGTTTCTAAATTTTGCTGAAATGATTGTTCAAAATCATTCAAAAGCTCTGGAGTTCTGTCTCGTAATCCATTTGCGAGATAATAAAATGTTTCGTGAGCCAGTAAAGATCGTTAAACTCAGGCAACGACAAAAAAAATTGAGAACAAAAATATTAACAAAATCTTTTTAAAATTCGTGAGACTAATATCTGAGGAACTCTTTCATTCTCCAGACTATCGACTATCCCTATTTTAAGCCTTAAATAGTTTCAATGGCCCAAAGATCCATAAACTTGGAACACGATAATGTTTTTCAGAAAATTTGAAAAAGATTTCATCAAAAAATTGCTGAAAGTCGTTTCATTAAAAAAATGATAACCACTGCATTAGCTCTAAAAACTATGCAATAGCTTATTATCAAACCATAGAGTAGGTTCCTGGGCCCCTGGTGCTGGAACAGAAAATTTTCAAAATTACTTGAAAAAATTGCAATGTTTATGAAATTAAACCTGCTAAAAGTAGTGATATTGAAAAAAATGAAAACTAATTCATTGCCAATAGAAACTATGCAGTAACATACTTGCAAACCCTATGGTTCCCTGGCCAGTGAGTAAAAAATACTATTTCAGAATTTTAAAAAATTGCATTTTTTAATAGCTAAAATTCGCAATATTAAAATCTTGAAACACATTCCCAATTGCCACTAGAAACTAAGCAGTAACCTTTTATCAAAACCTAAAGGAGATGCCTTGGCCGTTGAGGTTAGAGAAACCTAAAAATTGACTAATATTCAAAAACTTGAAAATTGCAAGTTTTATTTAAAAAGATGCTAAAATTTGTGGTATTAAAAAAAGTTAAAACAATCCATGGCAAGAATTTTTCAGTAACCTATTATCAAAACTATAGATGAGGGTTCTTGGCCCCTGGGGCTAGAAAAACTTGAATAAAGACAATAAAAGTTGGAAGTTTTATCAAAAAAGTGCTCAAATTCGGGATTTTAAAATGTTGAAAACCATTCCATTACAACTAAAAATAATGCAATAACCTATTATTAAACCCAGGAGGAGGTTTCTTGACACCAAGGGCCAAAAACCTAAAAAAAGATCAATTTTTAAAAACTTGAAATTGTAAAATTCAGTACAAATTTGCGTGTTTACGTTCGGAGTAACAAAATATAGCTCTTAAAATGGTCATAAAAAGTAATAACGTCTTACAAAAGTCCTTTATCAATTTTAAAAAGCCACAGTTTTAAACTCATCCAACAAAAATTACAAAAACTGACAAAAAACGCGAAAAATTGCAACATTTTGGGCTTACAAACTCCTAAAAATGACCTTTTAACCTTGAATTACGGCCTTACCAGTAGCTTCACCACTCTATGAACTTGAATGACTACTATATATACAGATAAAATGGATTCGTCAGCTATGCTGAGTGAAATGTAAAACGAAAAAGAGCGTCAGACGACGAATAAAAAAAACATAGCAGGACAAATCCTGACGTACAATTCAAAGATTTTTTATTGACTAAACAAAAAACTAGACCTAGAACGGACTATGAGTGAATTGTGAAAACCATTTCTAAAATAATAAGATTAAAAAAAACAGAAAACCAATGCCAAATTGCCGCATGTGAACAAAAAAACCACTAGCGAGAAACGGAAATTTGGTTCAAACCAAAAAACAAGGCCTAAATTGAAATTTGAATGGATTGCAAAAACAATTTAGAAAAAAATCCGATCCAAAAAATCGAAAAAATGGTAAAAATCAAAACGAAATTGCCGCATGTGAACAAAAAATCACAAGCGAGCAAGCGAATTTTTGTTCAAACATCGTTTTCTCACTCTACTTTAAAATTAGAGTAATTAAATTTCATGCCGCAAAACCACTCGCTTTTTCGCTCCACTTCTTGGTTCGGCGTGACCAAAATTACTACTCCAATTTGACTTCAAAATTCATGAAAATGTGTGAACAGATCTTAAAAAAAAGACAGCGCCCCAATACAATTCAAATTCTTTGAATTGTAATAAAAAAGACAGAGCACCAATACAATCCAATTCTTGGAACGTAAAAAAAACGATGTCCCCAATAAAAAAAACCACATCGCTTCGCGGTTATTAAAAAAGAAACTTTAAAAGAAAGGTATTATTTGTATTCTACAAGGGCTTTTGAATGATACCACTCATTTTCTTCCTCTCTGATGAATATTTAGGCGGTGGGTCAAAAATGACAGATCAAGGAAAAAAGCCAGGCGAGCATAGTTCTTGTCCTCATTATATAAAACGTCAACAGAAATTCGATTTCATAAGTAATTTATAGAACGTTCAGAGAGCGGAAGAACAACAACAACCAAATGTAAATTGTGGATAAGATAAGTCTGACAAAGCTTCAAAAAGAGCTCCACTTGTTAAGCGTAAATTTGGCTAAAAAGATGAAGGCAATAGGAGCCAGAAATATCAAGAGAAGGTTTAAAAGACACAGTGAAACTTGAGACACCTGGCCAAGACATGCAAGATCTTGACAGTCTTGACACAAACATGGATTATCTTAAGATCTTGATAGGACAGAAATTCTTGGTACATCTTGATAAGATCTTGCATTAATCTTATCAAACTGTATCAAGAATTTTTTATGATGAAACTTGCCAAGATCATGGTAAAACATGGCAACAAAATTTCACTGAAATTGAGAGGCGTAATAAATAATCAAAGTGTTGTGATTGCTCTTTTCTGGACATTATATTTTTAAGTAGTTCTTTTCAAGACTTTTCGCATTTAAACGTTCTCGTCCTCGGATTCTTGAATTCGTTTCTGTTAGTCATATATCAACAAAAATACGTTTCAAGCCCGTAAAAAACGGTTTTTAATTTATTTAAGCCCTTTTTAAGTATTGATTTGGGAACAAACACATGTAAAAGTCTGTAAACAAATAGGGGTAAAGTGGATCAAAGACGCTTTAAGACATCAAACGAACTCGAAAATGTTTTCTAAAGTAGAATGAACAAAGATAGTTCCCAAGGCAAGTTCAATCTCATTACATAGCGCTGAAATAATTCATTCAGTAGAACTGCAGAACTGTTACTTTCCAACCAGTCGAGAAATTTTGTTATTTCAAAGAAAAAAAAACTTTGGACTCTTGTCCTCTGCTCTCTCTCTCCAATTTCAAATAATCGACCTACTACATCGTTAAACCTAATATTTGGCCTTGATGAACCCAGTAAGCAAAAGTTTAATTCACTTTAAAGCATTTTTGTTATAGATTGCGGCACAAACCTTCAAAAATTGCGATATTTTAAAATCTGTTAACAAGTGAGATAGTGTGAATCAAGGATGCTTTTCGGTATAAAATTAACTAATGAAGGTTTTCTTATATACAATGAGCAAAAAACAGTCAGAGTGCAGATCCATTTCCTTGACAAAACACGAACTTAAATCATTCAGTAGAACTGCAGAATTGTTACTTTCAAATCAGTCAGTTATATTTAATACTTCTTAGAAAAATGTTTCGAAGTCGTTGGTCCTCTGCTCGCTAATTGCAGCTATGTGACCTACTGCTTTGCTAAACTTATTATGTGAAGTGAATGAGAGGAGTATTGTGCGATCGAATGTAGTGATTGCCCTTTCCCTCATCATTATATTTTTAAATTGTACTCTTCAAGACTTCTTGCATTCAAACAAACCTTTTTGTCATCGAATTCACAAATCCGTTTCAGCTGGTCAAACATCAATAAAAATACATTTCAAATCCCAAAACAACGGTTTTTAATTCACTTCAACCCATTTTTATTATTGATTGCAGCAAAAGCATTAAAAAATTTGTGATATGTTAAAGTCTGTAAACAAGTGATGGTGAAGTGGATCAAAGACGCCCTATGGTATAAAACTAACTAGTAAATGTTTTCTAATATAAAAATGAGCAAAAATAGTCACAACGCCCATACCATGTTTTTTAAATCACAACCCATTTTCTATTGATTGCGGCACAAAACATCAAAAAATTATGAAAGGTGAAAGTCTTTAAAGAAGTGAGGGTAAAATGGATCAAAGACGCTTTTAGGTATAAAATCAACTAAATCAAGTTTTCGGATTTACCATTAGCAATACACAATCACAATGCCCATCCATTTCAATGACGAAACGCGAAATTAAATCCTTCAGTAGAACAGCAGAATTGTTACTTTCAAATCAGTCGATTCTATTAATTATTTCTTAGAAAACTATTTTGAACACATTCGTCATCTGCTCTCGCTAATTGCAGTTATTTGACCTACTACCTTGCTAAACTCAATATTTGATGTGAACGAGAGGAGTATTTACCGATCAGAAAGTAGTGATTGCCCTTTTCCTACTCATTATATTTTTAAATTGCTCTCTTCAAGACTTTTGCATTTAAGCAAATCTACTTGTCCTCGGATTCTCGAATCCGTTTCTGCTGGTCAATTACCAAGGAAAGTACATTTAAAATCCAAAACAATGGTTTTAAAATCACTTCAACCAATTTTTATTGATTGCGGCACAAAATTTCAAAAAATTGTGATATAATAAAGTCTTTAAACAGGTTAGGGTAAAGTGGATCAAAGGCGCTTTTCGGTATAAAACTTACTAATAAATGTCTTCTGAAATACAATGATTGAAAACAATCACAAAGCATTTCCATTCAAATGACGAAACGCGAAATTAAATCCTTCAGTAGAACTGCAGAAGTGTTACTTTCAAACCAGCCGATTACATTTATTGATTCCTAGAGAAATATTTTGAAGTCGTTTGTATTCTGCCCTGACTAAATTTAGTTACTTGACCTACGGCCTTGCTAAGCTTAATATTTGAATTGAATGAGAGGAGTAAATAGCGATCAGAGAGTAGTGTTTGCTCTTTTCCTCAACAGTATGTTTTTAAAACAGTCTTCAAGATTTTTCTTATTTAAGCAAACCTTTTTGTCCTCGGATTCTCGTTTCGGCTTCTGTTGGCCATATATCAAATACAACTACTATTCAAACGCCCTAACAATGTTCTTAAAATCACTTCAGTCCATTTTTTAATAACTGCGGCACAAAACATCACACTTATGAAAGGTGAAAGTCTTTAAACAAGTGAGGGTAAAATGGATCAAAGACGCTTTTCGGTATAAAATCAACTAATGCATGTTTTCAGATTAAAAATTAGCAAAACTTAATCACAAGGCACATCCATTTCAATGACAAAACAGAAAACTAAGTTATCAAGTAAACTGAAGAATTGTTACTTTAGTATCAGGCGATTACTTTTATTATTTCTTAAAAAAATATTTTGAAGTCGTTTGTCCTCTGCTCTCGCTAATTGCAGTTAATTGACCTATCGCCTTGCTAAACTTGATATTTAATTTGAATGAGAGGGGAAAATAGCGATCAGAATGTAGTGATCACCCTTTTCCTAATCATTATATTTTTAAATTGCTCTCTTCAAGACTTTTCACCTTTAAGCAAATCCTTTTGTCCTCGGATTCTCGAATCCGTTTCTGCTGGTCGGTTATCAAGGAAAGCACATTTAAAATCCAAAACAATGGTTTTAAAATCACTTCAACCAATTTTTATTGGTTGCGGCACAAATTTTCAAAAATTGTGATATAATAAAGTCTTTAAACAGGTGAGGGTAAAGTGGATCAAAGGCGCTTTTCGGTATAAAACTTACTAATAAATGTCTTCTGAAATACAATGATTGAAAACAATCACAAGGCACATCCATTTCAATGACAAAACGCGAAATTAAATCCTTCGGTGGAACAGCAGAAGTGTTACTTTCAAATCAGGCGATTACCTTTATTGATTCTTAGAAAAATATTTTGAAGTCGTTTGTATTCTGCTCTGGCTTATTGCAGTTACATGAACTACGGCCTTGCTAAACTTAATATTTGATTTGAATGAGAGGAGTAAATAGCGATCAGAAAGTAGTGTTTGCTCTTTTCCTCAACAGTTTGTCCTCGGATTCTCGAATTGTCTTCTGTTGGCCATATATCAATTACAACTACTATTCAAACGCCCAAACGATGTTTTTAAAATCACATCAAACCCATTTTTTAATAATTGCGGCACAAAACATCAGAAACTTATGAACGGTGAAAGTCTTTAAACAAGTGAGGGTAAAATGGATCAAAGACGCTTTTCGGTATAAAAACAACTAATGCATGTTTTCAGATTAAAAATTAGCAAAACACAATCACAAGGCACATCCATTTCAATGACAAAACACAAAACTAAATTATCAAGTAGAACTGAAGAATTGTTACTTTAATATCAGGCGATTACATTTATTATTTCTTAGATAAATATTTCAAAGTCGTTTGTCCTCTGCTCTCGCTAATTGCAGTTATTTGACCTATGGCCTTGCTGAACTTGATTTGAATGAGCGATCAGAATGTAGTGATTGATCTTTTCTTCAACATTACATTTTTAAATCGCTCTTCAAGATTTTTCTTATTTAGGCAAACTTTTTTGTCCTCAAATTCTCGAATCCTCTCCGGTTGGTCATATATCAATAACAAATACCATTCAAACGCCCATACCATGTTTTTTAAATCACAACCCATTTTCTACTGATTGCGGCACAAAACATCAAAAAATTATGAAAGGTGAAAGTCTTTAAAGAAGTGAGGGTAAAATGGATCAAAGACGCTTTTAGTTATAAAATCAACTAAATCAAGTTTTCGGATTTACCATTAGCAATACACAATCACAATGCCCATCCATTTCAATGACGAAACGCGAAATTAAATCCTTCAGTAGAATGGCAGAAATGTTACTTTCAAATCAGGCGATTACATTTATTGATTCCTAGAGAAATATTTTGAAGTCGTTTGTACTCTGCTCTGACTAAATGCAGTTACTTGACCTACGGCCTTGCTAAACTTAATATTTGACTTGAATGAGAGGAGTAAATAGCGATCAGAATGTAGTGATTGCTCTTTTCCTCAACAGTATTTTTTTAAATCAATCTTCAAGATTTTTCTTATATAAGCAAACGTTTTTGTCCTCAGATTCTCAAATCCTCTTCTATTGGTCATATAACAATAACAATTAACAATCAAACGCCCAAACGATGTTTTTTAAATCACTTGAACCAATTTTTCATTGATTGCGGCACAAAACATCAAAAAATTACGAAATGTGAAAAACTTTACACAACTGAGGGTAAAATGGATCAAAGACGCTTTTCGGTATAAAATCAACTAATACATGTTTTCGGATTTACAATAAGCAAAACACAATTACAAGGCACATCCATTTCAATGATTAAACAAAATTAAATTATCAATTTTTACTTTAATATCAGGTGATTACTTTTTATTACTTCTTAGAAGAAGAGTTTGAAGTAGTTTGTCCTCTGCTCTTGCTAATTGCAGTTATTTGACCTATTGCCTTGCTAAGCTTATTATTTGATTTGAACGAGAGGAGTAAATAGCGCTCAGAATGTAATGATTGCTCTTTTCCCTAACATTATGTTTTTAAATAGCTTTCAAGATTTTTCTAATTTAATCAAACCTTTTTGTGATCGGATTCTCGAATCCGCTTCTGTTGGTCATATATTAATAACAACTACCATTCGAACCCCCAGGCGGTGTTTTTTAAATCACCTGAGCCCACTTTTAGTCGATTGCGGCACAAAACATCAAAAAATTATGAAAGGTGAAAGTCTTTAAAGAAGTGAGGGTAAAATGTATCAAAGACGCTTTTCGGCATAAAATCAACTAAAAAATGTTTTCGGATTTATAATTAGCAAAACACAATCACAAGGCACATCCATTTCAATGACAAAACACAAAATTAGGTAATCAAGTAGAACTACAGAATTGTTACTTTAATTTCAGGCGATTACTTTTATTATTTCTTAGATAAATATTTTGAAGGCGTTTGTCCTCTGCTCTCGCTAATTGCAGTTATTTGAACCATGGCCTTGCTGAACTTGATATTTGATTTGAATGAGCGATCAGAACGTAGTGATTGATCTTTTCTTCAACATTATATTTTTAAATCGCTCTTCAAGATTTTTCTTATTTAAGCAAACTTTTTTGTCCTCAGATTCTCGAATCCTCTCCAGTTGGTCATATATCAATAACAAATACCATTCAAACGCCCATACCATGTTTTTTAAATCACTTCAACCAATTTTTCATTGATTGCGGCACAAAACATCAAAAAATTATGAAAGGTGAAAGTCTTTAAAGAAGTGAGGGTAAAATGGATCAAAGACGCTTTTCGGTATAAAATCAACTAATACATGTTTTCGGATTTAAAATTAGCAAAACACAATCTTAAGGCACATCCACTTCAATGACAAAACAAATTAAATTATCAATTGTTACTTTAATATCAGGCGATTACTTTTTATTACTTCTTAGATGAAGAGTTTGAAGTAGTTTGTCCTCTGCTCTTGCTAATTGCAGTTATTTGACCTATTGCCTTGCTAAGCTTAATATTTGATTTGAACGATAGGAGTAAATAGCGATCAGAATGTAATGATTGCTCTTTTCCTCAACATTATGTTTTTAAATAGCTTTCAAGATTTTTCTAATTTAAGCAAACCTTTTTGTGATCGGATTCTCGAATCCGCTTTGTTGGTCATATATTAATAAATAATACCATTCAAACCCCCAGGCGATGTTTTTTAAATCACCTGAACCCACTTTTTATCGATTGCGGCACAAAACATCAAAAAATTAAGAAAGGTGAAAGTCTTTAAAGAAGTGAGGGTAAAATGGATCAAAGACGCTTTTCGGTATAAAATTAACTAATACATGTTTTCGGATTTACAATTAGCAAAACACAATTACAATACACATCCATTTCAATGACAAAACAAAATTAAATTATCAAGTAGAACTGCAGAATTGTTACTTTAATATCAGGCTATTACTTTTATTACTTCTTAGAAGAAGAGTTTGAAGTAGTTTGTCCTCTACTCTTGCTAATTGCAGTTATTTGACCTATTGCCTTGCTAAGCTTAATATTTGATTCCAACGAGAGGAGTAAATAGCGCTCAGAATGTAATGATTGCTCTTTTCCTCAACATTATGTTTTTAAATAGCTTTCAAGATTTTTCTAATTTAAGCAAACCTTTTTGTAATCGGATTCTCGAATCCGCTTCTGTTGGTCATATATTAATAACAACTACCATTCGAACCCCCAGGCGGTGTTTTTTAAATCACCTGAGCCCACTTTTAGTCGATTGCGGCACAAAACATCAAAAAATTATGAAAGGTGAAAGTCTTTAAAGAAGTGAGGGTAAAATGGATCAAAGACGCTTTTCGGTATAAAATCAACTAATACATGTTTTCGGATTTACAATTAGCAAAACACAATCACAAGGCACATCCATTTCAATGACAAAACACAAAATTAGGTAATCAAGTAGAACTACAGAATTGTTACTTTACTTTCAGGCGATTACTTGTATTATTTCTTAGATAAATATTTTGAAGGCGTTCGTCCTCTGCTCTCGCTAATTGCAGTTATTTGACATTCAGGCTTGCTAAAACTAAAAATTGAATAAAATGAGAGGAGTATATATCGATCAAATGTAGTGATTGTTCTTTTCCTCAACATTACGTTTTTAAACTGTTCTCTTCAAGAATTTTCTTATTTAAACAAACTTTTTTCCTCGGAATCTCGAATCCGTTTCTGTTGGTCCAATATCTATAAAAAACCACTGAAACACACCCGAAAGGTTTTCATTCACTTCAACGTATTTTTATTATTGATTGCTGCACAAGCATTGAAAAAATTGTGATATGTGGTAGTCTGTAATTAAGTGAGAGCAAAGTGGATCAAAGACGCTTTTCGGTTTAAACAAATAACTAATTAATGTTTTCTGATACATAAAGATAAAAAACAGTCCCGAAGCACCCAATTAAAATGACAAAATTTGAATGAATTTCGTTAATTAGTTTTGCAGACTTGTCATTTTAAAGAAAAAGTAGAAACAAAATTTTTTTTAAGTTGTTCGTTCCTTGTTTAGTTTCTTTGGCGCTTCTTTCGCGTGCCATTTGTTTTGATCAATTTACGATCAGAGCTGCCTTATAAACAATTTTCTTATCTTGAGGTAATAGAAAACTCGAACAATATTTCGTCTTGAAATGACAATGAATGCATATATATTTTGTGAAAGCAATTCGCAATTCTGCTACGGGCCGTTGAAGACGTTGATTGCTGCAGGATTAAGTTTCCTTCAGTTTATTTTGATCTCTTATTTCATTCCCAGCCTTCAGAGAAAATAAAACCAGGTAAATAAGAATATTTGCAACAGATAAAAAAAGCAAAATCTGCATTTGCGGAGGAAAGAATTTGTTTTATCACATTAAGGAACTCAATGTTTTGTATTTTTTTAATTTCTCACTCAAATTTAGACCAAAACGAGTGACTAATGGCATAATCGGTTGGTGTTGGGACGTTCTTCTCTGGAATGGCTAGTTACAGTCCCGAAAACATTCTTTAGAACTGTTATTCAATGATGAATGCGGAAAAACAAATCTTTTCTCAAATTTTATGGCTGAGTGATGTTTTGCGCAATTAAACAAGATTTTCGGCGTTACTTTTGTCTTTTCTAGACATTATTTAACTTGTTGAAGAGAATTGTATCAAATAATGGGGTTATTTGAACAATTTTTTGCCATTTCATCAAACTTCTGTGGATGCAGTTTTATGTCAAAACACACAAAACATACCCTTCATGGTGAGCTGGCAAATTTTTTCCCACCTCATCATAAAGGTTTTCGGTGACCTAGAACGTCTCAGTCGACCAGAATTACACCCAAAGATAAGTCGGGAACGCTTTTTCACGTTCACAAAAAATGGCGTATAAAACAATACTTTGTTAATATCTGCTAAAGTACTGAACCAAATTAAACGGGAGAGGTGGCCTTTTGTTGGCACTGAAGTCTTCTTGCTTGTCCTAATAGGTGGATTCTATACCAGGCTTGGTTGAAAAGTTATTTGTCAAATTTGAGAAAAGTTGATATTTTGGGTCTTGTGGGGTCGCCCAAAATTTGATACCCCAAAATACCCGATTTACTGTACATATATGGGTTCGTTAGATTCGTCATTTAGTGCAGAGTCTCCCCATATTTAATTTAAATAGTATTTTATGCAGTTGAAATTGTCAAATTTGACTCAAGTCTGGTCACCTCGCTTATTTGGTCATTTGGTAGGGTACCTATTTATTGCTATAACTTCTTCTAGAGTTCACCGATTGCGCTCATTTTTTAATATGATGCGAGCAGCGCTACAAACTCTACTAAATGTTTTTTCTTCCGCCGTCTTAGAGAAATTGGCCAGTAAAGTTGCCCGTGATTTTAACTCTAGAAACGGTTGACAGTATGCGGTCACTTCTTGAAGGTTTGAATTTTATCACTCCTGGTATGAAAATTCGTGTTTTGAACTCCCCCCCACTAACGTAGATTCCGAATATGTATACTTTATAAAGCGTTTTCTGAGGTTTAGGTGTTCAATATTAGCTCTGGAAGTGGTTTATCTCTCCTCCACGGGTACTTGATACGGTACGTTTTTTGCAATAACTACTTGATGAGTGCATCGATTGGGCTCATTTTTGAATATGATGCGTATCTCAAGCAGTACTAGGAACAATACCAAGGGCATTTTTTGTTTTGCGGTTTTGGCGGAAAACGACCAGGACACTTGACCCGTTTCAGCTCCAGAGAAGAGAAACAACACCATGATTACCATGTTAAACGTTGATTTGGGTTGAATTTCATGATGAAATTTAGTGTCTTAGGTTTCTTCGTTAGTCGGTAGGTCACTGCTCCTCGCTTTTGGCGAGATTGATAAAGTACCTTAATTAAGCAATATCTTCTCGGAGAATGGACCGATTTGGATGAAACTTTGACAGAGACTGTATCTCAAGCAGTACTGACTTTAGTCGAAGTTTGGTATTCTTTCATTCGGCCAGTTTTGAATATATCCACATTTTGGTCCACTGACGCAGGAGACCCCGTGTTAGACCTGTTTTTACCTATCTCGTATTCATTTGTTTTGCGTTTCCACACTCTCTGAGTTCATTGGCAATGTTCCAGGACTCATGCCAATATTTGGCGTTGGTGAGTTGAGTTGGTGAGGTTTTAGGGAGTTGGTTCTGGTTGGGTGGGGGCTTTTGCTGTGGAGCGGGGTTGGTTGGGTCATTGACGGGCGGAGGACCGGCGTGGGGGGTTTCTGTGCGCTTTGTGTTGTCTCTGATGTTCTCTTCTTTTATGTATATTAACAAAGTGTTTTTTCAGAGCTTGCGTTGTTTCTTTTTCTTCGGCTGCTGACTTCTCATCATTCAACTGTGAGTTCTTTTTTCCGCTTTTTTGCAAGCTAGCTTGGCTAGCTGCTCCTTTTTTCGGTCCGGTTTGCTCTGCACCGCTGTCTTCAAAAGTACAACCTCTTTTTTGCGATTTTATTTTCAAGTTGACTTTTATACCCTCTGAAGTTCTGGTAACAATTGTTTATCATTGTGTCCTATAGGAAAAACAAACAGGGTTTCGGTACAGTTGGGACCAGTACAAGAAAAATTCTTCTTTTGCCTAATAAAATCTCTAAAAAGTTCCATTTTTCTTGATGTTTTAGATATGATATTTTTTGAATTATCCCCTAATTGTAATTCGTCGCTAGAGAGTAGCAATGTATCAACTGCATGTAAAAGAAGTTTCAAGAAGGTTCATCGGAATGTGAAAATTGCTGAAAAACTAAAACTTTTAAAAGAAAATTGTTTAAAAGTTTTTGCCCTCAATTCTACTTTTTTCGACCATCTAGACAATAAGTTGATACCTAACCCTTAAATGGTATCTCAAGCGTTAAATATGCATCTTGCAACGACAGAGTTAGGTGTAGAGGGCGGATTGTTTCTTCTGTGAGATCGTAGTTGGGAGAGTGGCATCTTTTTTTGCTAAACGAACCTTCTTGCAGTGCAAAAAATTCCCACGACGTCGGTGAACTGATCAAAACCTGTCCGAAAACCGAAGCTCTGCGGTGCAGAGCAAACCAGAACAAAAAATGAGCAGCTAGCCAAGCTAGCTTGCAAAATGGCGGAAAGAAGAACTCACCATAAAAAGATGAGAAGTCAGCAGCCGAAGAAGAAACAAAGCAAAATCTGAAAAAACACTGTTAATATACATAAAAGAAGAGAACATCAGAGACAACAAAGAAAGCTCACGGAAGAAACCCCATGCCGGCCCTCCCATTGTCAATGCCCCCACCGACCCTCCGTCTCCACCGCAAAAGCCCCCGTCTCCACCACTCTCCAAATCCTCACCAACTCAACGCAACGCAAATTTTGCATGAGTCCTGGAACATCGCCATGGAACTCAGTGAAAGTGGAAACGCAAAAAAATGAATACGAGATACGTACAAACAGGTCTAACACGGGGTCTCTTCCGTCAGTGGGCCAAAATGGGGATATATTCAAAACTGGCCGAATGAAAGAATACAAAACTTGGACTAAAGTCAGTAATGCTCGAGATACAATCGGTGTCAAAATTTCATTTGAATCGGTCCATTCTTCGAGGAGATATTGCATATATAAGGTACCGTATCAATCTCGCCAAAAGCGAGGAGAGGTGGCCTACAGAGCAAAAATTGACCATCTGAACCACCGATAACCACCTACAAAACATATATGGGAAAATACCCATTATCGAGCGACATTAACGAACTAATTCTCGAGGCTTACATCGTCTGTTTTGTTTGTCTAAAACGCAGAAACACCAAACGCACTGGACACCAATATGTCAAAACGAGGGTATGTGTCCTGGCCAGTGTCTCGAAAACGGCTGAGAGAAACAAAACGCCATTTACAGGGATTCAAGTACGGCTCAAGTTGAGTTCAAATCAACAAACAGATCGAAAATCGGTTCACTCTACGAGGAGATATTCCAACATGAAGGTACCATACCAAATGAAAAAACTGACCTAGTCCGACTGACGTTTCGCTAAAACACACCATGAAGATTTCTGAAAGCCATCAATAAATGAATATGGGGACACTCCCGAATAACGCAGAAAACTATGACACAAAATTCCATCCTGAAATTCAACCCAAATCAACGTTTAACATCGTAATTATGGTGGTGTTTCTCTTCTCTGGTGGTGAAACTGGGGTCAAGTGGCCTGTCCATTTTCTCCAAAACAAAAAAAGACCTTGCTATAGTTCCTATCACTGCTTGAGATACGCATCATTTTCAAAAATGAGCCCAATCGGTGCACTCATCAAGGAGTTATTGCAAAAAAACGTACCGTATCAAGTACCCGTGGAGGAGAGATAAACCACAACCAGAGCTAAATTTGAACACCTAAACCTCAGAAAACGCTATATAAAGTATACCAATTCGGAATCTACGTTAGAAGGGGAAATTCGTTCTGGTACGAATTTTCATACCAGAAGTGATAAAATTCAAAGCTTCAGGAAGTGACCGCATGCTGTCAACCATTTCTAGAGGTAAAAACAAGGGCAACTTTACTGGCCAATTTTTCTAAAACGGCGGAACAAAAACCTTTTGATAAGTTTGTAGCGCTGCTCGCGATACGCATCATATTAAAAAATGAGCACAATCAGCGCGCTCTAGAAGAAGTTATAGCAAAAAATAGGTACCCTACCAAATGACCAAATAAGCGAGTTGACCCAACTTCAGAGCCGAGTTTGACAATCTCAACTGCATAAAATACTATTTAAAATATTTATATGGGGAGACTCCCCACTAAATGACGAATCTAACGAACCTATATATGTACAGTAAATCGGGTATTTTGGGGTATCAAATTTTGGGCGACGCAAGAAGACCCAAAATATCGACTTTTCTCAAATTTGACAAAAAAACATTTCAACCAAGCCTGGTGCAGAATCCACCTATTAGGACAAGCAAGAAGACTTCAGTGCCAACAAAAGGCGACCTCTCCCGTTTAATTTGGTTCAGTACTTTAGCAAATATTGAAAAATACTATTTTATACCCCATTTTTTGGGCTATCAGCGAAGCCCAAAATCACCGGAAATGACGTAAAACATCGTGAAACAGCGTTCCCGGCGAATAGTGGGTGCAATTCAGGTGGACTTCGACGTTTAGGTCACGGAAAACCTTCATGGTGAGGTGGGAAAAAACTTCCCACCTCACCTTGAAGCCTATGATTTTTTCTGTTTTTTGACGTAAAACAACAGCCACAAAAATTTGATGAAACCGTTCTCTGTGATTCTTGTTGAAGAGAAATTGTTCAATTAACCCCATTATTTGATACAATTAGCTTCAACAATTTAAATAGTGTCTAGAAAACACGAAAGGCACGCCGAAAAACATGTTCAATTGCGCAAAACACCACTCAGCCATAAAATTTAGATAGCACTCATCATTGAATAACAGTTCTAAAGATTATTTTCAGGACTGTGACCAGCCATTCCCGAGCAGAACATCTTAACAACAGATTACGCCATTAATCATTCGTTTTGGTCTAAAATTGAATGAGAAATTCGAAAAAAAAACAAAACATTGAGTTCCTTTCTCAATGTGATAAAACAAATTCTTTCCTCCGCAAATGCAGATTTTGCTTGGATATCTGTCGCTAAAATACACCATGAAGATTTCTGAAAGCCATCAATAAATGAATATGGGGACACTCCCGAATAACGCAGAAAACTATGACACAAAATTCCATCGTGAAATTCAACCCAAATCAACGTTTAACATCGTAATTATGGTGGTGTTTCTCTTCTCTGGTGGTGAAACTGGGGTCAAGTGGCCTGTCCATTTTCTCCAAAACAAAAAAAGACCTTGCTATAGTTCCTATCACTGCTTGAGATACGCATCATTTTCAAAAATGAGCCCAATCGGTGCACTCATCAAGGAGTTATTGCAAAAAAACGTACCGTATCAAGTACCCGTGGAGGAGAGATAAACCACAACCAGAGCTAAATTTGAACACCTAAACCTCAGAAAACGCTATATAAAGTATACCAATTCGGAATCTACGTTAGAAGGGGAAATTCGTTCTGGTACGAATTTTCATACCAGAAGTGATAAAATTCAAAGCTTCAGGAAGTGACCGCATGCTGTCAACCATTTCTAGAGGTAAAAACAAGGGCAACTTTACTGGCCAATTTTTCTAAAACGGCGGAACAAAAACCTTTTGATAAGTTTGTAGCGCTGCTCGCGATACGCATCATATTAGAAAATGAGCACAATCAGCGCGCTCTAGAAGAAGTTATAGCAAAAAATAGGTACCCTACCAAATGACCAAATAAGCGAGTTGACCCAACTTCAGAGCCGAGTTTGACAATCTCAACTGCATAAAATACTATTTAAAATATATATATGGGGAGACTCCCCACTAAATGACGAATCTAACGAACCTATATATGTACAGTAAATCGGGTATTTTGGGGTATCAAATTTTGGGCGACGCAAGAAGACCCAAAATATCGACTTTTCTCAAATTTGACAAAAAAACATTTCAACCAAGCCTGGTGCAGAATCCACCTATTAGGACAAGCAAGAAGACTTCAGTGCCAACAAAAGGCGACCTCTCCCGTTTAATTTGGTTCAGTACTTTAGCAAATATTGAAAAATACTATTTTATACCCCATTTTTTGGGCTATCAGCGAAGCCCAAAATCACCGGAAATGACGTAAAACATCGTGAAACAGCGTTCCCGGCGAATAGTGGGTGCAATTCAGGTGGACTTCGACGTTTAGGTCACGGAAAACCTTCATGGTGAGGTGGGAAAAAACTTCCCACCTCACCTTGAAGCCTATGATTTTTTCTGTTTTTTGACGTAAAACAACAGCCACAAAAATTTGATGAAACCGTTCTCTGTGATTCTTGTTGAAGAGAAATTGTTCAATTAACCCCATTATTTGATACAATTAGCTTCAACAATTTAAATAGTGTCTAGAAAACACGAAAGGCACGCCGAAAAACATGTTCAATTGCGCAAAACACCACTCAGCCATAAAATTTAGATAGCACTCATCATTGAATAACAGTTCTAAAGATTATTTTCAGGACTGTGACCAGCCATTCCCGAGCAGAACATCTTAACAACAGATTACGCCATTAATCATTCGTTTTGGTCTAAAATTGAATGAGAAATTCGAAAAAAAAACAAAACATTGAGTTCCTTTCTCAATGTGATAAAACAAATTCTTTCCTCCGCAAATGCAGATTTTGCTTGGATATCTGTTGCAAACATTCATATTTACCCGGTTTTTTTTCTTTGAAGGCTTTGAATGAAAACAAAGATCAAAATAAACTGAAAGAAACTATTAATCCCGAAACAATCAACGCATTCAATAGCCCGTTACAAAAATGCTAGTTGCTTTCACAAAATAAATATGCATTCATTATCATTTCAGGACGAAATATTGTTCGTTTTCTATTACCTCAAGCTAAAAAAATTGTTTATAAGGAAGCTCTGAGCGTGAATTGATAAGACAAAGGGCACACGAAAAAGCGCCAAAGTTACTAAAAAAGGAACGAACAATTTTAAAAAAATTAATTTTCTTTTTTTAATTCTATCATTCTGTGTGAATTCTATCATTTTTTTTTAATTTTGTCATTTTCTTTGCGCTAAATTCCATCCGAATTTAACTGCGCTGGGAGAAACTTCGGCCAATGAATGAATGATAAACAATTGTTACCAGAAATTCAGAGGGTAAAAAAAGTTAACTTGAAAATAAAATCGCAAAAAAAGAGGTTATACTTTTGAAGACAGCGGTGCAGAGCAAACCAGACCAAAAAAAGGAGCAGCTAGCCAAGCTAACTTGCAAAAGAAGCGGAAAAAAGAACTCACCATCGAAAGATGAGAAGTCAGCAGCCGAAGAAACAGAAACAAAGCAAACTCTGAGAAAAAAAACACTTCGTTAATATACATAAAAGAAGAGAACATCAGAGACAACACAAAGCGCACCACCGCCGGTCCTCCCCCCGTCAATGCCCCAACCAACCCCCCTCCACCGCAAAAGCCCCCACCCAACCAGAACCAACTCCCCAAAACCTCACCAACTCAACGCACCAACGCCAAATATTGGCATGAGTCCTGGAACATTGCCAATGAACTCAGAGAGTGTGGAAACGCAAAAAAAAACGAATACGAGATACGTACAAACAGGTCTAACACGGGGTCTCCTGCGTCAGTGGGCCAAAATGGGGATATATTCAAAACTGGCCGAATGAAAGAATACCAAACTTCGACTAAAGTCAGTACTGCTTGAGATACAGTCTCTGTCAAAATTTCATCTAAATAGGTCCATTCTTCGAGGAGCTATTGCATATATAAGGTACTGTATCAATCTCGCCAAAAGCGGGGAGAGGTGACCTACAGAGCCAAAATTGATCATCTGAACCACCGATAACCACCTACAAAACATATATGGGAAAATACCCATTATCGAGCGACTTTAACGGACTAATTCTCGAGGCTAAATTCGTCTGTTTTGTTTGTCAAAAACGCAGAAACACCAAACGTACTGGACACCAATATGTCAAAATTAGGGTATGTGTCCTGACCAGTTTCTCGAAAACGGCTGAGAGAAACAAAACGCCATTTACAAGGATTCAAGTACGGCTCACGTTGAGTTCAAAGCAACAAACAGATCGAAAATCAGTTCACTCTACGAGATATTCCAACAAGAAAGTACCGTACCAAATGACAAAATTGACCTAGTCCGACTGACTTTTCGCTAAAATACACCATGAAGATTTCTGAAAACCATCAAAAAATATATATGGGGACACTCCCGACTAACGCAGAAACCTAAGACACAAAATTCCATCGTGAAATTCAACCCAAATCAACGTTTAACATCGTAATCATGGTGGTGTTCTCTTCTCCGGAGGTAAAACTGGGGTCAAGTGTCCTGTTCATTTTCTCCAAAACAGCAAAACAAGAAAATGCCCTTCGTAGAGTTCGTAGCACTGCTTGAGATACGCATCATATTCAAAAATGAGCCCAATCGATGCACTCATCAAGGAGTTATCGCAAAAAAACGTACCGTATCAAGTACCCGTGGAGGAGAGATACAGCACAACCAGAGCTAAAATTGAACACTTAAACCTCAGAAAACGCTATATAAAGTATACCAATTCGGAATCTACGTTAGAAGGGGAAATTCGTTCTGGTACGAATTTTCATACCAGAAGTGATAAAATTCAAACCTTTAAGAAGTGACTGCATGCTGTCAACCGTTTCTAGAGGTAAAAACAAGGGCAACTTTACTGGCCAATTTCTCTAAAACGGCGGAACAAAAACCTTTTGATAAGTTTGTAGCGCTTCTCGCGATACGCATCATATTAAAAAATGAGCACAATCAGCGCGCTCTAGAAGAAGTTATAGCAAAAAATAGGTACCCTACCAAATGACCAAATAAGCGAGTTGACCCAACTTCAGAGCCGAGTTTGACAATCTCAACTGCATAAAATACTATTTAAAATATATATATGGGGAGACTCCCCACTAAATGACGAATCTAACGAACCTATATATGTACAGTAAATCGGGTATTTTGGGGTATCAAATTTTGGGCGACGCAACGACCCAAAATATCGACTTTTCTCAAATTTGACAAAAAAAAATTCAGCCAAGCCTGGTGCAGAATCCACCTATTAGGACAAGCAAGAAGACTTCAGTGCCAACAAAAGGCGTTTTCTCCCGTTTAGTTTGGTTCAGTACTTTCGCGAATATTGAAAAATACTATTTTATACCCCATTTTTTGGGCTTTCAGCGAAGCCCAAAATCACCGGAAATGACGTAAAACATCGTGAAACAGCGTTCCCGGCGTATAGTGGGTGCAATTCAGGAGGACTTCGACGTTTTAGGTCACGGAAAACCTTCATGGTGAGGTGGAAAAAAACTTGCCACCTCACCTTGAAGCCTATGATTTTTTCTGTTTTTTGACGTAAAACAACATCCACAAAAATATGATGAAATCGTTCTCTGTGATTCCTGTTGAAGAAAAATTGTTCAATTAACCCCATTATTTGATACAATTAGCTTCAACATTTTAAACAGTGTCTAGAAAACACGAAAGGCACGCCGAAAAACATGTTCAATTGCGCAAAACAACACTCAGCCATAAAATTTAGATAGCACTCATCATTGAATAATAGTTCTAAAGATTATTTTCAGGACTGTGACTAGCCATTCCCGAGCAAAACGTCTTAGCAACAGATTACGCCATTAATCATTTGTTTTGGTCTAAAATTGAATGAGAAATTCGAAAAAAAACAAAACATTGAGTTCCTTTCTCAATGTGATAAAACAGATTCTTTCCTCCGCAAATGCAGATTTTGCTTGGATATCTGTTGCAAACATTCATATTTACCCGGTTTTTTTCTTTGAAGGCTTTGAATGAAATCAAAGATCAAAATAAACTGAAACAAACTATTAATCCCGAAAAAATCAACGCCTTCAACAGCCCGTAACAAAAATGCTAGTTGCTTTCACAAAATAAATATGCATTCATTGTCATTTCAGGACGAAATATTGTTCGTTTTCTATTACATCAAGCTAAAAAAATTGTTTATAAGGAAGCTCCGAGCGTGAATTGATAAGACAAAGGGCACACGAAAAAGCGCCAAAGTTACTAAAAAAGGAACGAACAATTTTAAAAAAAATTAATTTTACTTTTTTCAATTCTATCATTCTGTGAGAATTCTATCATATTTTCAATTTTATCATTTTCTTTGCGCTAAATTTCATCATAATTTAACTGCGCTGGGAGAAACTTCGGCCAATAAATTTTCCTGTGCTCTTGCCGTTGAGATCTTTAGTGAATCTGAATTGATCCACCGTGTGGTTGAGCCAGGTGTGAACAACGGGAAACCACCGTTCGATAAAGAAAAGTGGGATTTGATCGAAGCTATAGTCCTGGGACATTATCCATATGTCGATTGGAATGATGCCCGGGAAGCTATCAACAACAGGTTCCGCGATCTAAGAGAAAACTCCGGGACAAAACCTTCAAAAGTGCTTGAGAAAGAAAGCAGTGGTAACGCTTGAATGGAAAATCATTTCATGCTCATTTGGTTGTATTTGTGTGGCTCATAATGTTTTCCTCTTTGCCTTAGCTTTGCTTGTTCGTCGTGAAGCAAAAAATGCAGTTCACTATCCCACTTAGCGCATTGTCGTGCAGTGATTTTTATCAGTAAAGTACTAGAAAAATGTTTTTCTCGCTCAATCTTAAAAATTGTTTCAAACGATATTACATAACATTATTTTTCGCAGTATTCATAAGTAGTGGGCTCCTTTTAAAATTGTTATCTCTTCGGATGTTTACTTTACTTGATGCTTTTTGTTCTCCAAGAACACTTCATTCGGAACTGTTTTCCTTCCTTTTGGTTCGTAGTATTATAAAAATTTACGGTCTTGCTAGTTAAACTCAACCTGGAGTAGTAGGCAACTTTCTGAAACTTATTTTTAGCACTAAAATAAGGATTGTGCTTACGGAAGAAAGATACCGATTGCAGCGTTTGTTTTCGAAGTCTAAACAAGTAACTTTTGTTGTATGCTCGGCTATCTTGATGTACCTAAGGTCAAAACTCATTCAATTATGGTAGCATCTTTAAGGGAAAATGAGGTCATGTGTTTGAAAGCAGGATGCCGATTGCGCAGCTTGCTTTAAAATTCATTACAGTAAATTGTTTTTAAGCTCTTTTTTTGAAGTATTGTCATAATTCTAAATAAACTTAAAATGGGTAACTAAATTACTGCGCAAAGACTCGGTTTTCTAAAACTAAAAGAACGGTTGGGGTTATGAAAGCATAATGCCGATTATGGAGCTTGCTTTCAAAGTTTTTACGGGTAATTCATTTGATTGTTCTATCTTGATGCACCTTAGGTCAAAAGCCATCCTCTGATAATTTCTTTACGAAAAAACAAGTTGAGGGTTATGAAAGCATGATGCCGATTGTGGAGCTTGCTTTCAAACTTTTTACGGGTAACTCATTTGAATGTTCTGCTATCCTGATGCACCTTAGGTCGCAAGCCAACCTCTAAAAAGTTATTTACTAAAAAATAAGTGAAGGGCCTTGAAAGCAGGATGCCGATTGTGGCGCTTGCTATCATTTACCTTAGTGACAGTTTTCAGCTACTCTTTAGAAGTCTAGAAATGTCGCAAACACAGTAATCAAGGAGAGTAACTGGGAAAATTTACGACACACCAAATGTTTTCTCGCTTTTTATTTTCCAAGCGAAAATACTTGGGAAACCATTGGATTAGGGCATAGTTGTTGGGGGGTCGTACCCGCGAGACAACACCATTTGCTGGAAAATTAACCGAGTGTCTTCAACTGGAGTTCTTATTACAAAGGCAGATTGTGAGGAAAATATGACGAGGAAGAACGAAAATCTCAGCTCGAAAATGGACGCTGGAAGTCTCAACCCTACAACTTCTTTCCTGAACGAGACTCGCCGAAACGGCAGATTGATCGAACATAAATCGATTTCATAAAGTCATGTGTTCTTAAAAGGTTGCCAAATGACAATTGGAAAGCGGTTTGAGAGGCTGTTAACCAGCTGGGCAGTGACCTGAAAGGTAAACCAAAGATGAAGCTTTCACCCTTAGTCGAACATGACGTCAACAAAAAAGGTTGAGATGAAAATTCGTAAACGTTTGGAATTTGAGTGTCTTTGTGCTGTGGCTTTCAATCCTTCAGAGAATTTTTGTTTTTGTTTGCTATTATTTTGCTTTAATTTGTAAAGAAATTTCTTTACCAGAAAGTGTATTGTGACTGCCGCCTCAGTTTTCTTTAAACTTGATTGAATGTGTGCCGTTGTTGATACTCCCTTCATCGTTTCTGAGAAACTTGATAAGAAGATGCTAATATTTTTTGGAGCTTTTTTAGCCACCGTTTAATGCAGAATACCACTGCTCTCCATAATTGTCAAACTTGTTACATATATCTAAAGAAGTATGATGCTTGCTGCGGCTTTTCAGTTTCTGTAGGCGCTTTAAGCTTTATAAGCTTGTTCCTACAATTTGGCTATATTTTATGTTGTACTTTCTCCTGTTTTTATGTTGCTTTAATGACTAATTTTCAGTCAATAGATAGACTTGAAAAAAGTCGATTTCTGTATATTTGATAAAAGTTGTTCTTTCATATTGTTGTTTTGAGGCTTCATTAAATGAGCGACAATTGAAGCTGCACAGTCGTTATAAAAGCTGGAAGCCGATAGTGGCTCCAACTTCGATAAAACATTGCAGCGTAAAGATTAATGATTTAATCCTTTCTGCATGTCGGCAAAATGTACCGCGATTGCATAATAATCAACTCTAGGAGAAGTTTAGAGAGTATGAAAGCATGATGTCAATTTTGGAGCTTGATTTCATGAATTTTCAAATAAACCGTGTTATAGGCCTGCATATTAAGTTGTTAGGTGAAAAATTTCTCTGAAGACGAAATATTGTTTAACACAGAAATTAAACACTATTTTTGTCCGGTAATCTGAGTGCATGTTACGTCAATGTCTTTTGTTTTGAGGCTTCATTCAAGTAGCAACCATTAAAAGTACTGTCGATCTTTTGCTGTAACTTTGATAAAAATTTCTTTACCAGAAAGTGTTAAGGTGACTGCCTCCTCAATTTTCTATAAACTTGATTATATGTCGGCATCTGCCGTTGTTATATTCTATTTATCTTTTCTGCGCAATTTAATATGAAGATGCTAAAATTTTTCAGCGTTTCATAGCCAACGTTTAATGTAGAATACTGCTGTTCTCCATTATTGTCAAATTTGTTACATATATCTAAAAGGTATGATGCTTAGTGCGGTTTTTAAGTTTCTGTATGCGCCTTAAGCTTTATAAGCTTGTTCCTAGAACTTGGCTATATTTTATGCACTTTCTCCTGTTTTTAACTTGCTTTAATGACCACTTTTCAGTTAAAAGATAGACTGGAATAGAATTTGGCTATTCCAGTCTATCTATTATTCCAGTCTAGAATTTGGCTTGTTCCTAGAATTTGGCTATATTTTATGTACTTTCTCCTGTTTTTAACTTGCTTTAATGACTAATTTTCAGTTAATAGATAGACTGCAAAACAGTCGAGCTCTGTATATTTGATAGAAGTTGTTCTTTCACATTGTTGTTTTTAGGCTTCATTAAAAGAGCAACAATTGAAGCTGCCGAGTCGTTACAAAAGCTGGAAACCGATTGTGGCTCCAACTTCGATAAAACATTGCAGCATAAAGATTGATGATTTTATTCTTTCTGAATGTCGGTGAAATGTACCGCGATTGCATAATAATCAACTTTAGGAAAAGTTTAGAGAGTATGAAAGCATGATGACAATTGTGGAGCTAATTTTCATGAATTTTCAAAAAAACCGTGTTATAGGCCTGCATATTAAGTTGTTAGGTGAAAAATTTCTCTGAAGACGAAATATTATTTAAGACAGAAATTAAACCCTATTGTTGTCCGGTGAGTGCATTGTCCGGGAGGTGTATCTGAGTGCATTTTACGTCAATGATTTTTGTTTTGAGGCTTCATTCAAGTAGCAACCATTGAAAGTACTCAGTCATTTTTTGCTATAATTTTGATAAAAATTTCTTTACCAGAAAGTATTAAGGTGACTGCTGCCTCAATTTTCTTTAAAATAGATCATATGTCTGCATCTGTCGTTGTTATATTCCCTTTATCTTTTCTGAGCATTTTAATATGAGGATGCTAATATTTTCCAACTTTTTCTAGCCACCGTTTAATGCAGAATACTGCTGTTCTCCATTACTGTCAAATTTGTTACATATATCTAAAAGGTATGATGCTTGCTGCGGTTTTTAAGTTTCTGTATGGTCTTTAAGCTTTATAAGCTTGTTCCTAGAATTTGGCTATATTTTATGCACTTTCTCCTGTTTTTAACTGGCTTTAATGACCCTTTTTCAGTTAAAAGATAGACTGGAATAGAATTTGGCTATTCCAGTCTATCTATTATTCCAGTCTAGAATTTGGCTTGTTCCTAGAATTTGGCTATATTTTATGTACTTTCTCCTGTTTTTAACTTGCTTTAATGACTAATTTTCAGTTAATAGATAGACTGCAAAACAGTCGAGCTCTGTATATTTGATTGAAGTTGTTCTTTCACATTGTTGTTTTTAGGCTTCATTAAGAGAGCAACAATTGAAGCTGCAGAGTCGTTACAAAAGCTGGAAACCGATTGTGGCTCCAACTTCGATAAAACATTGCAGCATAAAGATTGATGATTTTATTCTTTCTGAATGTCGGCGAAATGTACCGCAATTGCATAATAATCAACTTTAGGAGAAGTTTAGAGAGTATGAAAGCATGATGACAATTGTGGAGCTAATTTTCATGAATTTTCAAAAAAACCGTGTTATAGGCCTGCATATTAAGTTGTTAGGTGAAAAATTTCTCTGAAGACGAAATATTATTTAAGACAGAAATTAAACCCTATTGTTGTCCGGTGAATGCAATTTCCCGGAGGTGTATCTGAGTGCAATTTACGTCAAAGATTTTTGTTTTGAGGCTTCATTCAAGTAGCAACCATTGAAAGTACTCAGTCATTTTTTGCTATAATTTTGATAAAAAATTTCTTTACCAGAAAGTATTAAGGTGACTGCTGCCTCAATTTTCTTTAAAATAGATTATATGTCTGCATCTGTCGTTGTTATATTCCCTTTATCTTTTCTGAGCAATTTAATATGAGGATGCTAATATTTTCCAACTTTTTCCAGCTACCGTTTAATGCAGAATACTGCTGTTCTCCATTACTGTCAAATTTGTTACATATATCTAAAAGGTATGATGCTTGCTGCGGTTTTTAAGTTTCTGTATGGTCATTAAGTTTTAGAAGCTTGTTCCTAGAATTTGGCTATATTTTATGTACTTTCTCCTGTTTTTAACTTGCTTTAATGACCAATTTTCAGTTAAAAGATAGACTGGAATAAAATTTGGCTATTCCAGTCTATCTATTATTCCAGTCTAGAATTTGGCTTGTTCCTAGAATTTGGCTAGATTTTATGTCTTTTCTCCTGTTTTTAACTTGCTTTAATGACTAATTTTCAGTTAATATATAGACTGGAAAACAGTCGAGCTCTGTATATTTGATTGAAGTTGTTCTTTCACATTGTTGTTTTGAGGCTTCATTAAAAGGGCAACAATTGAAGCTGCCGAGTCGTTACAAAAGCTGGAAACCGATTGTGGCTTCAACTTCGATAAAACATTGCAGCATAAAGATTGATGATTTTATCCTTTCTGAATGTCGGCGAAATGTACCGCGATTGCATAATAATCAACTTTAGGAGAAGTTTACAGAGTATGAAAGCATGATCACAATTGTGGAGCTAATTTTCATGAATTTTCAAAAAAAAACCGTGTTATAGGCCTGCATATTAAGTTGTTAGGTGAAAAATTTCTCTGAAGACGAAATATTATTTAAGACAGAAATTAAACCCTATTGTTGTCCGGTGAATGCAATTTCCGGAAGGTGTATCTGAGTGCATTTTACGTCAATGATTTCTGTTTTGAGGCTTCATTCAAGTAGCAACCATTGAAAGTACTCAGTCATTTTTTGCTACAATTTTGATAAAAAATTTCTTTACCAGAAAGTATTAAGGTGACTGCTGCCTCAATTTTCTTTAAAATAGATTATATGTCTGCATCTGTCGTTGTTATATTCCCTTTATCTTTTCTGAGCAATTTAATATGAGGATGCTAATATTTTCCAACTTTTTCCAGCTACCGTTTAATGCAGAATACTGCTGTTCTCCATTACTGTCAAATTTGTTACATATATCTAAAAGGTATGATGCTTGCTGCGGTTTTTAAGTTTCTGTATGGTCATTAAGTTTTATAAGCTTGTTCCTAGAATTTGGCTATATTTTATGTACTTTCTCCTGTTTTTAACTTGCTTTAATGACCAATTTTCAGTTAAAAGATAGACTGGAATAAAATTTGGCTATTCCAGTCTATCTATTATTCCAGTCTAGAATTTGGCTTGTTCCTAGAATTTGGCTAGATTTTATGTCTTTTCTCCTGTTTTTAACTTGCTTTAATGACTAATTTTCAGTTAATATATAGACTGGAAAACAGTCGAGCTCTGTATATTTGATTGAAGTTGTTCTTTCACATTGTTGTTTTGAGGCTTCATTAAAAGGGCAACAATTGAAGCTGCCGAGTCGTTACAAAAGCTGGAAACCGATTGTGGCTTCAACTTCGATAAAACATTGCAGCATAAAGATTGATGATTTTATCCTTTCTGAATGTCGGCGAAATGTACCGCGATTGCATAATAATCAACTTTAGGAGAAGTTTACAGAGTATGAAAGCATGATCACAATTGTGGAGCTAATTTTCATGAATTTTCAAAAAAAAACCGTGTTATAGGCCTGCATATTAAGTTGTTAGGTGAAAAATTTCTCTGAAGACGAAATATTATTTAAGACAGAAATTAAACCCTATTGTTGTCCGGTGAATGCAATTTCCGGAAGGTGTATCTGAGTGCATTTTACGTCAATGATTTCTGTTTTGAGGCTTCATTCAAGTAGCAACCATTGAAAGTACTCAGTCATTTTTTGCTATAATTTTGATAAATTTCTTTACCAGAAAGTATTAAGGTGACTGCTGCCTCAATTTTCTTTAAAATAGATTATATGTCTGCATCTGTCGTTGTTATATTCCCTTTATCTTTTCTGAGCAATTTAATATGAGGATGCTAATATTTTCCAACTTTTTCTAGCCACCGTTTAATGCAGAATACTGCTGTTCTCCATTACTGTCAAATTTGTTACAAAATCTAAAAGATATGATGCTTTCTGCGGTTTTTAAGTTTCTGTATGGTCTTTAAGCTTTATAAGCTTGTTCCTAGAATTTGGCTATATTTTATGTACTTTCTCCTGTTTTTAACTTGCTTTAATGACTAATTTTCAGTTAATAGATAGACTGGAAAACAGTCGAGCTCTGTATATTTGATTGAGGTTGTTCTTTCACATTGTTGTTTTGAGGCTTCATTAAAAGAGCAACAATTGAAGCTGCCGAGTCGTTACAAAAGCTGGAAACCGATTGTGGCTCCAACTTCGATAAAACATTGCAGCATAAAGATTGATGATTTTATTCTTTCTGAATGTCGGCGAAATGTACCGCGATTGCATAATAATCAACTTTAGGAGAAGTTTAGAGAGTATGAAAGCATGATGACAATTGTGGAGCTAATTTTCATGAATTTTCAAAAAAACCGTGTTATAGGCCTGCATATTAAGTTGTTAGGTGAAAAATTTCTCTGAAGACGGAATATTATTTAAGACAGAAATTAAACCCAATTGTTGTCCGGTGAGCGCATTGTCGGGGAGGTGTATCTGAGTGCATTTTACGTCAATGGTTTTTGTTTTGAGGCTTCATTCAAGTAGCAACCATTGAAAGAACTCAGTCATTTTTTGCTATAATTTTGATAAAAATTTCTTTACCAGAAAGTATTAAGGTGACTGCTGCCTCAATTTTCTTTAAAATAGATTATATGTCTGCATCTGTCGTTGTTATATTCCCTTTATCTTTTCTGAGCAATTTAATATGAGGATGCTAATATTTTC
Organism: Convolutriloba macropyga; assembly: GCF_964194025.1. Taxonomy (NCBI): domain Eukaryota; kingdom Metazoa; phylum Xenacoelomorpha; order Acoela; family Convolutidae; genus Convolutriloba; species Convolutriloba macropyga. The sequence continues at coordinate 21,488,015 of NC_134468.1, read as the reverse complement.
CAACTTTTTCTAGCCACCGTTTAATGCAGAATACTGCTGTTCTCCATTACTGTCAAATTTGTTACATATATCTAAAAGATATGATGCTTTCTGCGGTTTTTAAGTTTCTGTATGGTCTTTAAGCTTTATAAGCTTGTTCCTAGAATTTGGCTATATTTTATGTACTTTCTCCTGTTTTTAACTTGCTTTAATGACTAATTTTCAGTTAATAGATAGACTGGAAAACAGTCCAGCTCTGTATATTTGATTGAAGTTGTTCTTTCACATTTTTGTTTTGAGGCTTCATTAAAAGAGCAACAATTGAAGCTGCCGATTCGTTACAAAAGCTGTAAACCGATTGTGGCTCCAACTTCGATAAAACATTGCAGCATAAAGATTGATGATTTTATTCTTTCTGAATGTCGGCGAAATGTACCGCGATTGCATAATAATCAACTTTAGGAGAAGTTTAGAGAGTATGAAAGCATGATGACAATCGTGGAGCTAAATTTCATGAATTTTCAAAAAAACCGTGTTATAGGCCTGCATATTAAATTGTTAGGTGAAAAATTTCTCTGAAGACGAAATATTATTTAAGACAGAAATTAAACCCTATTGCTGTCCGATGAATGCAATTTCCGGGAGGTGTATCTGAGTGCATTTTACGTCAATGATTTTTGTTTTGAGGCTTCATTCAAGTAGCAACCATTGAAAGTACTCAGTCATTTTTTGCTATAATTTTGATAAAAAATTTCTTTACCAGAAAGTATTAAGGTGACTGCTGCCTCAATTTTCTTTAAAATAGATTATATGTCTGCATCTGTCGTTGTTATATTCCCTTTATCTTTTCTGAGCAATTTAATATGAGGATGCTAATATTTTCCAACTTTTTCTAGCTACCGTTTAATGCAGAATACTGCTGTTCTCCATTACTGTCAAATTTGTTACATATATCTAAAAAGTATGATGCTTGCTGCGGTTTTTAAGTTTCTGTATGGTCTTTAAGCTTTGTAAGCTTGTTCCTAGAATTTGGCTATATTTTATGTACTTTCTCCTGTTTTTAACTTGCTTTAATGACTAATTTTCAGTTAATAGATAGACTGGAAAACAGTCCAGCTCTGTATATTTGATTGAAGTTGTTCTTTCACATTGTTGTTTTGAGGCTTCATTAAAAGAGCAACAATTGAAGCTGCCGATTCGTTACAAAAGCTGTAAACCGATTGTGGCTCCAACTTCGATAAAACATTGCAGCATAAAGATTGATGATTTTATCCTTTCTGAATGTCGGCGAAATGTACAGCGATTGCATAATAATCAACTTTAGGAGAATTTTAGAGAGTATGAAAGCATGATGACAATGGTGGAGCTTAATTTCATGAATTTTCAAATAAACCGTGTTATAGGCCTGCATATTAAGTTGTTAGGTGAAAAATTTTTCTGAAGACGAAAGATAATTTAACACAGAAATTTAACCCTATTGTTGTCCGGGGAGTGCATTGTCCGGGAGGTGTATCTGAGTGCAATTTATGTCAATGATTTTTGTTTTGAGGCTTCATTCAAGTAGCAACCATTGAAAGTACTCAGTCATTTTTTGCAGTAATTTTGATAAAAATTTGATAAAAATTTCTTTACCAGAAAGTATTAAGGTGACTGCTGCCTCAATTTTCTTTAAAATAGATTATATGTCTGCATCTGTCGTTGTTATATTCCCTTTATCTTTTCTGAGCAATTTAATATGAGGATGCTAATATTTTCCAACTTTTTCTAGCTACCGTTTAATGCAGAATACTGCTGTTCTCCATTACTGTCAAATTTGTTACATATATCTAAAAAGTATGATGCTTGCTGCGGTTTTTAAGTTTCTGTATGGTCTTTAAGCTTTGTAAGCTTGTTCCTAGAATTTGGCTATATTTTATGTACTTTCTCCTGTTTTTAACTTGCTTTAATGACTAATTTTCAGTTAATAGATAGACTGGAAAACAGTCCAGCTCTGTATATTTGATTGAAGTTGTTCTTTCACATTGTTGTTTTGAGGCTTCATTAAAAGAGCAACAATTGAAGCTGCCGATTCGTTACAAAAGCTGTAAACCGATTGTGGCTCCAACTTCGATAAAACATTGCAGCATAAAGATTGATGATTTTATTCTTTCTGAATGTCGGCGAAATGTACCGCGATTGCATAATAATCAACTTTAGGAGAAGTTTAGAGAGTATGAAAGCATGATGACAATCGTGGAGCTAAATTTCATGAATTTTCAAAAAAACCGTGTTATAGGCCTGCATATTAAATTGTTAGGTGAAAAATTTCTCTGAAGACGAAATATTATTTAAGACAGAAATTAAACCCTATTGCTGTCCGATGAATGCAATTTCCGGGAGGTGTATCTGAGTGCATTTTACGTCAATGATTTTTGTTTTGAGGCTTCATTCAAGTAGCAACCATTGAAAGTACTCAGTCATTTTTTGCTATAATTTTGATAAAAAATTTCTTTACCAGAAAGTATTAAGGTGACTGCTGCCTCAATTTTCTTTAAAATAGATTATATGTCTGCATCTGTCGTTGTTATATTCCCTTTATCTTTTCTGAGCAATTTAATATGAGGATGCTAATATTTTCCAACTTTTTCTAGCTACCGTTTAATGCAGAATACTGCTGTTCTCCATTACTGTCAAATTTGTTACATATATCTAAAAAGTATGATGCTTGCTGCGGTTTTTAAGTTTCTGTATGGTCTTTAAGCTTTGTAAGCTTGTTCCTAGAATTTGGCTATATTTTATGTACTTTCTCCTGTTTTTAACTTGCTTTAATGACTAATTTTCAGTTAATAGATAGACTGGAAAACAGTCCAGCTCTGTATATTTGATTGAAGTTGTTCTTTCACATTGTTGTTTTGAGGCTTCATTAAAAGAGCAACAATTGAAGCTGCCGATTCGTTACAAAAGCTGTAAACCGATTGTGGCTCCAACTTCGATAAAACATTGCAGCATAAAGATTGATGATTTTATCCTTTCTGAATGTCGGCGAAATGTACAGCGATTGCATAATAATCAACTTTAGGAGAATTTTAGAGAGTATGAAAGCATGATGACAATGGTGGAGCTTAATTTCATGAATTTTCAAATAAACCGTGTTATAGGCCTGCATATTAAGTTGTTAGGTGAAAAATTTTTCTGAAGACGAAAGATAATTTAACACAGAAATTTAACCCTATTGTTGTCCGGGGAGTGCATTGTCCGGGAGGTGTATCTGAGTGCAATTTATGTCAATGATTTTTGTTTTGAGGCTTCATTCAAGTAGCAACCATTGAAAGTACTCAGTCATTTTTTGCAGTAATTTTGATAAAAATTTGATAAAAATTTCTTTATCAGAAAGTATTAAGGTGACTGCCGCCTCCATTTTCTTTAAAATTGATTATATGTCTGCATCTGTCGTTGTTATATTCCCTTTATCTTTTCTGAGCAATTTAATATGAAGATGCTAATATTTTTGATATTTTTGTAGCCACTGTTTAATGTAGAATACTGCGGTTCTCCATTATCCTATAATTTGTTACATAAGATATCTAAAATGTGTGATGTTGGTTGCGGCTTTTAAGTTTCTGTATGTGCTGTTAGCTTTATAATCTTGTTCCTATAATTGGGCTAATTTTTATGTTGAACCTAATATGAAGATGCTAATATTTTTTGAACTTTTTGTATCCACCGTTTAATGTAGAATACTGCTGTTCTCCATTATCCTATAATTTGTTACATAAGATATCTAACATGTGTGATGCTGGCTGCGGCTTTTAAGTTTCTGTATGTGCTGTTAGCTTTATAAGCTTGTTAGTACAATTGGGCTAAACTTTATGTTGAACTTTCTCCTGCTTTTACGTTGCTTTAATTAGGGTTTTCAATTAATAGTTAGACTGGAAAACAGTCGACTTCAGTATATTTGGTTGAAGTTGTTCCTTTTGTACGATCAATGTCTGCTGAATTGAAGTATCGCTCATTTTTTAATAATCTTTGATGGACGAGGCCTTCCTTAAGCAGAGTGCCAATTGAATTGCGGAGTCTGCAAGTTTTGAACCATAGAGTACTATTACACTTTTAAAAAGAAGTCAAATTTGTTTCCAGTGGTGATATCAATGAACTAGATTGGCTCTTTTAAGATCGTTTCTGATTTCGCTCAATTCTGCAGCGAAGTATATTCAAAGTGAAGGTATTTCGATTAGATCAGCTTCAGAGAGGTTTGTCCCCTTTTCAACGCTTCGACGGGTTTGCCAAAGATCAGATATCATAAGTTTGAAAACCTCCTTTAGAAAACCTCCGAGGTAGAAATCAGTGTTCAGTTCTACACAGGAGAAAGAGTTGGCGTGCAATCTTGTTCATCACAATAGAAACAAAAAAGAATGCTTGAGAATTGACTACACTCAGAGCAAAAATTTGAAAGCAAATGTTCCCATTTTCCTAGAAAAAAAATCAAAGTGCTGGAAATGATTGGCTCAAATTCCTTTTAACGAGGTATCCTGTTGCCGGAATGTTTATAAAATCTGGAGTGCGTCTCCTGAGATCAGAATCGAAGTGCGCTGAATGCCGTCAAGTCACAATGGAAATTGATTTGAAATATGTTTGTCTGGAAAGCTTAGGTGCCGCTTGTATTCATTGCGGAGCTTAACATACTTGTTCAAAATATGATTCAAATTGAATGTCAACCAGATCTGCAAAGTGTTCCCATTTCTTTGTTCCTGATTTAAATTGTCTTTTAATTTGAAATCTTCACTTACGGTAATATAATAAGATCAAGACACCAATTTATGAATATTCAATATTTTTTCGAACAATGCTAGGTTTCAAAAGCTAAAAAGCTAGAGAAGCTTCCAACGCGAAGCTTCCTTGGAATTAAGAAAGCAGGTTGCCCATTGTGGCGCTGACTTCGATAAAAATTTGTCACATCGAGAATGTTGAAATCATGCTAGCTGAATGTAGGAAAAAATATTCCGCGATTGTTCAATAATCAACTCTGATAAAAGGTTAGGAGGTACGAAAGCTTGATGCCGATTGAGGAGCATGCTTTCATAAAACTACTGAAGGTAAGCCTTGTTATGGGCCTGAAATGTTAAGATGTTAGGAAAAAAATTCTCCGAAAACGATGTATCTTTATTTCAGAAATTAATAGTACAGCATTATGTAGTCCGGTCATCTATAAGCGTTTTGCGTCAAATTGGTGTTTTGAGGCTTCCTTAAAAAATCAACAATTGACGCTGCCCAGTCGTTATGCAAGCTGGATGCCGATTGTGGCTCCAACTTCGATAAAATTTTATAACGTAAAGCTTTTTAATTTTATCCTATCTAAATGTCGGCGAAATGTACCGCTATTGTATAATAATCAATTCTAGAAGAAATTCAGGGGACATGAAAGCATTAAGCCGATTGTGGAGCTTGCTTTCATGAAGTTTTTGAACGTAAATCAAATACCTTTTAACACAGAAATTAAATCCTTTTGTTGTCCGGTAATCTGATTGCATTTTACGTCAATGTTTTTTGTTATGAGGCTTCAGAACCATTAAAACCGGAACCATTAAAACTGCTCAGTCGTTTTGAAATCAGGATGCCGATTGTGGCTCCAACTTGAATGAAAAATTGCAACGTAAAAATGCAGCGATTGCAGAATTTATACAGCAAAAAACGTCCAATCTTTTTATGATCTTCAGAATTTTTGATGTCTTTGGTTGATGCTCAATCGTTTTCATATTAGAAATAAGGTACGAATAAGAAACTAAAGTTCACATGGCGAGAATTGTCTTTTGCTGACTCCAAGTCAATTTCAACCTCACTTGATATGTTTGAATTGAAAACGAGGAAGGTTCAGATCGTTTATGTGCAAAAAATAATTGCTCTTTTGCCCTAGCTGATGTAGTGCTTGATGATTATCTTGAAGCTTTCGAACTGGTTGAGTTTGAGCCCTTGGACAACAATTTTTCGAGGTTTAGAGACAAAGAATCAAACTTTGCAACTTTTGGTGTGTTTGCGAAACATCACTGGCCTTTTGGACTGAAAATCCCCGGAATTGTTGATTATCTTGCTGCTTTAGAAAAAGCCGATATTGAGGAAAACGTTAATCATTTTTCAATGGTATGGGAAAAGAAGGTTCCAAAGTTACTGCTCGGTAGTCTTTGTTTTGTAAATTAATCGTGCATTCCAAATTCTGAGTACGTTCAGAATCTGAAACGCAACTTTATGGAGAACAGCGTAATTGAGAAAAAAAGTATTAGCCCAGAAGAAGAGTTAAGTCTTTTACGGTGGTGAAAATTTCGGTGATGATAGAATTGAATGCCAATGTCCTTTCACGGAGTTTCAAGGTCCCTCTGTTAAACTCTTTGATTCCCGAACAACATCACGGCGCAAGCATTGTTCCATGCCGTCACTTACCCGAAACTAAAACAAACGTTTTATCAGTTCCTGAACCCAGTTCTCAACCAGCGAGGAAAAGTGCAACCTTATATTTTAAGCGAAGGAAAATTACAACGAAGTTTACAAAGTGTCGTGCCTCAAAACTTTCCAAACGTCGTAAAAGAACTGCTGTTTTTAGTTCGTCGGATAGTTTACGTTCGTCTAGCAGCAAAGACGCTTCTGAGAAATCTCCAGTTGAGAAAAAAACTCAAAGCAGCTTGAAATATGTCCTTTGGAGAGCTGCTCAAAAGTCTCAGAGAACACGCAATCTTTCTCTAAGAACAACATGATCAATTTCCTGTTACATCCACTCCAAATCATAATTAGTTTTGCAGTAATTTTGAGGAACTTGCTACTTTGAAACAAATTTTTCGTCAGATAGTGGGCCCTGTACATCAAATATTTCCTGAATATTCCCATGAACTCTGTAAAAATAGAAGAATATCGGCAGCTTCGTTTTCAAATCGAATCCTTCAGCACATTGTTTATCTGATCGCGCCCTTCGAGACAACATCAAAGTGATTAAGAAATCCCTTCCGTATTCAAACAATGCTCCTTCCTTCCATCATAAACAAAGTATCCCGAATCAATCCTCAAACAAAAATTTTCAAAAAACTGAGTTTCCTGATGGTGTTGCTTTCTACTTCAAATTTGAAAGACGGCTGGAACATGTTTCAACACACACTTTGATGCACTTTTAAGCAGTCAAAATTGGACGACTTGTGATGACATAATATTACCGAAAACTAACGATAGGGTCATTCATTTGATACTTAATGTTGATGGTGTGTCACATTTCAACACCAGCAAATTTGAGCTGTACCCGATTTGGCTAATTTTTGCAAACGTGCCGGCTTCGAAGCGTGTGAAATTCAAAACTCTGCTACTTGGTGGTCTGTACTGAGGAACAAAAATCCTTGTTACCACAGTCTATTCAAACAACTCAGTCAGTCCATTGATAGTCTTCAAAAAGGCTTTGTGGTCACAATACGAAGAAAAAATACAGTTAGAAATTCTTAATTATAATATGAAATTTTCATGATTACTCTTTGTTTCAATATGAAGCTCTTCTTTTCAAAAAAAGATATTCAACTGTTTCTTGATGTCACTGTATTGAGTTCGATTCGTTTGTAATAGGTAAAGGTTCGAATTGCGTTCCTGGTGCTTGACATGATTGCTAAAGCTGGGGTCCTTAATCAGACACAATTCAATGGGAAATTTGGTTGTCCGCGTTGTCTCGTTTTGGGCAAAACTGCCAAGACCATTAAAGTTTGGGTTTACCGGTATTCTTCACAAGCCTCGAAGAGAACAGCTTTTAGTTGCCGAAATAGTATAAGAGTTGTCGAGCTTCTTGGAATGCCAATAATGGGAATCAAAGGTTTATTGATTCCTTAAAAAATTTTTTGTTTTATAGGCAACCTTTTAACCCATTGTTGATATTTAGGAATGTGATGCCGTGAGGAGTTCGTGACAATTTCTGACTGCGTCCCTTTGATTATTTGCACCAGGTGTTATTCGGCGTTGTTCGCACGCTGCTCCACAATATCTGTAAAGGTATCATCCTTCGTAGGTTTAGGGGTGGTCATCAGTGAACGCTTGGTGATGTTTCGCCTAACCTATCAAGACTTCTCGCGACAATTAAAGGGCTTAGACAAGCTGAACTTATGGAAAGCGTCGGAATTCAAGCCATTCCAGTTTTATGGTTTTCTCACGTTTCTCGATTATATGCATCCAAACGTTCTGGCTCACTTTTTTGTCTGTCCACCGCCATACGAGTTCTGCTTAGGGAAACCAACAATGGGGAAAAGTGTCAATTGGCAGCGGATCTTCTGGACACATTTAGGCGATCTGCCCCCTGTTTCTATGGTGAAAGCGCAGAAACCTTCAATGTGCACTAATTTTTGCACGTGGTTGACGACGTGAGTTTTAAGTTCTTCTTGGCCTTTTCATCCTTACCTATAAAAGTTTAACATAAATATTTGTCGAATTATTATCTTTTCCATTGATGTTTCCGAGCTATCGACACACTCTGGAATGTAGAGAGCCAATTGAGGAGTCTACATTTCTCGTTATGCTATCTATTGTTCTTTTTATTTCTGCGATCATTTTATCTCAGACTAACTTTTCCATAGGTCATCAAGTTTTGATCGCTTGCTCTCTTCTCGTCCTTCCACTTCTTGAGTCAAGTCAGCCCATCACAACTTCTTGAGGAAGTCATCACGATCGATATCGCCGTTGCAACTCATAGAAGTTGTCTCGAAGAGATTTCTGCGAGATTTTGATTGTCCTCGAGTTGCTAAAATAGTGACGAATGACTTGAAGTTTTCCTCTTTAGTCTTTAAGAACTACAAAACCGCCCAATTCCTTTGGCCAGACCAACCTTTTACTGGATCAGAGAAAACACTTCTAAAGAAAGCAAAAGACTTCTCTTTCAACAATTTGAGCTATCATTGTCATGATGAAGCTTGTATGCTCCATATTGTCATAAATATGGAATTCTTCTTGAAATTCATTTTGACATTGCAGAGTCAGATGCTGCTGTTTCTGTCTCCAAATTTGGAAGAAAGCTGTTCGATTTCACACAGAAAGTTACCATTGAAAGTATAAGAAAAAACTTTAGAAAAACTGAATTCCAAGGGTCCTCTGGGCTACATTGCGCAGTTAACTCAAAAACTTGACCTTGTTTATCTCAGTAAAGATCAGTTGATAACTCCGTGTGTTTCATACAAATAGAATGAAAGAAATATCTGCTTCAGTCTCTGTAAATTAATCGAGCATTATTGAAATTGTCGATTAACCGGACATATACATCCGTGTATTTGTCTCTATTATTGTTTGTTTATGGGAACCAAGTTCACAAAACACACAGCAAAGAAAACTCATTGTCTCGTCAATTGTTTTGTTTTTGATCCAAAGCGAATCACTGTTATTTTATACTTGAGTCTATTAAAAAATCAATGATTTAAAAAGTCTTTAATAGTTCGGGTTAGTTGCAACAAAATTGTTAAAAATTTGTTCAAAGTATCTGCTTCGTATTATGTACCTCAATAACATAGAAATGAAAAAAATGCACGAAAATATTTTGTTTACATCTAGAAAAGAAATCATTCTCTTAGAAAAACTCATTTTTTAATTTTCTCCCGATTTAATAGATCAAAATGTGACAATGCTACATCAGTTTTTGGTATTCCTCGAATTGAAAGGATTTACAAGACGATTGTTTAGGTTTAAAAAGCGGGACTGATCCTTTTATTGGTAATCATATCACCAGTTATAGCTGCGCTCATTCCTCTAAAATTTAGTCTAATTGTTTGTGCAAGTTTCCATTTAAAATGTTTTACAGGCCTGCAGATGCTCAGATATTGAAAGGTATATGAAGTAAAAAACCTGCTCGAAACGTTTTTTTACGATATGGCGGTTTATTTCTACTTTAGTATTTTTTTTCGTTAGCTCTTTTGGGCTATGATTTGTCAGTATTAATTGCATAAGGTATGTTAATGAGCCTAAGCTGTCAGAGTAAAGGTATTTAGAATTTAAGTTTTACAAATTTTTGATTTGTGTGATTTTTCTTGTTTTTAGTATAAAGTTAGTTGCTTAATACTGCAGTTGCTTAATCGTTTATGAATTTCACTGAGTGGGTTGTGATTCGTTAGCATCAATTGAATAATAAGTGTTGATGAGCCTAAACGTTAAAATAAGGGTATTAAAATGTTGAGGTTTACAAATTTTTGATTTGTGTGATTTTATTGTTTTTAGTTTTTGAGATTGGATTCATAAATACTGTAGTTTCGTAGTCATTTATCAATTTGCCATAGTGGGTTATGGCTCGTTAGTATCAATTGTATATTGTGTCTTGGTGGGCCTAAACTGTTAGAATAAGTGTCTTCAAGAAAATTGTGTTTTACAAATTTTCGATTTGTGTGATTGTTTTGTTTAGTATGAGGTTAGATGTTTATTAATGTAGTTGCTTTATAATTTATCAATTTTGATAGTGGGCTGTGATTCGCTTGCATCAATTAAATAATGTGTGTCGATGAGCCTAAACTGTCAGAATAAGTGTGAAAAAGAAAAGTGTGTTTTACAAGTCTTTGATTTGTGATTTTTGTTTTTAGTATGAGGTTAGATGCTTAATACTGTAGTTGCTTAATTATTAATCAATTTCTCACAGTGTGCTATGATTCGTTAGTATCAATTGCCTAATGTGTATTGACGAGAATAATATGACAGAATAAGTGTATTCAAGAAAATTGGTTTACAAACTTTTGAATTGTTTTTTTTGTTTTTCTTAGAAATTAGATGCTTAATACTGTAGTTCCTTAAGCATTTACCAATTTCCCTCAGCTGGCTATGATTCGTTAGTATGCATTGAATAGTGTGTGTTGATGAGCCTAAACCTTAAAATAAGGGCATTAAGACGTTGAGGTTTACAAATTTTTGATTTGTGTGATTTTTTTGTTTTTAGTTTTTGAGGATAGATTCTTAAATACTGTTGTTTCCGAGTGATTTATCAATTTGCCATAGTAGGTCATGGCCCCTTAGTATCAATTGTATATTGTGTCTCCGTGGGCCTAAACTGCTAGAATAAGTGTATTTTAAAAATGGTGTTTTGCAAATTTATGATTTTGTCATCTCTCTTTGTTTTTAGTATTTGATGTTAATAAATGCTTAGATGCTGTATTTGCGTAGTCATTTATCAATTTCCCATAGTGGCTAGGCTATGATTTGTTAGTATCAATTATTAATTTGTGTCGATAAGCCTAACTTGTTAGAACCAATGTATTTGAAAAAATGTTATACAAATCTCCGATTTTTTTAGTATTGTTGTTGTTTTTTTTTGTTTTTCTTAGAAATTAGATGCTTAATACTGTAGTTCCTTAAGCATTTACCAATTTCCCTCAGCTGGCTATGATTCGTTAGTATGCATTGAATAGTGTGTGTTGATGAGCCTAAACCTTAAAATAAGGGTATTAAGACGTTGAGGTTTACAAATTTTTGATTTGTGTGATTTTTTTGTTTTTAGTTTTTGAGGATAGATTCTTAAATACTGTTGTTTCCGAGTGATTTATCAATTTGCCATAGTAGGTCATGGCCCCTTAGTATCAATTGTATATTGTGTCTCCGTGGGCCTAAACTGCTAGAATAAGTGTATTTTAAAAATGGTGTTTTGCAAATTTATGATTTTGTCATCTCTCTTTGTTTTTAGTATTTGATGTTAATAAATGCTTAGATGCTGTATTTGCGTAGTCATTTATCAATTTCCCATAGTGGCTAGGCTATGATTTGTTAGTATCAATTATTAATTTGTGTCGATAAGCCTAACTTGTTAGAACCAATGTATTTGAAAAAATGTTATACAAATCTCCGATTTTTTTAGTATTTGAGGATATATACTTAAATATTGTAGATGCTTAATCATTTATCGATTTACCACAGTGGCTATGATTCGACAGTATCAATTGCATATTGTGTCTTGACGAGGATAAGACGTCAGAATATTGTTAAAAAAATTTTTGATTTGTGATTTTTTTGTTTAGTGTTTGAGGAAAGATACTTAAAAACTGTAGTTGCTTAGTCAGTTATCAATTTTTCATAGTGGGCTATGATTCGATAGTGTTAATTGCATAATCTGTGTTGATGAGCCTAAACTGTCAAAATAAGTGTATTAAAAATTGAGGTTTACAAATTTTTGATTTGTGTGGACTTTATTGTTTTTAGTTTTTGAGGTTAGATTCCTAAATACTTTAGTTGCTTAGTCATTTATCAACGTCACATAGTGGGCTTTGATTCGTTAGTATCAATTACATAATGTTTGTTGACTAGCCTTAACTGTATGTAAAAGTGTATTTTAAAAACTACTTTTTAAAAATTTTTGATTTTCGTGATTTTTTCGTAATTGAGGTTAAATTCTTAAACACTGTAGTTTCTGAGTCATTCTTCAATTTGCCATAGTGAGCTATGGTTCGTTAGTATCAATTGCAAAATGTGTGTTGATGAGCCTAAACTGTAAGAGTAAGTGTATTTAATAAATTGTTCACAAATTTTTGATTTTCGTGATTTTATTGTTTTTAGTAATTGAGGTTAGATGCTTAAATACTGTAGTTTCTGAGTCAATTATCATTTTTCGATAGTGGGCTATGATTCGATAGTGTCAATTGCATAATGTGTCTTGATGACCCTAAACTGTCAGATTTGATATATGTTGAAAATTGTTTTAAAAATTTTTGGTTTTGTGATTTTTGTTTTTTTTGTGGTTGGACTCTTAAATGCTTCTATTTTAAAGTTGAAAATTTCGTTCTCCATTTAATTTTTGCTTTTTTGGTGCATTTTTGTTTGAAAGCATTGGTATGGAGTGTGTTGATGCCCCTGAAAAGAAAGAATTGTTATTTAAAAATGGTATTGGGATCTTTTTCAAATACGTTCGTCTGCCCAGAACGAATTATGTTAGCTTTTTAACTTTTGTGGTCTCCTAGTGGTTTGATAAAACCAATGCCGTGAACAATTTCTGTTTTAAAAGGGGGTTGTATTTATTATGTAGATTTTTATGTTAGAAGCGTTAGGTATTAAAAAATGACCATTTTTTGTTGACTTTTCTCTAACTTGATTTTTTTTGGACCTATGTTCTTCAGGAGCTGTTAATTATCAATAATAGATGTGTCAGATACTAAAAACAATTACAGTTTTTCCTAAATGGATTCTGTAAAACAAGAATTATCTTTTGTGCTCACAAATTTTTCGGTCCAAAAAAGCTTCTCATTTTAAAATAAAAATTTTTCTTCCTTTCCGTTTTTTTTCTGTTTTTAGTCCATGATTCATTAATACCAATTGCTTGGATTGCACCTAAAACCCCAGATTTTTTAATTTTGGAAATAAAACAGAAAAAAAAACAAAAAACAGATTTTTGTGGCCATTCTTTTTTTGTAGTTTAGATGTTTAATTGCTGCATTTGCTTAGTTATTAATCAGTTTACTGAGTCCTGTTTCATTTTATTTGATGTTGCTATATGTTTTTCAATTTTTTTGTTTTTAGCTTTTCTACATGGGACCTTAGCGGAGGCCTTCTCGGTGACGGTCCTGTATAAGGTGTGTAATATGTACATACCGAGCTAGGATCCAATCAAAAATTTTAATATACTGGAACAAGCGCCTCATTTGTTGGTTAATAAACTATCAGGAGCTGCATTTTCCGACATTCTTGATAATTCCGATAATTCTTCATAAATCTTGATAATTCTTGCTTAATCTTATGATTTCGTGCTAATTTATATTTTGGGTGCTATTGCATTTCTAATACTTGGTATGTCTTGCCATGGACCTATGTTCTTCAGGAGCTGTTAATTATCAATAATAGATGTGTCAGATACTAAAAACAATTACAGTTTTTCCTAATTGGATTCTGTAAAACAAGAGTTATCTTTTGTGCTCACAAATTTTTCTGTCTAAAAAAGCTTCTCATTTTAAAATAAAAATTTTTCTTCCTTTCCAATTTTTTTTTCTGTTTTTAGTCCATGATTCATTAATACCAATTGCTTGGATTGCGCCTAAAACCCCAGATTTTTTTAATTTTGGAAATAAAACAGAAAAAAAAACAAAAAACAGATTTTTGTGGCCGTTCTTTTTTTGCAGTTTAGATGTTTAATTGCTGCATTTGCTTAGTTATTAATCAGTTTACTGAGTCCTGTTTCATTTTATTTGATGTTGCTATATGTTTTTCAATTTTTTTGTTTTTAGCTTTTCTACATGGGACCTTAGCGGAGGCCTTCTCGGTGGCGGTCCTGTATAGGGTGTGTACTATGTACATACCGAGCTAGGATCCAATCAAAAATTTTAATATACTGGAACAAGCGCCTCATTTGTTGGTTAATAAACTATCAGGAGCTGCATTTTCCGACATTCTTGATAATTCCGATAATTCTTCATAAATCTTGATAATTCTTGCTTAATCTTATGATTTCGTGCTAATTTATATTTTGGGTGCTATTGCATTTCTAATACTTGGTATGTCTTGCCATGTCACGGTTAATCTTTCTTGGAAATCTGATCAAGATCTTGTTTCTGGACACCCAAGCAAAGATCTTGCAGGTTCGTACATATCTTGATATTATCTTGCCATGTAATATGGCAAGATCTTGGCAAGATTTTCCAAGATTAAGTATTTTTCTTACCAAGACTATCAAGTTTCATTTCACTGGGGAGACACCAAAGTTTGGAAGCTTGAGGGCAGTTGGCGGACTGGTTAATAAATTCTGCTGGCGAGTAAATGATCCTGGTTGGAATACAGAACTAGTATATTCTGTTCGTAGTTGCGCACACTTCGGTTAACATGAGTATTATAGACAGTCAGTCGTTAAGTAATTGTTGGCTCATTTAAATGAATATAGCTTGTATATTGCCAGAAAACAGCCGCCGTTGACTCGCTGGACGCATATCGGGATGTAAACAGAAAAAAACAGACATAATTCGATTCGAAGTGTCAAAAAAATTCTAATTTGGTGTGCAGTTAGATTCTTAAAACATAGCCGGCAGATTGCCGGAATAGCTGCGAAAGATTAGACCTGCGTGCCATATAATAGAGATAGAAACAGATACAGATCTAAATTGAAAAAAAAAATCGACGCAGCTCAAAAAACTAGGTAAAAAACATTCAGCGATAACTAAAGTTTGTTAAAATTCATTCCGCAGAAGCCTCTTATTAGGGACCTTTACTGCACATATAAGTTCCTTTGACCTTAAACAAATTCATATTAAACTTAAGTTTTAAAGTGCAAAAATCATTTTATTGAGTGAGGTAAGTCACGTATGATCAAAATCTAATCACGCAATTAACCTAAAAACTTTTGCTAAAGCGATTGAGAAATGACGTCACGCGCGCAAATGCCGTTAGTGAGAGGAAGAAGTCAATCAGAAAATTTGACTTTTTTAGCTTTGCTGCGTGAACAAATGTAAAACGAAAAAAGAGCGTCAGACGACGAAACAAAAAAAACATAGCAGGACAAGCAAGTCCTGACGTACAATTAAAAGAATTTTCATTGACTAAACAGAAAACTAGACCTAGAAAGGACTATGAATGGATTAGGAAAACCATTAAGAAAAAAATCACATCCAAAAAATCGAAAAACAGAAAAAAATCAAAGCGAAATTGCAGCATGTGAACAAAAAACCACTATCGAGAAAGCTAATTTTTGTTCAAACGCCGTTTTCTCACTCTACTTTAAATTTAGAGCGAAAAAACTTAAAAACTTCACGCAGCAAAACCAGTCGCCTTTTCGCTCCAATTCCTGTTTCGGCGTGACCAAAATCACTACTCCAATTTGACTTCAAAAATCATGAAAATGTGTGAACAGATCTTAAAAAAAAGACAGCGCCCCAATACAATTCAAATTCTTTGAATTGTAAAACCTAGCCGGCAGATTGCCGGAATAGCTGCGAAAGAAGAGACCTGCGTGCCATATAATAGAGATAGAAACAGATACAGATCTAAATTGAAACAAAAAATCGACGCCGCTCAAAAAACTAGGCTAAAAAACATTCAGCGATAAATTAAAAAAGCTTGTTAAAACTCATTCCAGAGAAGCCTCTTATTAGGGACCATTACTGCACATATGAGTTCCTTTGACCTTAAACAAATTCAAATTTAACTTAAGTTTTAAAGTGCAGTAGTCATTTTATTGAGTGATGTAAGTCACTGATGACCAAAATCTAATCACGCAAAAAAATTTTGCCAGAGAGAGTGAGAAATGACGCCACGCGCGCAATAGCAGTTAGTGAAAGGAAGAAGTCATTCAGAAAATTTGACTTTTCAGCTTTGAGTTGTGAACAAATGTAAAACGAAAACATAGCCGGCAGATTGCCGGAATAGCTGCGAAAGAATAGACCTGCGTGCCATATAATAGATAGAAACAGATACAGATCTAAATTGAAAAAAATCGACGCCGCTCAAAAAACTAGGTTAAAAACATTCAGCGATGAATTAATAAAGCTAGTTAAAATTCATTCCACAGAAGCCTCTTATTAGGGACCTTTACTGCACATATGAGTTCCTTCCTTAAACAAATTCAAATTAAACTTAAGTTTTAAAGTGCAAAAGTCATTTTATTGAGTGAGGTAAGTCACGTATGATCAAAATCCATTCACGCAAATAACCTAAAAACTTTCGCTAAAGAGAGTGAGAAATGACGTCACGCGCGCAAATGCCGTTAGTGAGAGGAAGAAGTCAATCAGAAAATTTGACTTTTTCAACTTTGCTGTGTGAACAAATGTAAAACGAAAAAAGAGCGTCAGACGACGAAACAAAAAAACCAAGAGCACCGCAATATAGCTAAGCTCAGCTTACAGCTTCGCAGTTATAATTATAATTGATTGAGCTTCTAAATCGAAAGCTATGAACCTTAGTACTACTGCCAACTAGCAATCGCTCTAAAGAACATTGATATCTTAATGCACTACGACATACCGGGCTTCACCTGTTTATCCTGTTTCTTTCAATTTTGCTCTTTTGACCTTGACCCCATTCAACGAATAAATACTTAGCCCAATTTTAAGTGGTTAAAAACGAAGCCAACCTGGGATCCACCTGACTACTTTGCCAATCATTCTTTGGTATCTGGAGACTGCATCTTGCAGGGAACAATCTAATGCGTGTCCCATGTGCAAGTGCCCAGTCACATTCGGTGGAGGCATTAACATTGTAAACTTTTCTCGCTCTTCCATCTGATCGGCAGTGTAATCCCAATTTTCAGAACTTTCCCAAAGCTTTTCCCATCCCAATTCTGATGCTGCAGGGGAGAACTTACTCTTCATATTTTGGAACGTATTTTCAACTTCCTTCAACAAATCGTCTGTTGTCTTTTCTGGTCTCTCAGGTTTGGTTCCTGACAAAGCGTCCTTCATACTAGCCGACCATTTGACCGACACTTGGTCCAATTTAGCCTCAGCTCGTTTTTGCAATGTGCGTCTTTTGCGTAAAATCTTGTGCTCTTTGTCGCTGATGTTTGAGGAACACATCCGAGTGACAGTTTTTGTCGAATGTTTCAAGCAGTAATAACATGATACTGTGGTGCTATTCATCGCCAATAGGCGGCGAAACTTGTTCGCGTCTTCAAATATATTTATCATAATAAATCTATAAAGAAAAATAATAAACAACCGCCCGAGTTCAGAACAGCCAGCCCACAAGCAGATAGATAAAACGGTATAATTTGTCACAATAAAAACTTCAAAGTAAGAAACTGTTATGGAAAATTCGATTACCATTTAGATTAATAATCAATTTTTTTGGCTTGACATATTAAAAATTCACAACCAGAGTCATCAAAATTCCTCTCTATTAAGTGTCCACGTATATTGTACTCCTTTAAAATCCAGGAAATTGACTTCAACCCATCTCTAATCGGAACTGTGAATATGAAGACAGCGTCACTATTAAATTCCATCAGAAAAGCGACAGTTTTAATGACTGATTCAAATTGATAACTCTCGTAAAAGCAGTCAGCTGCGATTATTAGATCCAGGGCGTCAATTTCTCGCAAATAGGGTGAAATTAAACCCCAATGGCATACCATGCAACGATACTTCGTCGAACAAATGTTATTGAGTTTCAGCGATTTCTGGGCGTACGAAATGTTCAAATCGGTTAATGTAGCGTGTTCGGCGGCCAATTTCAGAGCAACAATGGACGGCAACCCAGTTCCACATCCAAGTTCAACAAGTCGTTTCCCACGGACTATTTCGGGATTTGCAGAAAAATATCTGGCCATAACAATTGCCCCAGGCCATGTGAAACTGCATTTCTGTCCATTCATGTTTGCAACATTCACATCCATGATGACGGAAGTATCGGAATTTATTTCGAACACCTTTGCAGGATTAGGTTTCTCTTCTTTGGAACGATTGCCATTTTCTTTCTGCTGTTTTGCAATGTTAGAGTTAGATACTCCTCCACACGCGCCCATACGTTTCATACTTTCAATCTGAAGTAGGTCACAAATTGGGGATGCGGTGAACATTAACATTTTGAAAATAACCATTTTGATTAGCCTCAGTTTTTATGGTAACTCGTCCTTAACTTCGTTCTTCACCAACGATGAGTGACTTTTTCGATGTCTCATGAACTCCACGAGTGAGCAGTGCAACGTACTGTTACACTCTTTGCAGAAAAACCCAGCACTAATTTGTTGAGAATCTTTCGATTCTGAATCGTCTTGATCATGGTCGTCCTTTTGACCTTCAGACAATTTGGCTCGACACTCATTTCGGTGGTTCCTTCTTTGTGCAGAAGTCACTGCCATGGTGACGTCACACATTTCACACGTCCAAACAGTTTGAAGATGTCCGCTGAGGCTCGCACATTCGCCTTGCGCTAAGCATCCATAAGAAAGATATGGTGTTACTTGGAAGCCGCCTTTCAGGAAACTTGCCGTTGGTTCTTCTCGAGACTCTGCTTTGCTAATAACAGTTTGCGATTCTTCCAGAATTTCCTGTAGCTGTTTTGGAATACTAAACAATGGAACATTTTCTTGAACGTACAAATCCATAGTAACCGAAGAACGCACCTTAATTCTGTATTCAATAGTGGTATGTAAAAATTTGGTCAATTTTGATATCAGTTGACGTTCCAGCTCTTTCGCTTTTGGTTTAGCTACCATTTCGCTCTCAATACTAGTTTTCTTGAAAACTGACAGACGCACACGAAGCAGTTCGTCCCAACAGTTTCTAAGTTTCACAGCACTTGATAGGAGGTCAACTAGAAGATCATCTCCATCATCAACAGTAATTTCGACCCACTCGTCAAAAAGTAGAACGCTGCAATCCGAATTAGTCTCAATCTGAGTCGCAAACAACAACAAAGTCTGCAAAGCTGGTGTTCTAAAACTGTTTACAATGAAGGGTTTCTTAGTTGCCAAAATATGAGAGAACACCACCAGCTGATGGTCGGCGCTTTTGGCCATTGCCGAGTTTGGTTCGTGGTCTTCTGGCTTCAACTCGAAATATTCTGGGAAATTTATGAGTGAGCTAGACGGGTGTAAACTGAGAAACTTTTTGTGCTTGGTGTTAAACAGTTGCTCTGAGGCTTTTCTGAACCCATTATTTGAATCTGGTAATGCGTAGTTCGGATACAGACCATGGCACATAATTACTTTCAGCATGCTGATGTCCTTCAAGGACAAATGAGGCGTTATTTGAGAGTTCAGGTCATTCTTAATTTGGAACTCCAAATCTCGAATCGATGCTCCCATTGCCGTGTGCTCGTCCTCGTCTGAACTTTGCATCTGAAATGCATCGTCTTGTATTGACAAAACTTTTCTCTTTTTTCTAACTTTGTCATAACTCCGTTTCATATCTTTTAATCGCTTCCTGTCTTTAAAATCTTTTGATTTTTCCTCAGTTGATTTCTCCTGATCATTCTCCTCCCTTTTGTCCACAAACTTGGCGTCAGAAAGTATGTCTGTGAATTGATTTTTCAGTTTATTAATCTCATAGAGTCGTTGCTCTTCGATGCCCCGTTTACGACACCACCTCCTGGCGCCCTCGTTACCATCTCTCCGCTTCCTGTCCAGCCAATCGCCAATGACAGTTAAGAGGGTGAAGGGATCCCCGTGGTTGGACAGAAGAGGCTGTACCAGATCTATAAAACATCACGTTTTAAATAGGTTTGAGAAAAAGCGAGCGACAAAATTATATTCTGGAAAAGAAATTGCAACAATTGAAAACCTTAGAAAAAGATCAAAAATATTAAGCAATGACAAAAATTGCATCGAACAAAACCAAAAACGCTGATAAAAATAATACTTTTGTTTTCTTAAAATCTTTCGTCGAGACAAACATAATTTAACTCTTTTCTCTTGTCTGTAATCACAAACATGAGGTGAACAAAATCTATAGATTCTACAGACATCCAATTCTAGTGTCCGACCAAGCAAAAGGAACATAGCTGGACAAGTCCTGAACGATAGGTCAAAGAATTTTTCAATGACCAAACAAAGACCTAGACATCGGAATCATTAGGAATTTACTTTGAAAACCATTTAGCAAAAATAAACGATAAATATAGCTGGCAGATTGCCAGAAAATAGCCGCAATTGATTCGTAGATCGGCAGTCCAAAAAAACAGTAAAAAAGACAGACCAAAAAATTTCGTCTTTTCATTGAAGGCTGATCTGTTATATTTTGATTAAAAATCTGTAAAGTTATTGCTGCCTCTATTAGCTGATCTCAAATAACCTTCATTTAGAGTGACACACATCCATTTGACCTTATCTCTTTGAATTAAAGTAAATAAAAGTCAATTTCAAAGTGAGGAAGTCATTTTTGAGAGTGAGGTAAGTCAAGTGTGACCAAAAATTTAATCACGCGCATGAACAAAAAAACTCGCTCCACTAAGAGCGAAAATTGACGTCACACATGCAATTCAGTGGAAATTGCATGAACGAATGAGCAAAAAGTGGCTGTGACGTCATATGGTCGCAACAAAAATCATGACGACGAAATATAAAAAACATAGCAGGACAAGTCCTGACGCACAATTCAAAGAATTTCCATTGACTAAACAGAAAACTAGACCTTGAATGGACTATGAATGGATTGGGAAAACCATTTAGAAAAAAATCCGATCCAAAAAATTGAAAAAAACAGTAAAAATCAAAAAGAAATTGCCGCATGTGAACAAAAAACCACTAGCGAGAAAGCGAATTTTTGTTCAAACACCATTTTCTCACTCTACTTTAAATTTAGAGCAAAAAAATTTCACGCCGCAAAAGCACTCGCTTTTCCGCTCCACTTCCTGTTTCGGCGTGACCAAAATCACTACTCCAATTTGACTTCAAAAATCATGAAAATGAGTGAACAGAAAAAGACAGCGCCCCAATACAATTCAAATTCTTTGAATTGTAAAAAACCAAGAGAAGGCCAATAATAGCCTCAGCTATCGCTGTGCGGCTATTAAAAAAATTCGTGAGTCAGGATCGAGAACTTCTGTTTATATAACATTTTCACCTTAAACTTTATAACTAGAGTGAAAACAAAATTACACTTAAAAGTCACTCGAAAAGCGTGATCACTCGTTTAAGCGTGATCAATGTTAACAGTCCAATTTGACTTCGAAAATACAGGGTGTGAAAAATCTTACAAGAAAAAGGCTAGCAAAATTACCAAAAAAATTTGAAAAGAACTATCTTTTCTTTAACAAAACACTTAAACCAATTTTGGAAAAACTTCACTAATTAAATCTTCAAATTAATTTTGAAATACACCTTGGTCAATCATTTAATCTGAGTTTGAAACCTGCTATACGGTGACACAATTTGAAGGTACTTTCCCATCGACTTTTTTTTTAATTATGCTGCCGTTTAATTTGCTCTAATACTGCTCAGAATATCGCATACTAGGTTGTTTATTCTCGCTTTCATGAAACTGCAGCACATAAAAACTATCGCAAAAGGAGTACACAAACAAAAAAAAACCCCCAAAAACTTCCACAGAATTGCAACTTTCTCTCAATTTTCTAAAACAAGCCTTCAACAATATCTGTCAATTCTGTTCATTGAAAAATCATTGCTCGTATAGTACAGACACCGATCTGATCAAGATGCTTTTACAAATTTTTATTGACATAAATCTAAAGATATCTCATTCCAGATTTCCACACTATTTCTGATCTGGCGACTACTTCTCTAACAGATAAAACATAAACCTGCTAACGTCATATGAATCGCTCTCGAACGAAAGGCGGGGCAAATTAATTCAAGGACTGTAGCCTAGATAAATTTTTGTTTATGGGTGCAAACACTTTTTAACAGTGTGCGATTCGAACCCGCGACCTCCTCAGTCCTCGCCATAAGCATTCGATTAGCTGTACCTTGTACATTACCATGTTACAATCGCTTTTACTTTGGCAGTAAATTTTACTTGGTGTGAGAGCAATTAGGAGTACTCAAAAATGAGGAAGAGGAGCCTGAAAAAGTCACTGGAGATGTCAAATAATGTTCTAGAACAAAAGCGTAAAAATGGTCAAGCGGAAACTTTCCATAAAAAAGACACACATGCTTACAATGATGGCTTTAAACTTTGTTCAGGAACAATTAAAAATATGAAACATAGCTGGCAGATTGCCAGAAAATAGCCGCAATAGATTCGTAGAGCGGCAGTCTAGAAAAAACAGTGAAAAAGACACCAAAAAAATTCGTCTTTTCATTGAAGGCTAATCTGTTATATTTTGATTTAAAATCTGCATAAGTTATAGCAGCTTCTATTAGCTGATCTCAAATAGCCTTCATTTAGATTGACACACACCCATTTGACCTTATCTCTTTGAGTTAAAGTAAATAAAAGTCAATTTCAAAGTGAGGAAGTCATTTTCGAGAGTGAGGTAAGTCAAGTGTGACCAAAAATTTAATCACGCGCATGAAAAAAACTCGCTCCACTTAGAGCGAAAAATGACGTCACGCATGCAATTCAGTTGAAATTGCATTTACGAATGAACAAAAAGTGGCTGTGACGTCATATGGTTGTAACAAAAATCATGACGACGAAATAAAAAAAAACAATAGAAGGCCAATGATAGCCCCAGCTATCGCTGTGCGGCTATTAAAAAAACAGAAGTATACACAGAAAGAATCAAGAATATATTCAAATCTGAAGAGTAAAACGTTTTTACCGATGAAGTAACAGAAAAATTCTCCCCGCTGAAGACTTATAAAGCTAATTTATCCTGAGCTATCCTTCACATTTGAACAAATTCAGAGAGAGAAGCTGGCTTACGTCGATTAACACCAAGCGCAAAACAATCCCCGCCAATTTCGCCAAATTTTTTCACAACAAAAACGCCGTTAGCTGAATATATAGAAATATGTAGAATATGGAAATTAGAAAGCTTTTCTGATGTCGCTGTTTTCAGAGCGTTAACGTGGGCTTCTAAGTTTTCTGAATGATGGACGGATTTCCGTTGTTTTCATTCACATTTTCCGGAATGTTTACCTAAATTCTTTTGTCAGTTCCGCTAAAATTAGTTTAAAATCTTTGAAAAAAGAGTTGTTGGTTTGTTTTCTGAAGATACAAGAGTGTCGATGAGTTTTTTCATCTAATTCTTGGCTAAAATATGGCTACTTATTTGAAAAAAAATCAGCCTTTTCTCATCAAAAACAGCAAAAATTAGCGTCTTTAGTCAACTTTGCTTAAATTTGCCGAAAGTGAACACCTAAAAATTGCTGACATAAATTTCTTCATATCAAGAGAGGGCTAATTGACCTCTCCGCTCTTTTTCAAAGTTTTCTGTGTCGGAAAGTTTGCGGGTTTCTAGCTAATATATCTCGATATTTATACAAATAGTATAAATTTTCTTTGATATAATCTTTTGGTCAATTTATCTAAATCATTTAAACTGGGCATCATTGCAGTTTCTTAATATGCGAAGAGAATTGGCAAGGCTAGTTTTGGTCTGATCGTGGAATTCTAAAATCCAAAAATAATCCGGATCGTAATCAGTGTCAGTCTTTCTTTCAAAAGAAAAAGTTGACTTTTCATTTTCATTACAGAACAGAGCAATTCAAAGCAAGGCTCACTATTAACAGGTTCAATTGGTTTCATGAACAATTGACACTTGTTTTAAAATTTTTAGGCGAAAGCTATTTGTCGCTTCATTTGTTTTCAAAATAAAAAGGGATTATAGAGCTTTACCGCTATTTTTCAATTATTTTTGGTCAATTTGCAGCTTAATTTTAGCAAAGACCAAATGAATCCTCAGCTTAATCAAAATTTAGTAAATGTTTTCTGGCTTCAAAACTAGTAGGTTCACAAAAAAAATTTTGCCCGTTTTTGGACAATTGCCCGTTTCCCGGTTTTTTCTAGTTTTGTCGTAAAATATCGCATTATCAAATAAGGCCAAATATCAAATTATTGTTGTTCAAAAACAGGAACAATTGAATTTATGAGCTTTTAAGGAATAGATTATGGTTTTAACGAATGCGCCACAGTCTTCTAGAAGAATTTAATGCAATTTATTTCACTTCTGTCACTTCATTTAATTAGCCTTCTTCTTGTAGACGTATGAGAAATTCTGAATAATAGAGGCCCCAAAAGCTTCATATGGTGAAAAATTGAACCTGTTAAAAATTTTAATTTATTGCTGATTGATTTAATGACTTTAAAACAGTTTTAAAAAAAAAGTATTTTTCAACTCTGCATCTTCTGCTCTTTTCTGTCTATTTGTTACCTAGCCTGATAAAGTACAAGTCACATATCACGTGGCTGGCATTAAACGAAGGCCAAACTTAACATGCCAAATAATTTAAGTGAATTCAATATGCTTTTAATGGCTTCAAAACTTGCTTGTCGAAAAAATAATTTGATTTTTGTATTTGTCTGTATTTGACGTTCTTTTTGTAAACATAGGACAAACTCTGATTAACAAAAGCTCTCAATGGTTTCCTTTAGGTGAAACAAAAAAACCTTTGTTCTTTTCGACCTTTGTTCTTTTTGACATTTTCATGACCTTTATATTAATTGTTTTCGAAAATGTTTTAAACTTTGCTCTTTTCCTGTCTACTTGTAACCTAGTGTCATTGATAAGTGGTAACATATCACTTTATTGGCGTTCAAAAAACACGCAACCAAAAGTTCTTCATTCTTAGGGAATAGATTAAGGTTTTAACGGTTTCGACACCATTTTCTCACAAAAATGATTTGAGTTTTTTGCTGTACTTGTCGTTTTTTTTGTGGCAATATGAGACAAATCTTAATAATGACAGGTGGCAAAGTCTTCTCTTTTTTAGTTATAAATGGTCGTATTACATACGTATTTAAAACGTTCAGTTCACATCTAAGTGTTTTCATTACTTTGAAACCAATTGCTTTCAAAAAACATGAGCGTAATGTTAGCCACTTTTGTTGTTTTTTGTCTGCTTGTTACTGAGTCTCATCAAGTATTGGTTCCCATTCTTTTCTATTGAACAAAAATGAATTAGTTATTTTGTTCAGTTTGAGTTTTATCTGCCGCTATTTAGATTTTATTAGGTTTTTCTCCAGACAGACATCGAGTTTTGGATGTTATTGATGTTTGTTGCGATTTGATTTTGTTGTTCGTCTTGTCTCGTAATCTCCTCGGTCTTCTAAAGCGGCATTTTTTAGTCCACAATGATTTGTGTTGGACGCAAGTTTTTATTCATACACTAATTATTTTCGAAGAATACTGGAATTTTTGAGAGCTTTCTATCCCATCCTCTTTTGATAGACAATTAAGCCGAAATGTGGATGAGCGTGGTCAAAACATTAGGTGCAAACGCACATTATCGAGCCTCCTTGTCTGATTTTATAATAGACAAGCGAAAAAGCAATTAAACTAGAGGAAAACTGCCTCATGTGATAAAATTGGAAAATAAATCAGATAATGTCAGGCTAGTCCAATTTTTTGAAAATTTTCGCTATTTATGTGCAATTGATGAAGCCAAAACCAAAACATAACCGAAAGATATCCGGAAAATAGCCGCGATAGACGTTTGTGAGCTTCCATGAATTGAAACAACTAAAAAAAGACAGATTGACCACCAGTCAGTTAATAGACCGCTAGACTTTTGGATAGATTCGGACTGTCATTTTTATGACACACACATTCTATAATGAAAAACCCTAATGGAGCTTTTTCAAAACCATTATTCAAAATCAAAAACTCAAGACTCTAGTATTCAAGAATTAGGGCATATACGTTTGGCACTACTTAGATGCACACTAGTGATAAAAGTGCACTATTGATGCACACTGATAAAAGTTCATAAGATGAGTTCAGAAGTCAATTTTTTAGTGAGGTAAGCCATCCAATTGATCTAAAAGCAGAACAAACGACGCACACAAACGACGTAAAGCAGTAGAAATCACAGAAATTGGAAAAGTCAATTCCAAAAAGTCAGATCGAAAGAATCATCGATGTAGACGACGAATTAAAAAAACAATAGCAGAACAAGTCCTGATGTACAATTCAAAGAATTTTTAATAAATAAACAAATGACCAGACCTAAAACGGACTTTGAATCAATTGGGAAAACCATTTTCAAATTAATCAGATCAAAAAACAAAAAAAAAACAGAAAACCAAAGTCAAAATTCCACATGTGAACAAAAACCAGGAGCGAGAAAGGGAAATTTTTTTCAAACAAAAAAGACTAGGCCTAGAATGAACTATTGGTGCATTGGGAAAACTATTGAGAAAAAATCCGAACCAAAAAATCGGAAAAGCAATAAAGAATTGCCGCATGTGAACAAAAATCACTAGCAAAATAGCGAAGTTTTGTTCAAGCACCGTTTTCTCGCTCTACTTTAAAATTAGAGTAAAAAAACTTCACGCCGCAAAACCACTCGCTTTTTCGCTCAACTTCCTGTTTCGGCGTGACCAAAATCACTACTCCAATTTGACTTCAAAAATCATGAACATAGCTGGCAGATTGCCAGAAAATAGCCGCAATAGATTCGTAGATCGGCAGTCTAAAAAAAAACAGTAAAAGAGACAGACCAAAAAAAATCGTCTTTTCATTGAAGGCTGATCTGTTATTTTTTGATTAAAAATCTGTAAAGTTATTGCTGCCTCTATTAGCTGATCTCAAATAACCTTCATTTAGAGTGACACACATCCATTTGACCTTATCTCTTTGAATTAAAGTAAATAAAAGTCAATTTCAAAGTGAGGAAGTCATTTTTGAGAGTGAGGTAAGTCAAGTGTGACCAAAAATTTAATCACGCGCATGAACAAAAAACTCGCTCCACTAAGAGCGAAAAATGACGTCACACATGCAATTCAGCTGAAATTGCATGAACGAATGAACAAAAAGTGGCTGTGACGTCATATGGTCTTAACAAAAATCATGACGACGAAATAAAAAAAACCAAGAGAAGGCCAATAATATCCCCAGCTATCGCTGTGCGGCTATTAAAAATGTGTGAACAGATCTTAAAAAAGACAGCGCCCCAATAAAATTCAAATTCTTTGAATTGTAAAAAACGACAACATCTCCAATAATAGCCGCTATCGCTCTGCGGCTATTGAAAAGAAAAAAATCTTTGTGAGCACTCAAAAAAAGCAATTGGATTAAAAAATATAAACTGTACGCAAAAAAGGGACAAAAACATGTCAAGGTAACCATATTAGTTATACATGCCTGGCAGATTGCCGGAAAATGGCCACCACTGATTCCCATGCCAAAACTGGGATTGAAACAGTAACAGAAAAGAATTGATCGTTTTACAAAAAAAATATCACAAGTACATGCTATTTAGATAGGATTTTGTAGTAAAGCACACTCGCATTTCTTGATGAGAGGATGCAGGCATAATATCAGTACCAAATAACAGACCTGGTTACTAAGACTAACTAAAAACAAAGCTCAAATACCGAGCATCCTAAACTGGGCTACATGGGTTCATCCCATGTTCTCCCAATTTAGTTTTTCTATATTGACAGTGTTTATTTGCTATTTGTTTGCTATGCAAATAGTGTTCAAACGCTCGAGTAGAATGAGCCGTGAACGAAATAAGCGTAGAGAAGTCAAAAAATATTGCACACAAAATATCGAAATAGCGGCGAAAATTGGTAACGCGAAAGAAATTCTCGTCTGGCAACGTTTAAAAAAAATACGAGCGCAAAAATAGTCGACTAATGTAGGATAAATTGCGAGCCCAATTGATTCGCCATAAAAGGGAAACTGCACAATGTGAAATGGATACCTTTAGCGTCAGAACTTCTGAATGACTTGTGTGTGAACACAGAGAGGGTGCTGAGGCCAGCAGCCACGTTAAGAACAGCGTCCACAGTGTGGAACAGGGAGGCCATAAGCATCATCTTCCCAATGGTGATGTCAACAGGCAGGTGAGACAACAAGTGTCCAAGAGCAGTTATTTGTCCTTTGCTCTTAAAAACACAACTCTCAATCAAATCAGTGTCGTGACCCGGAAGACATTTAAACCTGAACACTGTTATAGTATTACCACAAATTAATAACCGAACTATAGTGCACATTAACCTGCTTTTTTAGTTTATAGATTAACGATTGGCACTGACGAATTAAAACGCCAATTTTTTCATTTTTGAACTTGCAAAATATTGAAATAAAGAAGCGATTATTTTAATTTAAAAAATCTATGAGTACTCGTATATACCTATTATAAAAACTTTCTGCACCGTCTCAAAACAGCACATTGTTTGTTAAAACAATGGACATCATTGCGCAATTAAGGGCTCAGAAATTAACATCATGCTAGCACTCGATAATATGCATGCTAATACCTTTCGATCTAGTGCTCCGTGCTCCTCTAGGAGTGTGACCGCCGACGAAATTGCGCTCTCAGCTGGGGCTTCTAGGAATGGAAACCTCCTTGCATCCTGCAAACCCATAGAAGCCATCTGCAGAATCACAGCATCCAAAGATACTCGTTGCAATTCGGGGGTTGAGTAAGGCTGGAACGAGTCAAAGTCCACCTCTGAGTACAGTCGAATACACAGGCCAGGTCCTGTTCGACCCGCTCGACCCTTTCGTTGTTCAGCACTGGCTTTGCTAACCCAAAACTCTTGCAATCGTTGGATTTTCATAGTCGTATCATAGCTGATTTCCTTCATTTTGCCAGAGTCTATCACAAATCGTATGCCATCGATTGTGACGGACGTTTCCGCTATGTTCGTGGACAGAACACACTTCCTGGAAACGCCAAAAATGAAGGATACCAAGAAACATTGGAAGCACGAGCATGAGGCGCATTTTTAAAAATTTATTTCAGCTGAGGAAATGTGTAGTAGGTGGCTGTAACCAATTTCTCGATTCCTAAAGAATTGGATGTTCAGTGTAAGATAACAACCGCAAAAGATAAAACGGAACTTGGTGCGATGTTTGACTCTTAGGACAATATATAATAGAGTACATTGCTTTCAAATTAAACTTAACCAAAGCAAGGCTTTATAATGAGGAAACAGTCTAGTGTTGAAAAATGATAGAAATTGCCACGAGACAAAAATATATTCAAGATGACGACCATTCGGACATTTACCTGACTCCCTCGGGTGGTACGTTGAACACAGCATCCTGTTGTTCTATACTGAGTGAGCTGTGAAGTGGAAGAGAGATCCACCTCTTGCTCTCTGCCGCGTAATTCTGAATGGCTTCGTGCACTGCCATGATCTCATTGATTCCACTTAGGAATACCAGACAATCGCCTCTCTCTGAGCTCGGGTACCTCTTGTCAATCATCTGCAGCACCTGATTCAAACAAAGATCATTAACCATTATTTTTAGATCAATCATTGAAACGAGAAGGTAATTTTTCACCACAAAAATTTTGCTCTTTCTAAAGCTCTGATTACCATTATTAATGCAAGCCAGTCTATCCTTCGGAAAAAAAGCACAAAAATTGTGTTAGAATATAATTCATTTATTTAATTCGATTGATTTTACATCTGTTTGACAGTCAAGTGGGGGTTTATTTCCGTGGGGTTTATTCCGATACCGATTTTACTCACGCATTAATTTCGCGGATCTGCAGTATTAAAAAACTATCAAATAGTTGAGCAAGAACTACAAGCTGACGAGAAATTTTTTTTATCGATTAAAAAAATGATAAAAACAATTCCCTTGTCCGGAAATAAAAACTAAGCAAAGTAAACTTCAACAATCACGTTAGCTTTTGTTCAGAAACCTAAAAAGGTATAAAACATAGCTGACAGACTGCCAGAAAATAGCCGCAATAGCTTCGGATATCTGCAGTCTCAAAAAACAGTAAAAAAGATTTAAAAAATCGTCTTTTCATTGCAGGCTGATATGTTATATTTTGATTATAGTTTGATTATAGTTTTTGCTGCCTCCATTAGCTGCTCTCTAATAACCTTCATTTAGATTGACACACACCCATTTGACCTTATCTCTTTGAATTAAAGTAAATAAAAGTCAATTTCAAAGTGAGGAAGTCATTTTTGTGAGTGAGGTAAATCAAGAGTGACAAAAAATTTAATCACGCAAATGAACAAAAAAAATTCGCTCCACTAAGAGCGAAAAAAGACGTCACGCATGCACTTTAGTTGAAACTGCATGAACGAATGAACAAAAAGCAGATATGAAGTGGTTGTGATGTCATATGGTCGTAACAAAAATCGCGACGACGAAATAAAAACATAGCCGGAGAATTCCGGAAGCGACTCGAAGCGTCAAAACTTCGCAAAAAACCGTAAATTCAGCTGAAGCCATTACCTTTTGTATTAAACCATTAACTCACTGCCTCAATTTAACTCACAAGTCCTGAAATACATTTCAAAGAAATTTCAAAAAACTAGACCTATAACGGAATATCAGTGAATTGGGAAAATCATTTCAAAAAAATCAGAATAAAAAAAATTAAAAAAAAACAGAAAAACAATGTCAAAATGCCGCATGTGAACAAAAAACCACTAACAAGAAAAGGATCTTTGGTTCAAACAAAAAACTAGGCCTAGAACGAACTATGAATGGATTGGAAAACAATTTAGAAAAAACTCCGATCCAAAAAACTGCCGCATGTGAACAAAAAACCACTAGCGAGAAAACGAATTTTTGTTCAAACACCGTTTTCTCACTCTACTTTAAAATTAGAGCAAACAAATTCACGCCGCAAAACCACTCGCTTTTTCGCTCCACTTCCTGTTTCGGCGTGACCAAAATCACAAATCTAATTTGAATTCAAAAATCATGAAAATGGGTGAACAGATCTTAAAAAAACAGCGCCCAATACAATTCAAATTCTTTGAATTGTAATTAAAAAACAGCCGGAAGAATTCCGGAAACGACTCTGAGAAAATCGCCTATACTTATGACTAAACAACTAGAACAACAATTGTGAACTCTGACCCTCCATAACTGCCATGAAACATTTAAGGAAGAATAGAAACGGCATTAAAAAACAAACGGAAGAAGAAAACTAGAAAAACAAAGATTTTTTTAACTTGAGTTTTTTTAATAATACAAGAAAACAAAGCCGAATAAAATTCCTGTGCGATTAGAGCAATGAAAACCTCGCAAAACAAAGAGCAAGTCACAATAGGCTCGGAAACTTGTCTAAGGTTAAAAAAATAAAAACAGAAAGCTTCTATTCAAATCCCACTTAAAGCAGTAAAACAAAAATATAGGCAAAAAATCATTAAATTTCGTCTAAAACTCAGCAAAACTGGTCAAAAACCTCCAAATTAGCATTAAACTCAAATTAACTACTTGAAGCCTTCAATTCCTATCAAAACAAGCCTAAAACTAATACAATATCATAATCAAACCTCATGACCATCAAAAGTTTAAAAAAATGCTTTTAAAAGCCGCACTTGAACAAAAAAAAAATTTCGCTCGCTTATAGAAAATTTTTTCACACATCAATTTCTCGCTCTCTCAAAAACAGCGGTATGAACAAAAACCAATCTCTTTTCGCTCCGCTCCTCACTTTTGTTCAGCACCAAAATCACTTGGTTGAGAATTATCCAAAAAAGATGCCAAAAATTCAAAGAACAAACCCCATTGTTACTAATTGCCAGTAAAAACATACCCGGCAGATTGCCGGAAAATAGCCGCCGTTGATTCCAATAAGCATGATTGGGATTGAACGAATAGAATATATTGAAAAAAAAAAGATTTTTGTACAAAAATATTTTTTAAGTCCGATTTATTTTGATGGCATTTCGTAGTTGAACATACTTCTGTTTCTTAGAGAGCGACTACAGGGGCTACTATCAACACCAATAAGCATTAGAGGTGGTAACTAAGACTTATAGGAACGAAGTTCAAATAGCGGGCATCTAAAATTGGGCTTTGTGGGTTTATCCTGTTTCTATTTCTGACTTCAATTTTTTATACCGACTCTGTTCATTTTGAATTGCTTTGATTAGCAACTGATGTTCAAATTCACTTTTAGCAGAATGAGAGAAGAGAGAAACTAGCCTAGAGAAGTCAAAAAGATTTCGCGCAAAATGTCGAAAAAGCGGCAAAATGGTAAAGCGAAAAAAAGTTTGACGAAGTAAAAAAACATAGCAGGACAAGTCCTGACGTACAATT
The DNA here is from genome assembly GCF_964194025.1 of Convolutriloba macropyga. Taxonomy (NCBI): domain Eukaryota; kingdom Metazoa; phylum Xenacoelomorpha; order Acoela; family Convolutidae; genus Convolutriloba; species Convolutriloba macropyga. The sequence goes on along the minus strand of NC_134468.1, from coordinate 21,455,579 downwards.
CAAAGAATTTTCATTGACTAAAAAAACTAGACCTAAAACGGACTATGAATGGATTGGAAAAACCATTTAGAAAAAAATCTGATCCAAAAAATCGAAAAAAGTGAAATTGCCGCATGTGAACAAAAAACCACTAGCGAGAAAGCGAATTTTTGTTCAAACACCATTTTCTCACTCTACTTTAAATTTAGAGCGAAAAAATTTCACGCCGCAAAACCACTCGCTTTTTCGCTCATTTCCTGTTTCGGCGTGACCAAAATCACTACTCCAATTTGACTTCAAAAATCATGAAAATGTGTGAACAGATCTTAAAAAAAAAGACAGCGCCCCAATACAATTCAAATTGTAAAAAAAAATACGAGCGCAATAATAGCCGGCAGAGAAGATGAGGGCGGCTATTAAACATATGAATCACATGCCTGTATGAATGGTTGAACATCAATATCAGCATGTTTACTCTTTTGCTTTCGACCGCTTCTCTTATCACTATCTGCTGATGAAGATTCGGGATTGTACCTCTCTTCTAGCGATGCACTGGTTACAATCTTAGCCCTATCATGGCTCTTGGCATACATGGCTTCCTCAATTTGCACTGGCTGGTATTTCAGTTCAATTGGGTAAAGACGTCCTGGAATGAAAATAATAACGAAATTAATACAAACAACTGAAAAACTAAAACTGGCCGGCAGATTGCCGGAAAATAGCCGCCGTTGACACGCTAAACGCACATCGGCATTGAAACAGACAAAAAAAAGAAGAGATAGAAATTGAAAGAAAAATTGTTCTAATACAGTGTGCAGTTTGTTAGATTCTAAGCGTATACTTAATTCAACTTCGCAACTGAAAGCTATAATGCCAGAAAATAGCCACCACTGATTCCCATAACCCCGGTTGGGATTCAAAGAACAGAAAAAAGTTTCTGTTTAAAAAACGATTTAAAAGTGAACTATTTTGTTGTCATTTCGTACTTGAACATACTTGATACGTAATTGGCCAGTATCGATACCAATGAGAATCAAAGATAGTAACTAAGACTAATAAAAACAAATTTCAAGTAGCGGGTATCTAAAACTGGGCGTGCAGGAATTATTCCCTTTTTATTTCTGATTTCGTTTTTCGATGTTGGCTCTGTCGATTCTAGATTGTGTTGCTGAGCTGTTTCAAAGCACTTTGAGTAGAATGAGATAAGAGTTAAACAAGCCTAGAGAAATCAAAAGGTTTTTACGCAAAATGTTGAACAAGCTGTGAACAAAGGTAAAGCAGTAAAAATTTTTCTTCGATGAAGTAATAATTATATAGGCGTAAGAGTTCTGGAAACGGCTCCAAGTTTAAAAAAACGACAACCCGTACTGACATTCTTCTTACCGCTTTCCCGATTATGCTAATCATTTTGAAAAAGCAACAAAAGTAAAAACAAACAGGAGAAGAGCATCAGAAAAAAAAACAAAACCGATAACGTATCTGAAAAAATCAAGTTGCAATTCCAACAAGCAAAAAAAATGCTTCACTAAAAATTCAGAGGAAAGGGAAAGGAGGCAACAAGAAGGACAAACCAAAACAAAACTGTCTAAAAAACTCAAGTAAAATGCTACTTCCCCACGACTTCTGCGGAAACAACCTCATAGGGCGATAGTACAAATGCAAACGAAAAAAGCTTTAAGCATTCCAGACTATAAAACTAAGCACAAAAAATTAGGCATGCCATAATAGGCACAAAAATATATCTACTCTGAAAAAAACTAAGAAAAGGAGGAGTAAGAGAAGGAAGAACTAAGAAAACGCCTGGGAGCCTTCAATTAAGTTATCAATGATTGCAATGGAACAATGCAATGGGCAAAGGTTTGCAAAAATAACAAATTAAAGCTCCAAATTAGCGCAAAACCCCCTTCGATTACCAAAAACAGCTTCAAAAAAGCTATCAAAATAATCTCAATAAAATTTTTTTGATAAGATAAAACTTACTACTAGAAAAAGCTAGCTCGAAAAAAACCACACCTCAACGAAAAAAAAAGCTTGGTAAGCGCAATGTTAGCACATAATTTTTTCACTCTGTTTCAAAAGCAGGTTTGAACAAAAAAACCATTTTCTATTAGCAACTGTCCATCAAAAATAATTTTTCCAACTTAATTCATTTCGTGAACAACCGGTTTTTTGCGCGCTCACTTGTAAAAAGAACATAGCCGGAAGAATTCCAGACAGGACTCGAGGAGTTGTCTCGGGCAAAAATCAGCCATAATAACGCAGATTTCTTCTGCTCCATAATAACGCAGAAGACAACTAGAATCAATCTAAAGCCAAACAAAACGAAAATCGAAAAATTTTGAATATTCCCTGATATAATAGTGCACATATAAAACCTACGGTACAAAAAATACTCTAAACTAATTTTCGGCAAACAGCGCAAAATTGTAATTAGCTGGTAACCGAAAATTCCTACAGGCATAAGGTGTCTCTTCAGGTTTCAATCAATGAAATAAAACCGAACAATAAGACAAATATTGCCAGAGTAGCCGACAAATTAGAAAAAAAATTGTTGAGAAACCTCAAAATTTACTTAAAACTATTTTATTTTTACCAAAAACGCAACACCAATTTTATTACTATAGCCTATTCAAATCTTTAAAGCAGAAAGCAATAGTTAAAACAAAAAACTGCTTGAGAATACCGCGCGTGAACTAAGAAATTTCACGTTTAAAAAAAAGTGCTCACACCTCAATTTCTTAGTCTCAAAACTGGCGATATGAACAAAAAACCACTTTTTTGTTCCACTCTTCACAATTGATTAGCAGCAAAAAACTTCTTTGACGCAGCTCACTTGCTTGCATCAGTTTCCTCTTCGAGACGCAATAAAAATAGATCACCGTAACTCCTCTTTGAGTCGTAAAAACAGAAAATCATAACGCCTCTTCGAGTCGTAAAAATAGGACTACTGTAATAGCCGGCGGAGATGAGGGCGCTATTAAAAAATAGGACCACTATTATTGTCGGCAGAGAATATGTGGGCTGGTTATTAAAGGCTTAAAAATTAAAGACTTCCTTCAATATTCATACCAGGCCGAATATTTAGTGTTGACCTTTTACCAAAATGTTACATGATGGAAATTTTACAAAAACATCAAATCAGAGAAATGTCAACAGCACCTGGTACTTGAACAATAGGCGCATCGTCAAAGTATTTGGCAAACATCTCGATGTTAATAGTCGCCGACATTAGAACTAACTTCAAATCCTTCTTATGCTTAAGCAAACTCTTCAAAATACCCAGCAGAAAATCTGTAGTCAAATGCCGTTCATGCACTTCGTCTAAAACAATCACATTGTACAAATCAAAGTCGGGCGCTCCTTGAATCTGCCGCAGTAACACACCCTCTGTCAAAAATAAAATCCTCGTATGAGCGTTTTTGCATGTTTCGAATCGAATTTGGTAACCAACGTCTTCGCCATAATTGTTGAAAGTTTCGTATGCGACTCGTTTGGCCAATGAAATACACGCAATACGCCTCGGCTGAGTACACGCTATTTTAGTGTATCCCGCGTCCATTAAATACTGCGGGAGTTGGGTACTTTTGCCACACCCAGTATCACCCGCAACAATTGATACCTAAACATAAAGAAATTGAAATCCAGGCGCTAGATATTGAGTGGGCTGTAAAACTAAACATCACAAAAATTTTATCGAAAAGATAGCGATCCGAAATATATCAGAAAGATCTACACCGAGAAATGTGAATTTAGATCACGCCATTAACATTAGAACAGAAAATTGATCACGAAGGCGCAAAAACATTTTCTTTTGTTATGGGTCGAATCGTCACACTTAAAAGGCGAGTAAATATACTCAGAGTTGTAAATGAAATTCATTTTGCAATCCTAGTACATGGTAGAGAGCATTACAAATCGGACTTTGGTTACGCTTTTCTCTTTGCCACCATTGAGCAATTATTACTATATAAGGTAAATGAGAATGTTGCCAGTCTGTGATATAAATAGAGAAACCAAGCGATATGGGAATTAAGGCAATTAAGAGGTAATGAAAAACCATTTTGGTGAGTATATTCCCATGTGCCAATTCGACGACCCTGGTAACGTTACGTTATGTACAGGCTAAAAAGTAAAAAATTTTCTCAACGACGTGGGATCCCAAAATATAATTATAGAGGCTCACCATTAGCCAAATACCCCAAACGTTAATTAGTCAAATCACATCATTAATTGAAAGCCTTTTGCAAAAAATGTTCCTCAGTTCTTCCTCAGAAATCTGACCTGATTCTTTCTGATGACCTCAAGCACTTCATCTCTGTATTTGAAAATGGGCAATTGTTTTTTAGAGTTCTCAATTTTCTCAATTCTCTGCATCTCTCGCTTTTGGGTGAAGTCAAAGTACATCAGCAGAGAATTCGTCAAATGGCGACCTTCATCTGGAGCCGAGTTTTGGATAACTTCAATTTGAGCTGCTGTAAGATAGTTGCCGCGCAAAGACTCAACTCTTTTCTCCATTTTCTTTTCCAATTCTAAACAAACAAGGGATGAAACAACAGGAATGCGACAAGACCACCAAGTACAGCGACAATCTCGATTGATAAAAAATTTGATAAATCAAAGAATGTAAAAATAAAAAATAGGAAAAGAACAAAAAGATTCGGAAAACTTTGCTAACCATAAAATGGCAGAACGAAAATCAACAGAACAAAACCGACTAACGTCGGGCGAATTGCTCTCAAACGACCGGCGAGCGGTTGGCTTCGTCAGTAGCTAGCGACGCTTCAGTGAGGTTAGCTTCAGCTTCATTCGACTCTGCAACTTTTAGTTTTCTAGCCTTTTTACTAAATAAATCAAATAAAAAACTGATATTATAAAAATTTGAAGAATATCGCAAAATTTAAAAGAAAACCTTCCAGATTTTGCAATGAAAATGTTCAAAAAAATTTTTGTCTCTGGATTTATGTCAAGTAACCCATCTGTAAGACTTGAAAAACTTTGTTGGCCACTAATGATCTTAAATTTTAACAAAATCTTGCTAAAACTCAAGATATTAAAATCTTCAAAATCATTTCATTGTCTCAAAACACTATCCAGTATCCCTATTTCAAGCTTTAAATAATTTCATGAGCTCATGAAGATCCATAAACTTGGAAAATGATAAAAATTTGCCGAAAATTTGAAAAACAAATAAAAAATTGCTGAAGCTGGCTAAAATTGCTTGATATTATTAAAATATTGATAACCATTCCATTAACACTAGAAACTACGCGACAGCTGATCATCAAACCTTAGATGAGGTCCCTTGTACCCTTGTGCCAGACTAAAATGATAAAAATTTCAAAAAGATTCAAAAAATTGCAAAAACTGCAAGTTGCATAAAAAACTGCTTAAATTTGTGATAAAAGTTGAAAACTAATCCATGGCCAAAAAATATTTTCCAGTAACTTATTATCAAACCCTAACGGAGATTTTCTGTTAGGCTAAAAAACCTAAATAATGACAAAAAATATCAAAAAATTGCCAGTAACTAATAATCAAACCCTACCGGAGGATTTCTTACCCCTGAGGCTCAAAAAAGCTGAACAATGACTATAAATGTCAAAATAATTGAAAAAAATGCAAGTTTTGTAAAAAAGGCTAAAAATTTTCATGTTGAAGTCTTGAAAAACATTCCGTTGCATTTAGAAACTATACAGTAACCTATTGTCAAACCCTATAGGGGGTTCCTCAGCTCTTGAGGCAGGAACCCTAAAACCCAACAGACCTTCAAAAAACTGGAAAAAAAATATAAGTTTTATCAAAAAATTTCTCAAATTTGTCATGTTAAAAAATTGAAAGCTATTCCATGGCAAAAAATTTTTTCAATAACTTATTATCAAACCCATAAGGACGTTTGCTGGCCTCTTTGAAAGACGAGAATAATGAAAAAGTAAAAAAAAAATTGAAAAAATTGAAACATTTTGCAAAAAAAGCTACAATTCGTGATGTTAAAATGTTCAAACCATTCCAATACCACTAGAAACTATGCAGTAACCTATTATAAAACCCTAGAGGAGGTTCCTTGACACCTAAGTCTGAAGGTACTGACAAAAATGACAAAAATTTTCAAAAGCTTGAAAAAAATTGTGAAAAGTAGTATAAAATTGCGTGTTTTAAGCGATAGGTTGTTCGTCAGTAGCGACGGTAGGGCTGATGGGGAGGGAGGGAGGGCAACAGTGGGGTGGCGGGGGGCAACAGCACGCTGGGAGGTGGGGGCATTAGTGGGGGGGGGGGTCAACAATGGGGGTGTTTTCAACATCTAAAAGCCGCCCTTCACACCATAAGTATGAGCCTCCAAAACAGTTTGAGCTGGAACAGAGTTGAAAAGCTCTAAGAGCAATTAATGCCCGCTGGGCGCTACCTGTTTATCCCGTTTTTGAGGACAAAAAGTCAAAAGCGTCAGACGAAAAATCGGTCAGGCGATAAATCGCATTAAAAAGACCGACAAAACTAATATAACTGCCACAAACTTCGTTTGAGAGCAATTAAACAGTTTAGGAGCATTTGATGAAAAACCAGATGAAAATATTGGAAACGAAACTGAAATAAGACATCTACTCTCAATTAGCCAATGTAAACTGTATCAAAAAACATAGCCGGCAGATTGCCGGAAAATAGCCGCGATAGACGCTTGCGGCCTTCCATGAATTGAAACAACTAAAGAAAAAAGATAGACATATCGATTACCAGTCCTTTAGTAGACCACTAAATTAGTAGATTTTCACAAAAATTTAAAGTTCCATAAGTGAGTTCAGAAGTCATTTTTTTTAACTGAGGTAATTCAAGCAATTAGCCTAAAAGCGTCATGTACACAAATTTTAACAGCAAAGCAGTAGCAGTCACTGAAGTCATTGAAAAAGTCAATTCCAAGAAGTCAGGTCGTAAGAATCATTGATGGAGACGACGAATTAAAAAAGTACACGACGTCCCAAATAATAGCCGCTATCACTTCGCGGCTATTAAACAAAATCGAAACAATCGGAAGCTGATTTTCATAGGAGGGTTACTGAAGAACTCATTCAACGGTAGCCGCAACCATAACTTTTGATAGCCAAAAGTCTGATAAAGAAGTGCATAATTTCATAACCAAACACCAATCCAAAAATCAGGAATAGATCATCTGCATCATCTTTGGCCCATGTAAGATGAGGCAGCATCAAAGTAAAAGTTTCCAGCTTCCATATTATGGAAGCAACGAGCATATTACAACATAAACCGACAAAAGGACTAAGGAACACTAGATTTAAATTTGCCTCTTTTTTGAATTATGAAGAACGGACGAATTGTTCTCGAACGACTGGCGAGGCTGGAGACATTTATTGTGAAAAAAAACTTCTGACTAGGGAAGAGTTCGAACTCGTGACCTCTCGGATGCAAGTCGGTGAAATTAAACACTACTATACCCGGGCTATGCCAGTCGTCGCTCACAATCGGTTTTATTTTGGCAGGAGACTTAATATCTGAAAACATGCAACACATATCATTCAAAAAATCAAGCACTCAAAAAAGTCAAATGTGAAAAAGTCACTCTAGAAACAGAAGAAAAAGGTCAACCAACAACTTTGCATTAAAAAGACACATGCTTTTATATTAATTGCCTCAAACTTCGTTCGAGAGCAATTAAAAACATTGATATTTGTCAAACCATATGCTTTAGCGCAAATTTCGGAAATAAGTACTTGGAGGCAGAACTTCCTGACTCCAATTATTTCCAGTAACCACATCCGATACCTACCTTTTCTGCGAACTACAATTAGGAAATACAATTAAAAAATGATAGTACAATATTTTTAAAAATTCATTTTCAAAACAAGTTGAAATTCATTAGTACTTCGTGTAGTAACAGCCTTGATCAAAACAGTCTTTTTTGTCCCTGTTCAAATCAAGCACAAATTATAACATTACCAGCTAGTACAGACCCTAAAAAATCGGCCGATTTTCAGTCATTTTGCTGGTGAATTTTATGTACATAAAGGACATCACATGAAATACTTTGCAAGTAAAGTCCACATTAAGCAACAGTGGACCTCACTTAAATTTCTCTGTGGGCTATACTTTCAGAATTATGTAAGTAATGTCTAGAATATATGTAAGAGAAGTCGAGAAGGTTATCAAAACGAAAGCAATTATTAAAAAATTATGACTAAATTCAACGAATCAAAGGGTCTTCAAAATTTGTCAGAAAAATGTTATTCCACAAAAACGCCCGATATAACTATAAGTAATTGAAACTAGTATGAAGACTGCCTTATCTTTAGTTGATTAATTGTTTCTGATCTTAGATCACTTGAGTTTAGTTCTGGAAATCGTTTTCATTTTCCAATAGGCTAACTGAACGCTTAATTGATGGGATGATAAAAAATATTTACATTTGTGGATTCAAAATACTTTTATCCCTCACAAATCACCAAATCAACGAAATCATTCTGAAGTATATGAAATCCACATGGTAATTAAGAGCACATGGTATAAAATAGACTCTGCTTAACAAATCGAACAAAATTGCTCAAAATGGGACTGTTTTAGGGGTAGTCTGGTAACTAAAATTCAGCCGTAGTATTCAAAACAAGTTTGACATTCGAGCTGTACTATGCTTCATCTATGTTTGGGAAAACAGTATTTTTCGCCTAATTGAAAAATTTTTCATTAAAGTGAGATGCTAAAATTGTTACCCAAGGAGTGTAAGTTTGCATTCGCTAGTAATATCATAATAACTCTGGTCTCAATGACCCACGTGAACTTGTTTACCATACATCCTAATACCCACAAATCCGGGTATCTTTGCTGCTATCTACTTTGTATGCTCACAACACACTTATAAGGATTGCACTGTATTTCAACTTCAATTTTTCTACTGTCCCTTTTATGTTTGTTTTTCATGTTTCATACCTTAAATTTCGTTCTCAATTAATTACATCTGTATTGCCTTTCTGTTCCTTTTTCATCAAATTAGAGGCATTCGTTGCCCAATGAATCAAAATAGATCACAACAAATATTGAAATTCTGTATCTAGAGAAAAACATGAGCAATCAAAAAATCAATACTTGCCCAAAACTCCAAGTACATACAAAAATGAAAACCATTCATTTGATATATTAATATGACGCCATCGATAAATTTAAGTGTTCAGTCATTGATGTCGTTATATTAGTACATATTTCTCTTTTTTGTATTTTACTTTGAATTTTAGGCGATTGTTGATTTATTTACGCCTATTAGTTCATACTGGCCAAAAGTGGCCGCATACCATTTATTTTTTGAACAAACAATAGTTCTTGGAAATTTCAGACTTTCAGGAAAGTTTATTGTTCAGGGCAGGTAAAAGGAGAATTCGTTAAATATTGAACAAGGTGTTCAATAAAGAGACTTCAAATAAGAACTCACCAGTGCGCTGACTGCTGGACACTTTGGCCCCAAACAGCTGGTCCATGTATTTGACATAAAACTTCCAGAAGTCTTCAAAATTAAGCTCATTTTCTACAGAAGAGGAAGTGCTGGCAGCTGAATTGCGAAACAGTTTACATTGGCATACTGCATAGTGAACTCTGTCTTTCCTCGTTTTCATAGACGCCATTTTTCGTCTGAAATTGAAAATTTTAGGCAACATAGTAGACATTAGAATTCGTGTGTATACTGAATTCTCTGAATTAGCGACTTAACAATCTGAGGTTCCACCCTAAATTTACAATCGACGTCTAACAAATTCTAACCAAAAATGGTTCAAGGACAAATAATTGATAAACAACGTGAAACTCCTTTTGCTGTATGAAACACAAACCGCCATTTCTACTATACCTGTTATGTACGCAACAATTTACTCTGTATAGCAATACTTTTCACAAAACTGCTGATGTTTACTCAAATATGTCCACTGGGACCTATGACTTCTCGAGTAAGTTGCTTTTCTTTGCTGCCAAGTTTACTCACCTACATTCTATCGACAGCAGAAATAATTTGGTTGAGCAATTCCCCGTTTGATTGGAAGGCAGCTACAAAAGCTTGGACGCAATAAAGAAAAATTTTTAAATATAAAACCGACAAAGATCGCCTTTCAAACAATAACACCTACCTCCTCAAGCGATCCTAAGCTTTACATTTACACTTAGAGCTCAGAAAAGCACTCAGAGAGTTAATGCTCCCAGGATTCACTGTTTATCCCTGCTCTTTCGACAAAAAATTAGATGACTCTAGAGAGAGAAAGAACATTCTAGAAAACGGCAAAGCAAGAATTTGCATCAAAATGAAAAAAAAATTACAATAAATACTTCGAATTTCGTTTGTGAGCAAATTATCAATACTTGAAACGTGATATTGAGATAAGAGTACTGAGATGATATACACATTAAAAATAGACAGCGTTGACATGAAAAATAATTCATCAATTGAAAATATTCCATGTATTGTTAGAAAAAGTAAAATAGGTTTACTTAAAAACTTGGCATTTATCACGTTCAATATCTTCAACAAATTTTTGGTGTTTATTATTGTTCCGACCCCACTTGTGGGGGGAGGAACTATATACTCAAACTGGTTTTTTTTGTTCAGTCAATTTTGGCCGATCGATATATTCGTCGTAGAGAAATGTGAGTGGTATCATTAAAAAGCTGGTCCAGCGTAGAATTGAAAATTAAAAAGATTTTTTTGATTTTCGTTTCTTTCGAGGAGTTATCGAGGATTGAAGTTTTGTGTGAACACGGGATGCTTTGTTCACTTTTAGTGTAATTTTTCTCAAAATTAAAATAATTTCCATAAAAATAGTATCTCAAAATTAAATTTCACGCCACAAAATGGACCAAATTTGTGTTCCTAAAAGACTAAAGGCGATAAAAAATATTAGTTCTGGTCTCTTAGGGAAGTTCACTATAAAAAAAATCAAATTCTTTTTGAGAGCTCTTTTTTTAAAAAAATTTTTCTTTTTTTGCTTTTTTTAAGTCACCTAAAGACAAGTCACTTTTTATATCGAGGTTCTATTTATGACAAACCTTCTTTACATTCAAATGAAGCTCAATGAACAAAAAACATCGTTTTCAAGGAATTGCGCATGTTTTTTTGGCTTCGATTCTGAGTTTTTAAATCTTTTTAAATGAAAATTTTAATTTGTTTTTGAGGTTTTACTAATTTTTTTTAGTCCTATGCCATGGATTCATTGACTAACAGTGCAATATGTTCCATGATGAGCATTAAGTGAACATATCTAGTGCTTTGAGGGGACAGCTAATGGCTGTTAAGACTTCGAATTTTTTTGAACATTAAAGAATCATAAAAATATTATTGTGAACTGTAAGTCTGTACAGGGTTGACATCACCCTCCTCCTTCCTACTGCAACCAATTTTAATCTGATTGGCGCTTTTATCTTCTAACTATTGGTTATACACTTCAATGACACAAGTTTTCAAAAAATTTAAAAACATTTTTTTGATATTTTCGTATTATCGGTTACTTTCGAAATCTTATCACATTATCCAAATATTGATACCTCCTATTGGCTTAAAGAAGATGTTCAGTGGATCACAGATAAAAATTTTCCAGAAAAATTTGTGGTTTAAATGGCTTCGACACGTTCACGCACTTTTCTTTTGAATTTTTGGTTTTTGCCTATTTTTGTTGTTGTTTTAATAGTCATAAGACTTATTGTGATATCTTATTGATTACCTATGCATGACCAACATAAATGTACCCCCATGGAGGCACCTTTGAGAGTATTTATTGACTTCCGTTGAAAGCTATTGAAATTTATGGCTGTTAAGAATTTATAATTTTTCTAAAATTTTTTTTGAACATTAACCAACCTTAAACAGAAAACCATCCCTTTTCGTTCTACTGCAGCCAAAATTAATCTGGTTAGCGGCTTCATCTTCTACTAATTAGTTTTAAAAATTTAATGCCACGAGATTTCTTAATTTTTTTTTAAATTTTACTTTATTCTATTTTTAGCTCGCTTTGATATCTTATCACATCATCCTACTGCTGATAGTCCCCATTGGTACAGGGAAGAAGTTCAACGGATCATAAAGTTTTCAGAGAAGAGCTTACGATTTGAATTGCTTCGACATTTTCTTCTGGCCTTTTTCTAATGAATTTTTGGTTTTTGCCTGTCTCTGTTGTTGTTTTCATTGTCAATAACTTGTTGTAAGGTTTTATTGCTGAAATATGATTGGCAAACAAACAAGCATGTTGTCCCATCGAGGCATAACTTAGCGTATTTACTGGCTTCCGTTGAAAGCTAATGAATTTAATGGCGTTGATAATACGTGTTTCCTCGAAAATTTCGTGGTTCTAATGTATTTGATCATAATTGTTGATTTTTTGAAATTATATTGACAAAAAAAGGGAAATGCCATTGCTCTTAAAAAATAATAGAAAATAGAAGAGTTTTTAGTGAAAAGTTCATTTTTTTAATGCCTTCGACTTTTTTCTCGCTCATCTTTTTCTCTTTGAATTTGCTGTTTTTGTTTTTTAGGTAGCCGAAAATTGATGACAGGTCTCATAGGCTTGTAATTGAGGATTGAATGATTGATGTTACCCGAAGCAGTCAGTTTATAGCGAATAATCGTAAGGTTTTGATAAACATTTTGAAATATATTTCCAACTTTTCAGTTTTTGTTGTTCTTTTCGTCAAATTTTAACTTATTTTCATATATGAGAGGTCCAATCCTACTTCTTGTATTTCAAGAAATAACATATCTGTTGATATTATTTTTCACCAATATTTTGTTTGTTAGGCAATATGCGTTTTTCTGAACGTTTATTGAGTGGCCAATTTTTGTGTTTCTTTTTCTCGTCTTTCAGAACAATCGCATAATAACAGATCCCAAGGGTTTTCAAATGTGGCCCAAGTAAACTTATTTAATCTCTCAGTGTAAATCCTTCAGCTGAGTTAGTAGAAATAACAACTGGAATAAAAAAAACAATATTCAGATGATAACTAATGATTTTAATGGTAGCAATAGTTTGTGTTTTCGCAAAACGTTTGTATTTTTTTGAGTTTCTATTGTCTTAGTTTCTATGGCTTATTTTAACCAAAGACAGGTCCTTTTGGTTTTGTAATAACTTTTTAGTAATTTGTCAAGGATTATTTAGTTAAATTTTTTTCATTTCTTGGTGTAAAAAATGTTGATTAATTATAGGTTTCGCCTCACTTCTTTTTGTCGGCTTGTTACCTAGTCTCATTAATAAAACTCTCCATCTGCTGTATATTTAGGAAAAAGTAAACTTGTGTAGTTAAGGTTTTATCTGATTGCTTTTTGACGTTGGTACTAGGTGCTTTTAAATTTAGATATTGAATTTTTGCCGTGAAATTTTTGTTGGTGCTAATTTTGTTGTTTGTTTTTTCTGTCTCTTAGTCTCTTTGATGTCAGATCACGTTGGCGCTGTAATGAGTCATGGCATTATGTAACTCAGTTAGTGGATAGGTTGTGTAACGATTGTTTGAAACTCTATTTTTGTTATCTCTTCATTTGGTTGACAATTTAGTCAAAAATGTAGATGAGCTCGAGTCGGAACATCATGTGCGAACGCACATTAACGAGCCGCCTTGTTAGCAATAAAGTAATCAAAGTAATTAAGTTATCTGCAATAAAAAATGACAGGGCAAATTATGCGGTTTTGAAAGTTTGGACAAAACATTTAGTGCTGAAGGCGCGCATTTAAAATGCTTTTCTCACAGCGCTTCTGCAGATGACGTGTTGAAGAGCCTACTAATCCAACAACTTAAGAAAAATTGTCTCAAGGGGACCCTGCATCAGACAACCTGATACCGCTAATGCAAAAAAAAAACAGTAAAATGCAAACAAAAATGAGAAAATCCTATAAACTTCATCCATTGGTATTTATTTATAAAAATAGAAAAGAGCCAGAATACAAAAAAATGACCACTTTGGATTTAAATTGTTTCCCGGCTTTAATTTCCCAAACAATTCTCGCAACTCAGTGTTCGCACAGAAGAGGACCGGTTTAACTCAAAAAAAGTTAAGAGGACGGGAAATCTTTAAAAAAGTAAACAACCCTCAAACTTTCAAATGAACTTTTCGTGTTTCAAAACATAACCTGAAAATGACAGTTAATTAAAGTAAGAGCTAACTAAAAAAATAACCAACTAACGTCGGCGAACTGCTCTCAAACGACCGGCGAGCGGTTGGCTGCATTAGTAGCTAGCCACGGTTTAGTGAGGCTAGCTTTAGCTTGATTCGACTCTTCAACTTTTAGTTTTCTAGCCTTGTTAGTAAATAAATCAAATAAGACTGATTGATTTTAAAAATTTGCAAAACATTGCAAAAATTTAGAAAAGCTTCCAGATTTCGCCGTGAAAAAGTTCAAAACTATTTTTTGTCTCTAGAGTTATGTCAAGTAACCCATCTGCAAGACTTGAAAAGCTTCGTTGGTCAGTACTGATCGTTAAACTCGGAAACAAAAATATTCAAAAACTTTGAAAACAATCGCAAATTCTAGATATTAAAAAACTTTGAAAACAATGCTAAATTCAAGATATTAAAATCTTCAAAAACCATTTCATTGGCTCAAGAAAATATCCAGTATAACTATTTCAAGCTTTAAATAGTTTCAATGACTCAAAGATTTATAAAATTGGAACATGATAACTTTCCGAAAATTTGAAAATTTATCAAAAAATTGCTTAAGATGGAGTCATTAAATTATTGATAACCATTACACCAACTCTAAAAACTATGCGACAGCTTGTCATAAAACATTGGAGGAGGTCCCTCAGACCCCGGTGCCGGAAAAAGTGATTCAAAAAGATTCAAGAACTTGGAAAATTACAAATACTTTAAAAAAATTTGCTGATATTAAAATCTTAAAAACATTCCATTACAACTAGAAGCTATGCAGTAATCTATAATCAAACCCTAGAGGACGTTAAGTAACTCTTGAGACTGGAGAGTACTAAAACATGACCAAAATTTCAAAAAAACTTAAAAAAAATTGCAAGTTGCCTAAAAAACTTCTAAAATTTGTGATAATAAAAGATGAAAACTAATCCATGGTCAAAAAACATTTTCCAGTAACTTATTTTCAAACCCTAACGGAGATTTTATGTTAGGCTGAAAAGTCGGAATAATGACCATAAATGTAAAAAAAAATTGAAAAAAAATTGCTAAAGTTTTGTAAAAAAAAAAATGCTAAAATTCGTGGTGTTGAAATCTTGAGAAACATTCCATTACATTTAGAAATTATACAGTAACCTATTGTCAAACCCTAGAGGAGGTTCCTCGGCTCTTGAGGTGGGAGAAACCTTAATACCGACATAAATTTTCAAAAAAACTTGTGAAAAAAATTGGAAGTTTTATCGAAAAATCGCTAAAATTTGTGATAAAAGTTTAAAACTATTCCATGGCCAATAAAATTTTTTCAAAGACTTATTGGTAAATCCTTAGGGAGGTTTTCTCATCCCTGGGTCCGCATAAAAAAGACCGACAGGACTAATATAATTGCTACAAACTTTGTTTGAGAGCAATTAAACAAATATCTTTACAGAGCGTCCCCAGGTCTGAATTGGCTTTTTAAAGAAATGAGCTGATATCAGATTTGGCCTAAGGCACTCGAAAAATAATCCAACGAAACTTGAAGAACAATCTGCACTCTTCAAACCCCACTATTGATTAAATCAGCTTTTACAGCTTCTCAACTCCATTATTAATAATTATTCCAACCATCCGAACTAATTTGGAGGTAGAAAAGTGCACCAAATAAGCAAATTTTATCTCAGTATTTCATCTTTTATATTGGGCTTTAAAATAGTTAGTATCTATCCGGAGAAAAGGAAAGTTCTCTAAAATAAAATTAATTTGACGCTACGCTAGCATAGATGGCATTTGAAGTAAGACAAAAATGCAACTCAGTTGACAAAACGCAACAAAATCATTTGAATATACAACCCTTCCAGTCCAGTTTCTTACGCCAAATCCCTAAGAAAAGCTCCTTGACTTGACTTCATTTCAACATAAAAACGGGAAAATTCAATTTAATGGGATGGGGACAAGCCGTGTACCATAAAAAATACTTTTCTGCTTTTAATATGAAAAAATCTGGCATGAAAACTGCGAGACGTCAAAATCCAAAACCTACATTCAAACTCTGTCAACAATCAACAATTATATCAATTATCTGAGGAGTGAAGTGTTGAAAACAACCACTCTATTTCCAGATACAATAAAGCTGTCTTAAAATGAAACTTTTTTCAATTTTATCCAACTACTTTCTGACTTACATTCGCCAAAACAATAGACAAAGAAAACTAGTAAAAACAAATCAATACACGAAACAGAACAAAATTGATGATGATGAAATGAATTAACCACTCTTTAATATCTTAAAAGCGGACTGAATCAATAAAATTTATCAAACTGACTATATAGAGATAAATGAAGATTAAGATAAACTAGAATTCCAATATACGCAAGCTAAGGAGAGTATGGAGTTACTGATGCATACATTGTTTTCAAACAGCAAAAATACCTTTTGATTTCAAGAAGCCAATAGGCTTTTTACTTTGTATAATTTTGAAGCACTCGTCACTTTCTTGAGCCAGCTCAATTGCAGTTAAAAATGAAATATGACGTAATGGAAAAAACAGTAGGTTGCAGTACTTCATCGCAAACATCGTTTTTGCAAATGGTAACTGTCGTCGGATGAGTTGTTAGTAGCTAGCCACGGTTTAGTGAGGCTAGCTTTAGCTTGATTCGACTCTTCAACTTTTAGTTTTCTAGCCTTGTTAGTAAATAAATCAAATAAAACTGATATTTTAAAAATTTGCAAAACATTGCAAAAATTTAGAAAAGCTTCCAGATTTCGCCGTGAAAAAGTTTAAAACTATTTTTGTCTCTAGAGTTATGTCAAGTAACCCATCTGCAAGACTTGAAAAGCTTCGTTGGTCAGTACTGATCGTTAAACTCGGAAACAAAAATATTCAAAAACTTTGAAAACAATCGCAAATTTTAACAAATCTTGCTAAATTCAAGATATTAAAATCTTCAAAAACCATTTCATTGGCTCAAGAAAATATCCAGTATAACTATTTCAAGCTTTAAATAGTTTCAATGGCTCAGATTCATAAAATTGGAACATGATAACTTTCCGAAAATTTGAAAATTTATCAAAAAATTGCTTAAGATGGAGTCATTAAATTATTGATAACCATTACATCAACTCTAAAAACTATGCGACAGCTTGTCATAAAACATTGGAGGAGGTCCCTCAGACCCCGGTGCCGGAAAAAGTGATTCAAAAAGATTCAAGAACTTGGAAAATTACAAATACTTTAAAAAAATTTGCTGATATTAAAATCTTAAAAACATTCCATTACAACTAGAAGCTATGCAGTAATCTATAATCAAACCCTAGAGGACGTTAAGTAACTCTTGAGACTGGAGAGTACTAAAACATGACCAAAATTTCAAAAAAACTTAAAAAAAATTGCAAGTTGCCTAAAAAACTTCTAAAATTTGTGATAATAAAAGATGAAAACTAATCCATGGTCAAAAAACATTTTCCAGTAACTTATTTTCAAACCCTAACGGAGATTTTATGTTAGGCTGAAAAGTCGGAATAATGACCATAAATGTCAAAAAAAATTGAAAAAAAATTGCTAAAGTTTTGTAAAAAAAAAATGCTAAAATTCGTGGTGTTGAAATCTTGAGAAACATTCCATTACATTTAGAAATTATACAGTAACCTATTGTCAAACCCTAGAGGAGGTTCCTCGGCTCTTGAGGTGGGAGAAACCTTAATACCGACATAAATTTTCAAAAAAACTTGTGAAAAAAATTGGAAGTTTTATCGAAAAATTGCTAAAATTTGTGATAAAAGTTTAAAACTATTCCATGGCCAATAAAATTTTTTCAAAGACTTATTGGTAAATCCTTAGGGAGGTTTTCTCATCCCTGGGTCCGCATAAAAAAGACCGACAGGACTAATATAATTGCTACAAACTTTGTTTGAGAGCAATTAAACAAATATCTTTACAGAGCGTCCCCAGGTCTGAATTGGCTTTTTAAAGAAATGAGCTGATATCAGATTTGGCCTAAGGCACTCGAAAAATAATCCAACGAAACTTGAAGAACAATCTGCACTCTTCAAACCCCACTATTGATTAAATCAGCTTTTACAGCTTCTCAACTCCATTATTAATAATTATTCCAACCATCCGAACTAATTTGGAGGTAGAAAAGTGCACCAAATAAGCAAATTTTATCTCAGTATTTCATCTTTTATATTGGGCTTTAAAATAGTTAGTATCTATCCGGAGAAAAGGAAAGTTCTCTAAAATAAAATTAATTTGACGCTACGCTAGCATAGATGGCATTTGAAGTAAGACAAAAATGCAACTCAGTTGACAAAACGCAACAAAATCATTTGAATATACAACCCTTCCAGTCCAGTTTCTTACGCCAAATCCCTAAGAAAAGCTCGTTGAATTGACTTCATTTCAACATAAAAACGGGAAAATTCAATTTAATGGGATGGGGACAAGCCGTGTACCATAAAAAATACTTTTCTGCTTTTAATATGAAAAAATCTGGCATGAAAACTGCGAGACGTCAAAATCCAAAACCTACATTCAAACTCTGTCAACAATCAACAATTATATCAATTATCTGAGGAGTGAAGTGTTGAAAACAACCACTCTATTTCCAGATACAATAAAGCTGTCTTAAAATGAAACTTTTTTCAATTTTATCCAACTACTTTCTGACTTACATTCGCCAAAACAATAGACAAAGAAAACTAGTAAAAACAAATCAATACACGAAACAGAACAAAATTGATGATGATGAAATGAATTAACCACTCTTTAATATCTTAAAAGCGGACTGAATCAATAAAATTTATCAAACTGACTATATAGAGATAAATGAAGATTAAGATAAACTAGAATTCCAATATACGCAAGCTAAGGAGAGTATGGAGTTACTGATGCATACATTGTTTTCAAACAGCAAAAATACCTTTTGATTTCAAGAAGCCAATAGGCTTTTTACTTTGTATAATTTTGAAGCACTCGTTTACTTTCTTGAGCCAGCTCAATTGCAGTTAAAAATGAAATATGAGGTAATGGAAAAAACAGTAGGTTGCAGTACTTCATCGCAACATCGTTTTTGCAAATGGTAACTGTCGTCGGATGAATTGCTCTCGAACGACAGCCGAGGCGTTGGCTATGGTTGTAGCTAGCGTAAGCTTAGCGATGCTAACCGCACTTCGCACAGGGCGACAGAAAGGGGGCAGAAAAGCTCGGGAGAAGGGGTCGAAATCTACCTTTAAATTGTCTTTAGAGCATGAAAAATTAGAAAAATGTTTTTCAAGCAAATTCGGCAAACCGTACACTTTGAAAGGCTTTAAGAAAGCTCCAAAGTGACTTAACGTTCTCGGGCTTTACCAGATTATACCACTTCTTTCAACGAGCAGTCAAATCTTTCAGGCGAGGGGAAAGACATTCTGGAAAACGGTCAAGCAAAAAATTACATTAAAAACGTTTTTAATAATTGCTTCGAGCTTCGTTCGAGATCTATTAAAATACAATACTAGTTATCAATTTCTAAGGAAGGAAACAAGTAAATATGTAGCTTAAATTGCACAATGGTTCAATAGAATCAAAAACAAGATGAAAATTTATGCCAATATAAGCAATATAGTTCTGTCTCATTTCACTGGTTATAAACAAATCACAAGTCATAAGAGTATTCAAACTTGAAATAGAACAAAAATGATTTGACTCATTCAGGGCTACTTTCGTCCAACATAGACGCAGCTAACACTCTTCTCCGTCTTTTCCTGTGTTCTTTCACACGTACGACAGGACTACCACTCTTGCGTTTTCTTGAGCTCGACTGCGTCATAACAATGAACGAAGAGGACTTGGAGCATGTCCGTTGCCTCCTGGATTTGGCAGACCCAGTTCGACTGGCGTTTTCCTGATAAAAGCATTTCATTTAAAAGGAATAAAAATTTGCCTTACGTTTAACTTAAACACAAAAACCAAACGAGTCCAGAAAGCAAAAAGATTTTTCCAGTTCTCTGACTAAGCGGACTTTGGAAGCGGTAAGAAATCATGATCAAAATGAAGCAATAATCAGTGCGTGCACTTTTAATTAGACCTCAGAAATTTTCACCAATCACCTTAAATGTTATGGTTTAGAAGGATTTAAATCAGGTGAATGACGTCAGGTGCAAGCAAAAAGTAACCCAAAAAAACTAAAATAGCTCCATCTAAATACTTTTACGTTAAAAATATTGCATGGAGGCCCATGAAACACTAAAATTTGTTCTGCAGCAATAAAAAAAAATCTTACATGAGGTGTCCCAGACACATCACCTGTGTCACAATTTTCATCAGAAGACCACGACTCTGATTCCGAATAGACGATGTCTTCTTCATCGTCCACAAAGAAACTGTCCTCTATATAAGAGGAGTCCTCATGCACCGGCTGAGACATGACGTCATGCTTCGTTAGCTTCGATGCAGGCTGACGCAAATACTTTTTCAGGAATGCTGTCGGTGATAGGCTTGGAGAACGACGATTGACAGACCGCATGTAGACGTATTGCATCTCCGCTAAAATAGACAGCAGAGTTTTGCACTGTACACTTCACCAACTTCAAAATTCGATAAATTAATCATACGTAAGTCAAGCTTCTCGCAATTACACTACGAGTTTTCTGCTCAAATAGGTGCATAAAAAGACATAGTTCAGAAAGCGACAGCATGCACTTAGAGAGAAATATGTACATGGAGAAAAGAGAAAATTAAAACGGTCATTAAAAAATTTTGACTATCACTCCACAGCAATGAAACCAAAACAGTGTTTTGCGTCGAAAACACGAAAATAAGTGCTTTAAAAGTTTTAGGACAATCCCGAACCCTTAAAAAGAAAAGAAACAGAAACTGCATTAACATTGATTATGCAGTGGTGCAAAATAAGAGAGAGAGAGAAAAGACACTTGAATTACTATCATACAGGTACAAGTACCAGAAAAATGTAACCAACATTACATTATTATGACAGAAAGTGTATGGGGAGATAAACAAAAAAAGAAAAAGGTAATTTAAAGTAGTTGAGGGGTTCAAATGTAATATACCCAAGCTCCTTGTTCGGGTTTAATAAGAACTTAAGATAAACCTAGAAGTTAGTAAAAACATAAATATTGTATAGCAGATTAAAGTTTACAAGACTGTGTTTCTTTGGGTAAACTACCACGATTTTGGGCAAAAGTTTTAATACTTGTCGCCATCTTTGAGAGTATGTTTCACTTGTATATCATACTTGAGGCGTTTGTCTAAGTGTACACCTAGGTCTTTGATGCTGTGACTTGGTTCAATTTTTTCGTTGCATAAATCTAATGTCATCAATTCGGTTCTTTTTGCTAACGATGGTTTGGAAAAAGTTATGAATTCGGTTTTCTTAGGATTGACCTGAAGGTGGTTGTATTAAAAAAAATGGACTAATTTGCTTCGCCATTTGAGGATATACATTGGATGTGAAAACAAGTGCATCTTCGGCATATTGAACTATTTTGGAGGTGATTCTTAAATCTCTCATTTCGTTGACATAAATGAGAAACAATACCGGACCAAGGATGATTCCCTGCGGAACACCTTGTTTAACGCTGATCCAGTTTGAGCTGATGCCACTAAGTTTAACTCTTTGTAAGCGGTTTGTAAGAAAATCGTGTATTAAAGCACAAGCAAAATTGTCATAACCAATGGAGACTAGCTTACTTTGCAAGCGATGGTGGTAAATGGAATCAAATGCCTTTGAAAGGTCTGGTGCAGCGCAAAAGACGCTTTCATTAGCCTCCATGTTTGAAGTACACATTCGGTGAAGTATAGCAGAGCATCTTTTGTAGATCAGGACTTTCTAAAACCGAACTGAGTTTGGGAGAAAACATTATTATCATTGAGGTATTTACTGAGCTGACGGAACAGCAGTTTTTCAAATAGTTTCGTTAATGTTGGTGTCACGGATATGGGGCGATAATTCATTGGGTTTTAGGGGTAGCCCTTTTTGTGAACAGGTGTTATATCTGCCACCAGTTAAAACGTCGCCAAATGAATTTCTAAGACTATCAATACTCACGCTAGGACGGTCCGGGTTTCTTTGTTCATTTATGAACTTCCATCTGTCTTTGTCGGTAGACAATTGTCGTAGGAGATCTTTCTTCACTTTCGCTTCATTACTTGAAATAACTTTTCTAAGATTTCTTTGTTTTTCCCGGTAGTGTTTCCAGTTTGTTTCGTTTTGGTTTTCAGAAAATATTCTGAAAGCATCTTGCTTTTCTTGAAGGGCATGTTGGCACTCGTCATTAAAGCAGCCTTTTAAATGACTTTTTCGTGCAGTCCTAACAAAGACTGCTTTTTTAGGAGCGTGAAGTCTTAAGACTCTTTCGAAAGTATTAGTGAAATACTCCAGTTGTTTTTCTGGATCAGCAAGAGTCCATAGAAAATCCCAACTTTGTTGTGAGAGGGTTTTGCAGAATTCTTGTATAGAATAGTAACGCTTATCAGATATAACCTTTAGGACAGCTTCTTTAGATGGTTTAATATTGCAATGGGATATTACCAACTGAGCCAAATTATCTGATTTGACTATTGTATCACATACGAATGAATCAGTAAAGGAAGTGTCGGTGACAATGTAATCAATTATGGACAATGTAATCATTAATTTCCAGTAATTCTAGTAGGTAGAAAAGTGTTACAGACTTTAAGACCATAAGGATTGAGAACAGTGCTTAGATTGGTTCTTTCAGATTCTTTGAGATAATTTATGTTGAAATCTCCCATGATGGTTAGGGATTTTCCCTCAGCAGCAACAATATCAATGGAACGGTTGAGTGTATTCAGAAAGCTGTCCATTAGACTTTTAGATGGATTATATAAAAAATAACCAACACGACCAAGGCGTGCCAAGTAGAAATTAATTTGTAACGATAAGATAGTAACTAGAAACAAATGTTCGAGATGCAAGAGTTACGGGCATTGTAACTCAACGCTACCTAATGGCAAAACAGACAAACCATGCTTTCAAATCTGATTTTACAAATCTAAAATTACTACACAGTAGCAGATAATCTCAATAATGCTGAAAAAGCTTAAAACTCTTTTGACCTTGCGGTTATTTACTAAAATCCTTCACCTTATTCAGTTGGAATAAGAGTGAACTAAGACAAATCCAAAAATCAAAATTCTGCCTTGAGTAAAACGGAACACATTGGTTTAACATTGCATGCACGCAATTGAAAATAAGAGCACCTAAACAAAAACTGTTTGATTAAATGGCGGAGTCTATAAAATATAGTCATGATACAAATCATAGCAGGACAGCGCCTGAAATTCAATAGAAAGAACATAGCCGCCAGATTGCCGGAAAATAGCCGCGATAGACGCTTGTGGCCTTCCATTAATTGAAACAACTAAAGAATTTAAGCTAAAGAAATAAGATAGACAGATCGACCAGCAGTCCTTTTATAGACCGCTTGGACTTTTTGGGTTCGATTCCGTCTCTCAATTTTATGACACATACGGTATATGAGCCCTAAAAAGTTTTTTCGAAATTAGTATTCGAAATCAAAAACTGAAGAATCTAATACTCAAGAATTAGGGCACATAAGTTTGCAACTACTTAGATGCACACTATTGATCTTTAATAAAAAAATGTTCATATAATTTTAAGTTCCATAAGTGAGCTCAGAAGTCATTTTTGTGAGTGAGATAAGTCACGCAATTGACCTAAAAGCAGAAATGACGTCAGACACACAAATTTTAACTGCAAAGCAATAGAAGTCACTGAAGTCAATTCCAAGAAGTCAATTCCAAGAAGTCAGGTCGTAAGAATCATCGATGGAGACGACTAATTAAAAAAAAACCACGATGACCCCAATAATAGCCGCTATCGCTTCGCGGCTATTAATAAGTAAAAAATTAAAAATCTATTCAGTTAAAATATTCAAAAACAAAATCAATATTCTGCCTAGAATAAAACGGAAAAAAGCATGAAAATTGCGTACATGCAATTAAAAATGAGAGCCCCTAAAAATAGCAATTTGGCTAAATGAAGGCGGCTTTATTTAAAAAAAAATAGAACAAAGCCTAGCAGGACAGCTCCTGGAATATAATGGAAAGAAACTTCAAATAAAAAAGTAATAATCGGAAAAAGGATGCAAACGGAGGCTACGCCAACGTAAGAGACCAAATGAAAGAACCCAGAAGCCTTGCTGCAATGTTCAATCCCAATTTTGCGTTATGGGTTGGCAACAATGACTCAACCAACTTTCGCAAGAACAGCAAAAAAAACCATCGAGTGTCGGACGAATTACTTTCAAACCTAGAGGCGGGGACGATTATAGCATGCCTCAGGTAGGGAGGAGCGACTATAGATTTGAGATCAATTAATCGCATCATCTCATACTGAAAAATTTGTTAAAACCGTAAAAAATATTTCCATGCTGCAGTCCAATATTAACTTTTAATTTTTTTGAAGAAACAACGTACAGAAGACCTTACATTTATCGTGAACAGGTTGAGAAGCCAAGAACTCCAAATCGTCACTTTGCCAATCTGAGGAATGATCTTCATCATCATCACCTCCATCACTTGCGTGTGCTTGGGTTGCTAGGAAACGCCCCACAATCTTACGTCTCTTGTTGCCAATTGGTCTCTTGTTTTTACTCGTCTTTGTCTTTTTAGCCGAGCTGTCAAGCGATTTAATTGACGATTGACTTCTTGGTAAACCGATCTTAACGCTTCCCGAATCAAGCACTGAATTACCAAAATTTCCAAGTCTTTGATTATTACGCAATGGAGTTTTTGTTGGATCTGTACTACTTGGTTCTGGAGAACCCGTGTTTTGAATTTTGAATGATGGAGTTTTCGTCTCCCTTGAGAACGTACTTGTATCGCGAATGCTTGAGTCAATGATAGTCGGTTGGACAACAGCAACCTGCTTTGGCTGTTTAAAGCAATCAGATTTATCTTCCAATATACAACCATTAAGTTGACCCATGTCGCTTTCTTCCAGTATAGTCGGTTGATTTCTGGGAATCGCGGTGGATACTTCGGGTTGATATTTACGGTTGATTCGCGCCATGAGCGGTTCATAATTAATACTATCATCACTCAATGTGTAGCTACAAGTAGCTTCACTTAGTCGTCCCATTTTCGATTTTTCTTCTTTTTTGGTCGACATAATTTTGCTTACAGCCAAATTCTCATTAGATGTCACCTCACGGTTTCTAGGTGAGTTTTCAACTTTTACAAATTTGTAATCAAAGTTCATTTCAAAGGTGCGATTTTTAGTTTGTTCAAACATGGATATTTCATTTTTTTCGTAATTCGATCTAATCTTTTCCAAGGTTGTCTCCAATGATGATAGCCGTAAGGACGGCACGAGGTCTCTAGAATTCTGAGAGTAACTCTCTTGTACATCAAAACTGTTGCGCCGGCTAAGAGTTGGATCAAAATTAACAGCTGGATCAAATTTATCAAACTGTGTAAAGTGTGATTGATGTACAACAGCTTGCTCAACATCGTTTGATTTATCCAGTAATGAATGCTGATTTTGATCTCCGAACCCTCTTATATTATCAGCGGGAAGTACGCCAACTCCATCATTTCCGATGACTTCATTGTCAATTAAACTGTTGGCAAATTTATCATCCTGATATTGATTAGCTTTATCGCAATCATCGTCAATACGCTCTTCATTTTCATTTAAGGCTAGCTCACTGTTAACTTCGATTACTGAATTGGGGCTTTCCTTGATAATACAACTTTCATTGATATTGTATGATAA
This sequence comes from Convolutriloba macropyga, assembly GCF_964194025.1. Taxonomy (NCBI): domain Eukaryota; kingdom Metazoa; phylum Xenacoelomorpha; order Acoela; family Convolutidae; genus Convolutriloba; species Convolutriloba macropyga. The sequence continues at coordinate 21,429,757 of NC_134468.1, read as the reverse complement.
ACGATTGACTTTCTCTTCGGTCTCTTGTTCAACAACGAGCATTTCGTTGAACTCTTTCATAAGCACTTCAGATAAAGGGAAAAAATTGATCGCTAAATTGAATTCATCGTCAACACATGTCTCACGCTTTTCAGTCGCAGAACAATTTTGTTTACGAGCAACAGTTTTAGCTGAAACATCTGATTTTGATACGCATTTATTAGAAACGAAACCAGTGCTAGCAGTAGCTGTGGAAAAAACATCAACTTGGCGACCAGAACCCGGTTCATTATGTTGAATCTGGCATCGGTTATTTATATTACGATTTTCAATTGAAACTATATTTGATGATTTTAGCGCACAAGTAGCAATATTACTTACATCATTGACAATATCGGGTAAGGCATTGTTTTCTTCGAAACATGCGGAAGGGTTTAAAGTACGAGCTATTTCACTTGCCACCACTTTTTCACTTTCATCATTAGGCTCTTCCTTTTTACTCTTTTTAGTTGGTTTCTTCGTATTCTCTTTTAACTTTGATTTCTTCGTTTTTGTCTCAGTGGGCTCATCGAAATTGCTTTCCTTCTCGTAAGTGACGAGGAATTTCTTCACGACTACTGGGTTCCATTCTGCAGGAATGACGCGAGGATTGACAGGATGCAACTTGATCTTGTCACAACGCACGAGGTCTAGCACTTGATCCATCTTATTCGTCTGAGAAGTGCTGTTTTTGTACGTCTGAAAGCAATATCAAATCTCTTGCTCGCTAAATTGGATCGTTTTCGAGAATGAACATGGTACTAGAGCAATCTGGGAACTGCTCCGTTTCGCCAGAAAACAAAATTTTCATAAGCCTATGCCAACATCATAATGGGGTGTTTTGCACTAACTATGATTTGCTTAGTCTTAAGAGTTGGCAACTAGCCATTATAGTTTTTATCTAACAGTGAAAACATAACCGACTAAACGTCGGAAGAATTGCTCTTGAACGACTAGTGGGAGCTCTAATCAATTGCAGCCTGCTTCAGTTGGGGGGGGGGGGGGGGGGGGAGTTTAAATGGGACTAAGAAGCTCAATAGTGGGCTTCAAATAACCACATTAGAGGTTAACATGTACCACTATAAAGATTTAAAGTAAAAAATGACACCAGTTTCGGCGCACTTTTCATTTGACTTTTAGCATTAAATTGCCGCCAATTGAGTTCAGCTGCTTGAAATTGTGATTGAGAGAGAATTTTAGATCACGCGAAATGCAAAAAGTCAAGGGCGTAAAAGTCACTCCAAAAGTCTAAATTGTCATGCGAAAATTTTACATAAAAAAAGACACACACGTTTACAATAATTGCTATGAACTACGTTCAAGACCAATTAAAATGCCAAATTATTTATTGTAGATTGTCATATCCCACAGTTCCACAAACTCCAGTTCCAAAATGAGACCTTCATAATCTTCTCACCATTGAATCTGAAAACTTCTAATCAGTTTGAAAAAAGTAGTTATTTTTTTACAAATTTCAAAATAGAATAGCATTTCAATACTCGAAGCAATTCACCTTAGTTGAGTATGACTAGTCACACTTAAAGAGCAAGTAAAAACCTACTTCAACAAAATTTGATCTCATCTTCGACACTTTAGATTAATACTCACAGATTCCTCCTTGCCGGCAGTCAGGATAGCATGTATGACGCCATGTCTCTTCCTGCCTGTTCTTCCAGCCCTCTGTATTAGTCTGACAAGACTCTTCGGTGTATCGAAGTTCACAATCAGATCCACCTCTCCAATGTCCAGTCCTTCTTCTCCCACGCAAGTTGAGACAAGTACGTTGAAGTGCCCGCTTTTGAATTTCTCGATAACCTAAATCACAATAATAAAGGGAGGAGAAAAATAAACCTTCCTTCAAAATCAAAATAAACTTTGATTCAAAATAAAATTTGGGGGCATCAAATTTATCTCTACAAGGGCACTTTAGAAAGAACTGTTTTAGATCTGCATTTTTATAATAATTTCCATACTAAATATGAGCAAGACAATGCCAGATAATTGTGAAATTGAAACACGCCGATGATAATAAAAAAAGATCTCACAGAAATCGCAGCAGCTGAGACACTAAACGAAAAATAAGTTTTAATTCTGATTCAGGTCTGTTTCAATATGAGGTAAAATCTGTAAAGCCGAAACTGATTGTAGCAATAATATTGCACCTCAAATTAAGGGGCCTCACACTATTAAAACGGCTTAACTGTTAATGAATCTTATAGTGGTTTTTAAGTCACAGCCTTGGAATTCCGTGGAACAATGAAAATGCGCTATCAGGTTCTTTAGGAAAAAACTGATACCACTTGCTCTCCAGCTAAAATGGAGCGTTGCTCACCAGATTTTTAGTAAATTTTCTATTTGCTTCTAGGAAAACACCATCACGGAAAAATCCCAGTCTACTTAACATAAGAGATAAGCCATCACAGAAATGAACAAACACGCACGCAAACATTAGATTTCTACTTCGTATGGGCAGGCATTAATGGACAGCTTAAAACAGGTTGAAAACCCACACCTTCCAGGCTATGGTATCCAAACACAGTCATGCTGGTGTCTCTTGCCCTTTGATGGGGGTGAACGGATAATCACTTTTCAGGTATAAACGGGTGAATCAAGGTATAAAGCGCATTGTGCCACACATGAATATCACCAATTAGAATATTTGAAGCATTTGCTTGCAATATGTCATGGTCATTTAGAGAGACATTAAGTTTTGATTTGATATCTGTGTAATTGCGTTGTAATCCAGCTCAATTAAATTAAAGGACGCAGCATCCCTTTGAAAGTTAAGTGAGGGTTTATTTTTGTGACTGTTTTTCATAAGTTTCCACACTCTAAAAATAGTTGGATTTTTTTCTGAACCATTATATGTAATTCTACAAATTCTTATAAATTCTACAAAGCCAGATCAATATTTATAGGACATTTTTTTGGATTCACATTATCAAATGTATTACATGACTTATTGAGTAAACTTAGGAGAGTTATCAAGCTCCAGGCTCAGCTGCTACTGATAACTTAAACATAAAGGAACAGCAGATCACTGGTAATAAGCATCTGAAATACTTGTTTAAAAAACTTGCAGAAACAGTGTTTTCATCCCAAGGTGCCTCTGAAGGTGCCAAATCTCATCATTGCTACCTTGATACCGGTGAAATCTACACTGTTCGCTCACAGTAACGCTCACTGCACTTATCACTGCACTTCACGGCACTTATCAAACCCTCTACATAATTTATTTCAATTTCAACAAGCGAATGGCTATATGATAGGTTAACATTGAATAAATCATCAATTTGAAAAATACCCAATTAATGAAACTTTGGGCCACATAGATACGACCCAGAATTTCTTGAACAATCTCAGTACCTTATCTTATGGAAACGAGACAATTTGCATCCGTAGTTCTTTACATACTCTGATTAGGAAATCAAGGAGATAATTGATCAGCTAGATAATAAGTGGTCGTCAGAAGTAGACAATGTCAGGAATACCTTGGTTAAATTAACAGCTGAGGTAACAGTGCCTTGTTTATCTTGTCAATTTATCATTTACCAAGTGAGTTTTGCCAGAGCTTGAATAACGCTACAGCTAATCGATTACACGAAAATAGTTACCGGCCCATCTCGTTGCCTATTGTATGGAGCAAAATTTTTGAAAGAGTTAATGTATAATCCAATTTATAAATTCTGCGAAAAACAGCTTATTTTTAAGAAAAAAATTATAAATCAGAGCAAAACAAAGCTATTGATAAATTAGAAGAACTCATCGAAAAATCAGAATAAGTTTGAACTAAAAAATGTTCCAAATTTCTTCCTGGATTTAAAACTCTTTTGATACCACCAATCACAATATTCTTCATAAACTCGAACGTAACGGAAAGAGAGGCTTGTCTCTGAAATGGATGAAAGCATATCTAACAAACCATTCAATGGTAAAAAAGATTTGCGTGAGTGGAATTTGCAAATCTAGAGGCAATAGTTTGCCCACATAAAATCATTTAAAATGACATGAACAGTGTTGATGACTAGTTAAACAATCAATTGGACTTAAACTTGGAAAAGACTGCACAAAATAAATATAACAACGGAACCGCCTAATCAATTTCACCTAAATCAAAACGAAACAAAACATGTTAAACCGGAACGTAACTTTCTTGGTGCAAGATAAGATTCGAAGTTTCCATATTGTAACCACATTGAATAAGTGAGAAAAAGGTTACCAAAACAATGTAGTCGCAAAAATAAGGCAATATGTTCCTTGATAAAATTTGATTGACTATTTCAACACAAATCTAAAACAAGGAGGCTCGGTTATGTGCGACCGCACATAAGGTTCCGACCCGCTCATCCATAATTTTGGAATAATTGTCTATCAAATGAGGAACATAGAAAAACCCGAAAACTCACGTATTTTTTTTTAAAAATTGGTGTACGAACGAAAAGGTAGCCTCCAAAGCAAATAACTCAGTGGTGGAGTGAGTAATGACGCATTAGATTGATGAGATTTGCAAATATTAAGAAAGCGAGTCAAGACGAACAGCAAAATCAAACAACAACAACAACAACAACAAACATTACATCAAAAACTTTATGTCCGTTTTAAAAAACAAAACTTAATAACAAAGTCAACATACCGTCAGATAAAACTGAAACGAAACAAAATAACTTGTAATTCACCAGAAAAGATATGGGACCAGTCCAAAAAAAGGTTTGGTAACAATTAGAGAAAAAGAACAAAAACAGTAAAGTTAAAAAATTCGCTAACTTTTTTTTTAAACAATCAAATTCAAAGTAATGAAAACCATTAAAAATCAAGCAAGGAATCCCAATGAACTACGATTAAGAAAACTTATATAGAAAAAAATTAAGACCTGTCCTTATTCAACTTTTTTATGCAGCTAAAAAGAACAACAAAAAGACAACAAACAAAAACTCAATTAAAACTTGCCAGAAAACGCTAACGAAGCCGTAAAGCCATATTTCGGCCCCCAAAAATTTGCTCGGTTAGACCTTTTTCAAACCCCAATAATATAGTACGTGGCCTTTCTTTAATGAGACTATTTAACAAGTGGACGAAAAAGAAAAAAAGAGCAAAATCAAGTATAACCTTTGATTTTTTTCGAAACAAACACACTTCCGAAGTCATAAAAGCCATAAATTACAATACGAAAAAATTAAATAGGTTCGCCTATTCATCAAAAGGAAGCTCTTGAGACCTGTAATTATCCCGAATATGTCTTGCGTCTATCAGAAGAACGTCAAAGGTGACAAAATCAAATTAACTTACTTTTTTCTTAAAACCGGTGTCGGAGCCAGTAAGATCATAACGAATTTTAAAAAATGTTAAATTTTTTGCCCCCGTCCCTTTTGACACCTTCCCTTGACACCAATAATGTCATATTTGACCTGCAATTAACGAGATTGGGTAACAAAAAGACAGTAAAAGGAACAAAATTGTGAATTTAAGTTTTTTTTTTGGAAAACAATTGTTTTTAAACTCCTGAAAGCCATCAGCTATTTACTAATATCAGAATATCGGCTGATCTATTCCTCCATGAAAAGGTAATGAAACCTGCCATTAAACAGGAAATTTCATAAGACTAAAACGACAAAGTAAAAACGACAGTTGAAGACTAAATTTAAAAAATCAATTAAATTCTTCAAGAAAAGTTTCGAAGCCGTTAAAACGACAACCTATAACTTTCAGGACATTAAAATGTTCAATTGTGCCTTATCGGGACGCCAATATAGTGATAGCTGATGGCTTATGATAACTGAAGGCTTAAACTCGCAATAGAGATTAAAAAACAAATCAGTAAAAACGAAGCATTCTTTCTTCGATGACGCCACGCTACAAGTTGACCAAATTAGGAAAAAAATACAGGAAGAGTTCATTGCGCGATTATTTATTTAAAAATCTTTATTTTTTAAAGTCAAAAGGATCATGAGATTTTAAAATAACAACTACATGCATTGGCTTGGATCTGCTTAGGAAGCCAATTTGACCTATCACTCCTGAGCTTTGATTTGATATGTTCTGTTTTTTAATTAATATAAAAAACATCTTTTTTTTTTTAAAAAAAAGAAAAGACCAATTGATTACAATCCAAATTCTATTGGATCGTAATAGTTCTAGATGGGCCCAAAACTAGCCCTTCGAATGTCGTTCGTCCATTAAGAACACTTAAGATTTCGAGTGTCATAGATATAGAAAATTTGTTACTTAACTCAAAAACAAATTATGCGTTTTTGATAATCAAAGATAAAGTTTGCAAAAAACGGCAAAGTCTTAATTACAGAGCACTCTGAACAGAAATTCAAGTAGTAATAGACCCCTGTGAGTCTAAAAAAATTATATTAGTGTTGTTTGGGGTTGTACTTCTGGCAAATTTAATCAAAGTGAACTATAGAAGCTTATTTCGCGCTGTTTTTGAAGAAAAAGGCTGAATTTTGAAATACTTAGCCAGAAGTTTTGACAAAAAAATTAAATCAAAATGATCAACAATACCTTTCTGTCTTTCAAAATAAAATCAACAACACTATTCTGAAAAATTTTATCAAATGTTAGCAAAATTAACGAAAATTTAGGCAACAAATTCCGGAAAATTAGAATAAAAACAACGGACTCTACTTTTCTCAGAAGTTTAAACCTCGATAACTCCCATTAAAAAATGAAAAAATATTTTTAATTCCATATTCTACGCTGGACGAGCTTTCTAATAATACCAGTCTCAACTCTCTACGATGAATATATCGATCGGCGAAAAATGACTGAACAAAAAAAACCATTTGAATATATAGTTCCTCCCACCAAAAGGAGTCGGAACAATTAGCTCTATCAGACACTTTTTTGCATTAGTATATTGTGTCAGCAGTTCTTTGCTTGCAGCTATCTGTTTATTACAAAAAATTTTCAAACTTAAACTTAAGTTTCAAAAACGTTTAAAGTCCCTCAATTTGCACAAAAAGACTTTCTAGTAATTAAAATCAAAATAAAGACAAAAAACTGACAAAAACTAAATAACTACTAAAATCGGATTAGCATATGTACAACTTTTTAAAACAAAAATACATCCTGGTAGAAAGAGGCATTGAGTATATGAATTATCAAAAGGAGGTTGCCTTATTAACTGATTTTGGACAAAAAGACGCCTGAAAGATCCAAAAATCAAAAAATTAGAAAAAAGCCAAAAATTAACTTAAAAAATCCAGAAATATAAGCCAATTTTGAACTTGAAACGCATTTTCAGGCTTTAAAAAATGCTGTGGTATCAATTTCGGAGTTTCCATATGGCATCGAATAAAAATCAATCCTACAAAAAACCAACTTACAAGCAAAAACAACTAGGCCACTTTGGCGAAAAAATGGCTAAAAACGGTTATCTATTTGTGACTATCCGTCAAAAAATACTTTTCAATGTCAAAAAGTCATTCACTAGACGCAGCGCAAGATCAAAAAACTTCTCTCGCTCAGAAAACACTAGTTCACACGGCAATTTTTCTCACTTTCGCTATTGGGTCAAGACCGCGGCTGAACGAATAGTACTACCGGTAAAATAAACGTTAAGAAAACCCATACTCCTCTTCGAGTAGTAAAAAACCAAGAGCACCGCAATATAGCTCGACTCAGCTTACAGTTTCGCAGCTATAAACATAACCGACTAAACGTCAGAAGAATTGCTCTCGTGCGATAAGTGTGAGCTCTAATCAATTGCAGCCTGCTTCAGTCGGGGGAGGGGATCCTAAATGGGACTAAAAAGTTCAATAGTTGGCTTCAAATATCCACATTAGAAGTTAATATATACCAGTAGACTTAAGTTTAAAATGGAACCAGTTTCGGCGCACTTTTCTTTTGACTTTGAGTACTAAATTGCCACCAATTGAATTGAGTTCAGCTGCTTGAAATTGTGATTGTGATTTTAGATCACGCAAAAATTCAAGGGCTTAAAATTCACTCGAAAAGTCAAATGGTCAAGCAAAAATTTTGCATAAAAAAGACACACACGTTTACAATAATTGCTATGAACTTCATTCACGAGAAATTAATAATTTGCAATCGTTTGTGGTTTCTTATTCTTAAAAGCAATCATCACAAAGAATATAATTCCTCGTCTATCTATCGCTATGCAGATATCGCTGTTTTTCTTTTGAGATGTCAAAGTAGCAGCAATTCGAATTGATCTTGATAACTTTGGTTCACAGAAAAATACAAAAACATAACTGTCAGCTTCTTAGTTTTCGCACGTATCCTCAACAGAATTTACGTATAGATGGAATAACGGCAACGCAAAGATCTAGGATGTTAAAAAATCTAGGACTACACTAATCATGTAACTTTCAGAGTGCACACAATCACAGCTCAAAAGAGTATCCAAATTGGTTGCTATTATTTTTAGACAGCCAAATTGCTCAACAACCACGGACCTCAGTAAAATCGATGCAATCTAGATCAAAACAAAGATATAATACCGCTGACTTGTATATGAATGTTAATCAAAATCCAACCTCAAAAGAGTCACAATCTTGCAAATTAAGTTTTACAAGCCGGTCATTAAATTAGTCCAATGAAGACTGCTACCTATCCATTAAAACTATAGATGTTTAGAAGACTCGTAACTACGCTGTTTAAAATTTAGTATTGCGGTCACGAACTGAACTTTAATTCTAAAGCTTATGACGTTGAAAACAAATACCTACAGTACTAGATCGATTTCTAAAAAGAATAGCTGAAAAAAATGAAAAGAAACTGAAAAGAATGAAATTTGTAAATTAATAACTGGTATAATGCGAGGTACGGACCCTCTTCTGATGAGCCTGCTTGAGTCCCTTTGCGGAAACTGAAGTTGCAACAGTTCTCTTCATAGACCGTACTTGCTCGAACATTTGGTCGCAGTCTTCAACATCAAACCCTTCATTGCACTCAACTGCTTCATTATTACAAGTCTCGCTCATTCCCCCGTTGTTTGTTACTGATGAACTTTGGTTTCCTTGTCCAACGAAACTCATCACTTTGATCATGGGTTTGTGTCGCATAAGCATCTCTGTGATCTCGTGAACACTCTCGCGATAAGTGGAGAAAATCATTACTCGAGTGTCATGGCAATCTGGGCCTAAATGTCAAAAAAGTCAAAGTCTATTAACCTGACATTTTTAAAGCCAAAGTCAACATGGCTTAAGGGATATTTCACTTCTGTACATTAAGGCAACATTCTATACTATATCTCGTTAAACTCTATTTTCTTTTACTCGAAAAGGTCTAAAATGAAATAAAGGACAATTAATTCAAAAGGCTTTTGAATCAAACATTATAGCGAGAGTAATATATCATTTTCAATTAAAAAAATTTGAAGAACATTTAATTGATTTCACTAAAAATGAGCCGAAAATTTAGTAAATAAGATAAATTATTAGATGAATGGGCGAAAATTTGCTTAAGTGGGAAAAAGTTAAATTTAGCGTGTTTAAACAGATCAACAACAGCGCATGTATTGATAAGGATTTACACCCTAACAAGGAGGGTAATTCTCCATTACCAGTCCCAACAGCAACAAAATCAACCAAAAAGTCTCACGGGACTTGAAGTGCTGCAGTACAATCTCCTCCAGCTTCTCTAACTTGGGGTGACTGTGGTAGAAGTCCTCACTGGCGCAACTGCTGGTGGTTGATATTCTAGATGCATTCATAGACTGGGAAGCCAACATCGCAGATGCATCCAGACACTCCATCAGCTTGCCCTCAAAACGTGCCTAAAAAAATGAATAACGAATTAGTTAATAACATTTCTCCGAACATCGGTACTTCCCGTAATGCTTTCTAAATTCTCTCTAAAATAAAAAAAGCCTTTCTGTTCCTTGACAGCCAGTAAACGTACAAAACTGCCCCGTCTCGTAGTGTACTTCAAAACTGCTTTCTCAGAGTTAATTTACATATTACATAACTTACCTCTAATCAGGTACTCACGCCAAGAGGCATCAAAGGTAGTTTAATGTTTTAAGACTGGTTCACTACTTCAGCACATTTTCTGCAATTTATATATAAAGAAAAATCTTCTCTGTGAGCTGCAAAAGTATTGGAGTGAACGTAAGCTAAATCAGTCAAATTCTTGCATTAACCTTCAGCCTATCAAACACATCCATGAGCTCCTGGTTGGTTCTGAGGAGAGACTTTATGTAGGGAGTTTTGTTTCCATCAATTCCGTCTCTGAGATGACAAAACATGGTTCGAAGGCCTTGGTTATTGAGAAACTCCCAGGCCTGGTACAGGAACTGTCCTATGTAGAAGGTTTGAGACATTGCCTAAAAGCGAAGTCGAATAAAAGCTGAAATACTTAGCTTACAGAAATCCAGCAATATATTAATTATAAGGCGAGCACCAGTAGAATTAAAATTTCGGTCCTACAAAAACAATCTGAGACGGCCGAAAAAGGCAGAAACGCAAACCAAATCCATTTAAAAAGCCAACAGTAGAAAACTGGTAGCCACTTTAAACGCTGACAAGTCATATATTTGCTCTAAAAGCAGTTCAAACTAGCAACGCAAGATGTTATAAATGCACGAAGAACTGATCTCACTTTGCTATTGTAAGCACCATCATGCGCATTTATTTTCCAACCTACAGTTTATCAGTGCCACAACATACATTTCTGTGAGCAATCTGAACATTTTACTGCATTTATATGTGGGCTTGCATGGCCCTGTTCGGAGGGAGTATTCATCATGCAGTGAGTTGTTACATTTTACAAAAATTTCGGGTTAGTTACGTTTTCGGAGTGGGGGCGAGTGGTCGGGCTCAATATTGAGGTCAAGAACTGACCTTCACCCCATAAAATTATCTCATAAAAATAGTTTTGGCGAATCCCATAATTAGAAACAAGTAAGGAGTAAGGCTCTACGAGCAAATGATAAATACAATTGCTACAAACTTTGTTTGAGAGCAATTAATAATCACTGAAACAAAAACGAGCGCTTGCTAGTTCAAAAACGACAAACAACCAACTAACGTGGGATTAATTGCTTTCAAAGGACAGGCGCGAGGGGGGGGGGGGGCATTTTAATTCAGGAGTGTAGCTCAGAATTTTTTTGTGTTTTGGGTGCAAAAACTTGGGACATGGTAGGGTTACCACCCCACATCCTCCCGGATTGCAGTCAGATATCTCAACCACTGAGCCACAACGGCGTTGTTTCTCAACCGCTAACAATCACTTTTTAGCAAAAAATTTCATTTCAGAATGAGAGCAATTCAAATCACTCAAAACGACGAAGTGAAGCCTGAAATAGTCACTTGAGAAGTCACTGAATCTTCTAGAACCAAAGCGCATAAAAGATCAATCGAACACTTTGCATTTAAAAAAAGATCAATACGCTTACGATAATTGCTGCAAACTTCGTTCGAGAGCAATCAAAAAATCGAAAAAGCAATGTTTGTTTTGCAAAAAATCTAATTCCACCATTTCACCTCAGAGCCTAACATTACCAGCATTCATCAAGTAAAGCATATGAATCTGAAAGGGGTTTAGAGTAAAATTAAGTAGCCTTAAGGTGTAGGAGGTGGATACAAGCCACTTATACTACTTACAAAAAATAAACATAACCGACTAGCATCGGGAAAATTGCTCTCAAACGAAAAGTGAGCGATTGGCTTCGTCAGTGGCTAGCCACCTTTCAGTGAGGCTAGCTTTAGCTTAATTGAAGGGGCGTGAGGTGAGAGCAGTGGGGGTTGTCGGGTGGGGGGGGGGCTGATAAGGGGATGGGACAACAGGGTGGGGTCAACGGTAGGAGGGGTGTCTTCGCCTGCACGGGGCCCTTCCGGCCTGTACGATGTGCAGGGTTGGGGATTGGGGGTGAAGTGAGGGGGGCTGATGTGGTGGGGGGGGGGGGGTGCTGTGTGGGGGGAGGGGGTTGGGGGTCAGCTTCTAAGAACCGCTCATCACACCATAAATATAAGTCTAAAAAACACAGCTGGCAGATTGCCAGAAAGTAGCCGCAATAGCTTCGTAGATCTGGGGTCTAAAAAAAGTAAAGAAGACTGATCAAAAAAATAAGTTTTCATTGAAGGCTGATATGTTATATTTTGATTAAAAATCTGTATTAGTGTTTGCTGCTTGTATTAGCCTTCATTTAGAGTGACACACAGCCACTTGACCTTATCTCTTTGAATTAAAGTAAATAAAAGCTGCTCTCTAATAGCCTTCATTTAGAGTGACACACAGCCATTTGACCTTATCTCTTTGAATTAAAGTAAATAAAAGTCAATGTCAAAGTGACGAAGTCATTTTTGAGAGTCAGGTAAGTCAAGTGTGACCAAAAATTGAATCACGCGAATGAATAAAGAACTTGCTCCACTAAGAGCGAAAAAAAGGAGCCACGCACACACTTCAGTTGAAACTGCATGAACGAATGAACAAAAAACAGATTTGAAGTTGTTGTGACGTCATATGGTCGTAAAAATATTGACGACGAAATAAAAACACATAGCAGAAGTCACAAAAAACAAATCTGAGAATTGTATTATTTTATGACCTGACAATAACTAAGTCAAAGGAGAGATGTTAGAAATGAGACTAAGCAATAAAACAACACCAGAGGAACAAAAACAAGCGAGACTAGAAACTCAAATTTTATTTTTTTGAAATGACAGAATCTATAAAAAAACTGCTATTAACTCAAAGTGCCAACAATAATCCTCTATTTCTCATTAGCAACCAGTCATTAGATGTCGATGAGTCCTCACTTATAGCATTAAATAATAAGACAAAAATAAACAAAAACGAAATAAAACTCACGGAAACTTTTTGAAAACGCTTCGTAAAAAAACACAAAATGCAACAGCTACTGGAAGGCAAAATAACACCAACAATTGAATACTCAATATCCACCTTTTAGCCCTGTCATCGATGCGATTAACTGATAAGACAGCATTAATTACAACAAATACTAGCAAAACTAAAAAAAATCATAAAGGTTAAAAAAAACAGACAAGCGTATAAGTCACAAAAAGCAAAAACTATTAACTGAAAGGACTTGTTTTTTTAACCTTTCTACCAATCAATAAGACCTGTCGATAATGAGACTAAGTTAAGATGACAAAGTTTAAAAGAAAAACTCGCAAAACCCAAAAAACATTCGACAACTATTATTGAAAACAATTACTGTCAAAGTCATAGAAAGCACTAGGTTTGAACAAAAACAATTGAATTGAAAAACCAAAACCCTATTGGCAACATCAGAGACCTGTACCACATGAGATTAAATGATAAGACATCAAAAAGTACATTAAATACTAGCAGAACTCAAAAATTCACTCGAATGTTTGAAAAAAAGTAGTGTCAAAGTCATGAAAACCACTAGCTTAATAGCTAGTGGTTTTCATGACTTTGACACTACTTTTTTCAAAAGTTTTGAGTGAATTTTTGAGTTCTGCAAGTATTTAATGTACTTTTGATGTCGTATCATTTAATCTCATGTGGTACAGGTCTCTGATGTTGCCAATAGGGTTTTGTTTTGTCACTCGAGTCATTAATTAGGTTCTTTTTATCTCTTATAAGCAACCAATCAGACTTGTCATTGATGATAATAAGTGATAAGAGAACAGACAATTTTAAAAAAGGGGGCAAAATCTAATATGCACTTAAATTTTATGACAACAAATAGTGGCAAAACCATAAAAAGTTTTAGCTGCCCCTTAATGAATTCAAGAAAAGGCAAATAGGCACAATTAGAACACATATGTACCGTCTTAAAAGCACTGAAGAGGAGGAAACTCTGAAAACAGAAGTCAAATTGACGCACCTGAAAAAAAATTCATCTCAAAAACCGCCAAATTGAACAACACCAATTTCTCACTCCACTTTAAAGGCATTTTGAAAAAGTCACGCCTCAAACCTACTCTAATTTTCACTCCCTTTAGTACTTCAGCGTGACTAAAATCACCACTTAAGTGAAAAAGCCGAAAAATGCGTGAACAGATCTTAAACAAAGACAGTACACCAATAAAATTCAAATTCTTTGAATCGTAAAAAAACCAAGAGAAGGCCAAAAATAGCCCCAGATATCGCTGTGCGGCTATTAAACAGTTTCAGTGAATCCTATAACTGAAGACCAGTGAGCTGAAACTCTCTAAGAGAACTTAATGCCCGCTGGCGCTACATATTTATCCGGTTTTTTAGGACGAAAGGTCAAATGGGTCACACGAAAAATCGGTCAAGCGAAAAATCGCATAAAAAAGACAAACAGGACTAAATAATTGCTACAAACATCGTTTGAGAGCAATAAATCAAGCACTTCAGTTTAAACAGATCTTAAAAATAGACAGCACGCCAATAAAATTCAAATTCTTTGAATCGTAAAAAAAAACCAAGAGAAGGCCAATAATAGCCCCAGATATCGCTGCACGGCTATTCAACAGTTTCAGTGAATCCCATAATTGGAGACTAGTGAGCTGAAACTCTCCAAGAGAACTTAATGCCCGCTGGCGCTACTTATTTATCCCGTTTTTTAGGACGAAAGGTCAAATGGGTCACGCGAAAAATCGGTCAAGCGAAAAATCGCATAAAAAAAGACCAACAGGACTAAATAATTGCTACAAACATCGTTTAAGAGCAATAAATCAAGCAATTCAGCTTAAACTGACCGCCAATGAGCTCAACAAACGACGTTACATTTATAACAGCAGCAAATGAGCAATAAATTATCACATGAAAAATGACTTTTCCGAGCCTCGCGAAGTGAAAATGTGAAAGGGCGTCAGACGACGAAACAGAACAGAAAAACGAAAAGCTTCGCAATATAGGTTCACTCAGCTTACAGCTTTGGAGCTATAATTAACAATCAAGTGAAAACAAGTTCTGTACCGAGTAAGAACCAGCGTGTTGTCCCTGTTTTTCTCTGAATTTACCCCAGGCCGACAAAATTTCGAAGCGTGAAAGGCTCTCGGCATTCTTGGACCACATTAATCCCGATTGCCGCATTTTTCCGACAAGCGGCATCAGGACCTGAAACAAAAAGAAATTTGAACATATTACCACGAGTACCTGCCCTAAAATTGAAAGTTCCTCAAACTCGACAAGGTCATAACAAAGCAGTTTCTGGAATATAGAACTGAAAAACTCGAGTACTGTATTCAAGTTTTTTTTAAAAGTGTTTAAGACAAACTTAACCCGCGCAGCAATTGCTGTTAGCATAAATTTTCAAACTCGATATTCATAAGATCGCATTTCCAAAATACTTGCAGTTTAATGAATTCTAAAAATAATGGCATGAAAAAATGATTTCGACAGAGAGAATGTCCGTAAACAAAATTCTTCTGACGAATCAAATCCCTGGTAGGGACGTGAAAGAGACCTCTCAGGGTATGTTTAAGGAAATTCTCTTTTGTAAAATCACTATTCTTACCAATTTTTTGGTATTTTAACTGGAATGATTTTAGAAACGAGATCTTATCTATGTCGTACCTGTTGCAGAAACTGTGTTCTAATCTGCAAAATAGGACCTCTCAGGTGAACTACATGTGTTTGTATACTCCTATTGTGGCAGTACTGAGCCAACTGTTGCTCTGTTCTGACTTCGATGCGTGATATCTTCAAGTTGTTTACCACTTCCTGTACTGCTTTGACGTCACCTCCAGGCGTGGCAGTAAGTGCGACAACTCTGAACTGGGAATGGCTCTCGGAAATCTTTGCTACCACCTACGTGATAGTTGAGATGGTAACACGTGACTGAACAATTTAATTGTTTGGACAGAAAAATAGCTAAAGTATTCAAGTCTGATTGACGTTGACTGCTGGATACGTTACTGGATATACAAAAGGCAGAAAAACGTTCCGCTAGTAACTATGAGAAATGAAAACAGCCGATTAACCTCAGACGAAATGCTCTCAAATGCTTGCGCTCGATGATTTTATTGCACCCTGCTTTAACACGTGGGGTAAGGGGCAGGATTTTCCTTAAGGAGCTTCAAATGATTGATTGAAAAATTAAAAATTTACAAGTCAAGCACGAAGAAGTCGATGGAACAGTGCAATCGGTCACGCAAAAATCTTGCATAAAAAAGACATGACTAAACTATTTGCTACACAATTCTTTCGAGAGCAATTAAAAAGTCAAAACGTATCAAGTAACTCGATGCTATATATATTTCTGGAAAGAACTGCCAGCTCTTTAAATCTCAGACTTGTCTCATCGACGTCATCGGAGAGCTAACATATAATTACAGGGTGTCTGATTTAATATTTTGTGAAAACCTTTTAAGTCAGGTTGCAACCAGCTCCAGTAGAGTTAAGTCTGACGAACTATTTACAGAATACCCTACGCAAAGTACGCCCTCAATTGCACTTTTACATTACCTGACAGTAAGCATAGTTCCCTTTGGCTTTATGTGCCTCGTCTACCATGAGTAGTCGTATGGATTTAGGGTCAAATGCATCTCTGTTCAAGTCATTCGACATAGTCTGTGGAGTGAGGAAGAGAAGCTGTTTCTCATTCCACAGCTGCTCGCGTTTCTTTGGATTCATTTGTCCTGAAATAACAAACTATTATCTATCTTCTACAGAAAAACAACTGATCCTTGTTAGATATTCAGACAACAGCTCTTCTAACTCTTCCAACAAAATTCTTATCTATTTTATCCCCAGTGAGGTTCTGCCCTGTTCTACCCTGCTCCTCTGTCACAAATACTGCGCTGCTTTAAAGCATATTTCTATACAAAAAATAGCACATAAGCGTGAATTATATGCCCTCAAAGCTGAACCTGAAAATTGTACTTCAAATGCACCTAGTTGTTGCATTCGAGTTGATAGCTCAACTGCTTAACCCATCATGCTAACTGAAACCGGTCAAATGGCTAACTTACAACGGCTGCTTTTTTGCAAAACTCATACCCGAACATCCAACACTCGGACCCAAATCAAAGAGTGCAATTATGAGAGGTACAATAATAATTGAACAGCATCACGCCATATCAGTGAGGAAAAGCATCGAAACCTTGGAATCAATCAATTGTAGACAAATCCTTCACCTGTTAATTCAACGATGTCGTCCTTTGGCAGACCCATTATTTTAGTGCATGCACTGATTTGCTGGTTCACAAGAGGCTTTGTTGGGGCTAAAAACACTGCTTTTCCTGAAACACAAAAATTGGCGAATTCTGATACACAAGAACATAGGCCGGAATTTTTGGCCATAATTTCCAACAAGGAGGATCACTAATGTGCGTTCGCACATGATGTTCCGACCCGCGCTCTTCGACATTTTTTACTTAACTGTCTTTCGAATTACATTTTTGACAGAGATAATCAAAAATAGATGTTTGAATTTTACAAAATCGTTACACAACTAAGATGATAATTGAATTAAATAATGCCATGCCTCATTACAACAAGATCTGCTATTAAAAAGTCTAGGAGAAAAAAATCAACAACAACAAAAAGCAACAAACAAAATTTCACGGCAAAAATTTTGGCCGATCGATATATTCTTCGTAGAGAGTTGAGACTGGTATCATTAGAAAGCTTGTCCGGCGTAGAATATGGAATTAAAAAGATTTTTTAAATTTTCGTTTCTTACTGGGAGTTATCGAGGTTTAAATTTTTAGAAAATAGTGTGAATTCCGGCGAGATTTTATTCACTTTTTCCGGAACTATAGAAAAAAACTTCGCCAATTATGCTAAAATTTTTTAAAATTTTTTTGAAAGTTTTGTTGATTTTTATTTGTAAAAACAAAATAAATCAAAAGAATATTGTAGGCTATTTTTATTATTTTTTTTGTCAAAAATTCTGGCTAAATATTTCAAAATTAAGACTTTTTCTTCAAAAACAGCACGAAATAAGTTTCTTTAGTCCATTTTGATTAAATTTACAGGAAGTACAGACCCAAACACCACTAACACAATTTTTGTAGACTCAAAAGGGGGCTTTTTTAGATCAAATTCCGTTGAGAGTTCTCTGTAGTTAACACTTCGCCGTTTTTTGCTAAATTTATTCGTTGACTGTCAAAAACGCAGCATCTATTTTTGATTTTTAACAAACAAAAAATTAATATCTATAACAGTCAAATAATTAGTGTTCTTAAAGAACAAACAGCATTAGCAGGGCTAGACTTGGACCAATCTTGGACTGGTTTAATCCAAAAATAGTTCGGATTGTAAACAGTCAGTCTTTTTTAGAAAAAAATTCGATCTCTTCAACAATAATTAAATAACAGAACATTTCAAAAGAAAGCTCACTAACGATAGTTCCAATTGGGTTCCTAATTAGTTCTACATTATTGTATTTAGTTGATTACTTGAAAGCTTATGGTCGTTTTGACTTTTAAAAGTATTTGTTTTTCAAATAAATAAGGACTTATTGAAATTTTGCCTCTATTTTTCTCTTTCTATGGTCAACTTGTAGCTTAATTGTCCACAATGAAAGAATGCTTCTTCTTTCTATTGAAATCAAATTCAATCTCTATTGCGGTTTTACGCCTTAAGTCATGGCTACTGGCTTTGATACAACTAGATTTCAAATTTTCTTAATTTTTAGGTATTTGCCCATTTTTCACGTTTTCTAATTTTGTCACTTTATCACGTTATTGACAGTTCATATATCACATTATTGGCTTTCAAAATAAGGCACAATTGATATTACTAAAATGCTTGAAGATATAGATTATGATTTTAACGGCTTCGACACTACTTTCTCGAAGAATTTAATTGCTTTTTTAAATTGTCTTTAACTGCCGTTTTTACTTTCTCTTTTTAGTGGCATGAACTTTTACTCTACAGTGACCCGGTTTCAATGCCTTTTCATGGAAGAATAGATGAGACGATATTCTGATTTTAGTAGATAGCTGATAGCTTTCATGACTCTGAAAACAATATTCTCCAAATTAAAAAAAACACTTTTAAGATTCGCAATTTTCTTCCTTTTATTGTCTGGTTGTTATCTAGTCTCATTAATTACAGGCCAATTATGACATTATTGTTGTCAAAGGAAGGTTTCAATGGGGGATTAGTGTCACACAATCTAATGTTTTCGAAGAATTCACTTACTTTACTGGCTTCGACACGAAAAAAAAAGTAAATTAATTTTTGATTTTCGTCATGTTTCACGTTCTTTTTGTAGACATAGCACAAATTCTGGATATTTAAAATTCTCATGGGCTTCTTTTGAAAGAATATACGAACCTAATTATTTTTTTATTCCGTAATTAATGGCGTTCATGTCTTTGGAATTTTTTTTTTCGAAAAGAATTTAAAGTGATACTTTTTTTTGCATTTTGTTTTCCATTTTTGTCTACTTATTACCATGCTTCATTAATGAGAGGTCACATAATACATTATCTGGGGTTGTAGAAAGTGCAATTGAACACATTTTGATGGCCATAGTATAGCTTTACGGTTTTGAAAGCGTTTTCTGCCAAGTTTTGATTGATTTTTTTTGTTGTCTATATGTTCTTTTTCAACCGCGTAAAAAACGGAATACCAGCAGCTCTTAGTTCCTTCTATGGAAACATTGGTAATCGTACACCTATAGGATGATTTATTTGATTTCAAATGGTTTTCATTTTTTCAAAATTAATTATTCAAAAAAATAAGCGAATTTTTGAACTTTACTGTTTTTGTTCTTTAATGTCTAATTGTAACCAAGTCTTTTTTATTGACTACTCCCTTATCTTTTCTGGTGAATTATAAGTTATTTTGTTTAATATCAGTTTTATCTGACGGTATTTTGACTTTGCTATTAAGTTTTGTTTTTTAAAACGGACATGAAGTTTTTGATGTAATTAATTTTTATTGTTGCTGTTGTTTGATTTTGCTGTTCGTCTTGACTCGCTTTACTAATATTTGCACGTCTCGTCAATCGAATGCGCCATTTTTACTCCACCACAGTTATTTGCTTTGGAGACTTTCTTTTCGTTCATACACCACTTTTTTAAAATACTTGATTTTTTGGGTTTTTCTATGCTCCTCATTTGGTAGACAATCAAGCCAAAATGTGGATGAGCGGGGTCGGAACCTTATGTGCAATCGCACATTACCGAGTCACCTTGTTTAATATCTTAATTTAAAGGTACTTAGTAACAACGTCAAATTACAATCAGACAAAATCCTACCCACACAAACTTTTCTTTCCTAACTACACATCAGATGGGATTAATGACAATAGGTAACAAGTCGACAAAAAGAAGAAATAATGAGGTGAAACTCAAAAATCAATCAACTTTTTTTTAAACGAAATAATTTCAAAAACGTCTTAAAAATAATCAACTTTTAACAAAATAATTCTAAATAAATTTACTAAAAAGTCTTAACGAAACCAATAAAGCCTGTCTCTGGTTGGACTAAGCCATAGAAACGGACTAAAGATGAAAAAAATCAAAAAATTACGAGCAAAAAGTTACAACTATTGCGAAAACACAAATTAGTGAAGCCATTAAAATCATTAGCTATTATCCGAATATATTGTATTTTATTTCAATTTCTATTTATACTAATTCAGCTGACATTATACTGAATGAATAAATAGGTTAAATTAGGCCACATTTGAAAATCATTGGGATCTGTTATTACGCGATTATGCTAAAGGAAGAGAAAAAGAAACAAACACAACAGGCACATAATTTTTGTAAGAACGCATATTGGCCAACAAACAAGACATCAGTTACATCATATTATCAGTACAAATGTTACTTTTTAAAATACACGGAATTGTATGGGACCTCTCAATGATGAGATTAAGTTTCAAATTGACAAAGAATAAACAGAAACTAAAAAATTGAAAAACCCTTGAAAAATCTTAAAAATATATAATATCAGAAATTTTAGGACTATTCGCAGTAAACTGACTGTTTCGGGTACCATCATTCATTCAGTCCTCATATACAATTGAATTTTTGCCTCTATTTTTCTCTATCTTTGGTCAACTTGTAGCTTAATTGTCCGCAATGAAAGAATGCTTCTTCTTTCTATTTAAAGTGTTACTTTTTTTTGCATTTTGTTTTCCATTTTTGTCTACTTATTACCATGCTTCATTAATGAGAGGTCACATAATACATTATCTGGGGTTGTAGAAAGTGCAATTGAACACATTTTGATGGCCATAGTATAGCTTTACGGTTTTGAAAGCGTTTTCTGCCAAGTTTTGATTGATTTTTTTTGTTGTCTATATGTTCTTTTTTAACCGCGTTAAAAACGGAATACCAGCAGCTCTTAGTTCCTTCTATGGAAACATTGGTAATCGTACACCTATAGGATGATTTATTTGATTTCAAATGGTTTTCATTTTTTCAAAATTAATTATTCAAAAAAATAAGCAAATTTTTGAACTTTACTGTTTTTGTTCTTTAATGTCTAATTGTTACCAAGTCTTTTTTATTGACTACTCCCTTATCTTTTCTGGTGAATTACAAGTTATTTTGTTTAATATCAGTTTTATCTGACGGTATTTTGACTTTGCTATTAAGTTTTGTTTTTTAAAACGGACATGAAGTTTTTGATGTAATTAATTTTTATTGTTGCTGTTGTTTGATTTTGCTGTTCGTCTTGACTCGCTTTACTAATATTTGCACGTCTCGTCAATCTAATGCGCCATTTTTACTCCACCACAGTTATTTGCTTTGGAGACTTTCTTTTCGTTCATACACCACTTTTTTAAAATACTTGATTTTTTGGGTTTTTCTATGCTCCTCATTTGGTAGACAATCAAGCCAAAATGTGGATGAGCGGGGTCGGAACCTTATGTGCAATCGCACATTACCGAGTCACCTTGTTTAATATCTTAATTTAAAGGTACTTAGTAACAACGTCAAATTACAATCAGACAAAATCCTACCCAAACAAACTTATCTTTCCTAACTACACATCAGATGGGATTAATGACAATAGGTAACAAATCGACAAAAAGAAGAAATAATGAGGTGAAACTCAAAAATCAATCAACTTTTTTTTAAACGAAATAATTTCAAAAACGTCTTAAAAATAATCAACTTTTAACAAAATAATTCTAAATAAATTAACTAAAAAGTCTTAACGAAACCAATAAAGCCTGTCTCTGGTTGGACTAAGCCATAGAAACGGACTAAAGATGAAAAAAAATCAAAAAATTACGAGCAAAAAGTTACAACTATTGCGAAAACACAAATTAGTGAAGCCATTAAAATCATTAGCTATTATCCGAATATATTGTATTTTATTTCAATTTCTATTTATACTAATTCAGCTGACATTATACTGAATGAATAAATAGGTTCAATTAGGCCACATTTGAAAATCATTGGGATCTGTTATTACGCGATTATGCTAAAGGAAGAGAAAAAGAAACAAAAACACAACAGGCACATAATTTTTGTAAGAACGCATATTGGCCAACAAACAAGACATCAGTTACATCATATTATCAGTACAAATGTTACTTTTTAAAATACACGGAATTGTATGGGACCTCTCAATGATGAGATTAAGTTTCAAATTGACAAAGAATAAACAGAAACTAAAAAATTGAAAAACCCTTAAAAAATCTTAAAAATATATAATATCAGAAATTTTAGGACTATTCGCAGTAAACTGACTGTTTCGGGTACCATCATTCATTCAGTCCTCATATACAATTGAATTTTTGCCTCTATTTTTCTCTATCTCTGGTCAACTTGTAGCTTAATTGTCCGCAATGAAAGAATGCTTCTTCTTTCTATTGAAATCAAATTCAATCTCTATTGCGGTTTTACGCCTTAAGTCATGGCTACTGGCTTTGATACAACTAGATTTCAAATTTTCTTAATTTTTAGGTATTTGCCCATTTTTCACGTTTTCTAATTTTGTCACTTTATCACGTTATTGACAGTTCATATATCACATTATTGGCTTTCAAAATAAGGCACAATTGATATTACTAAAATGCTTGAAGATATAGATTATGATTTTAACGGCTTCGACACTACTTTCTCGAAGAATTTAATTGCTTTTTTAAATTGTCTTTAACTGCCGTTTTTACTTTCTCTTTTTAGTGGCATGAACTTTTACTCTACAGTGACCCGGTTTCAATGCCTTTTCATGGAAGAATAGATGAGACGATATTCTGATTTTAGTAGATAGCTGATAGCTTTCATGACTCTGAAAACAATATTCTCCAAATTAAAAAAAACACTTTTAAGATTCGCAATTTTCTTCCTTTTATTGTCTGGTTGTTATCTAGTCTCATTAATTACAGGCCAATTATGACATTATTGTTGTCAAAGGAAGGTTTCAATGGGGGATTAGTGTCACACAATCTAATGTTTTCGAAGAATTCACTTACTTTACTGGCTTCGACACGAAAAAAGTAAATTAATTTTTGATTTTTGTCATGTTTCACGTTCTTTTTGTAGACATAGGACAAATTCTGGATATTTAAAATTCTCATGGGCTTCTTTTGAAAGAATAAACAAACCTAATTATTTTTTTATTCCGTAATTAATGGCGTTCATGTCTTTGGAAATTTTTTTTTCGAAAAAAATTTAAAGTGTTACTTTTTTTTGCATTTTGTTTTTCATTTTTGTCTACTTATTACCATGCTTCATTAATGAGAGGTCACATAATACATTATCGGGGGTTGTAGAAAGTGCAATTGAACACATTTTGATGGCCATAGTATAGCTTTACGGTTTTGAAAGCGTTTTCTGCCAAGTTTTATTTGATTTTTTGTTTGTTGTCTATATGTTCTTTTTTTGAACGCGTAAAAAACGGAATACCAGCAGCTCTTAGTTCCCTCTATGGAAGCATTGGTAATCGTACACCTATAGGATATTTTATGTGATTTCTAATGGTTTTCATTTTCAAAATTAATTGTTTAAAAAAATAAGCGAATTTTAAAACTTTACTGTTTTTGTTCTTTAATGTCTAATTGTTACCAAGCCTTTTTATTGACTACTCCGTTATCTTTTCTGGTCAATTACAAGTTATTTTGTTTAATATCAGTTTTATCTGACAGTATTTTGACTTTGTTATTAAGTTTTTTTTGTAAAACGGACATGAAGTTTTTGATGTAATTAATTTTTGTTGTTGATGTTGTTTGATTTTGCTGTTCGTCTTGACTCGCTTTACTAATATTTTCACATCTCGTCAAACTAATGCGCCATTTTTACTCCACCACAGTTATTTGCTTTGGAGACCTTCTTTCCGTTCATACACCAATTTTTTTAAAAAATACTTTTGGGTTTTTTTGGGTTTTTCTATGCTCCTCATTTGGTAGACAATGAAGCCAAAATGTGGACGGAGCGGAGTCGGAAACTTATGTACGATCGCACATTACCGAATCACCTTGTTTAATATCTTAATTTAAAGGTACTTAGTAACAACGTCAAATTACAATCAGACAAAATCCTACCCAAACAAACTTATCTTTCCAAACTACACATCAGATGGGATTAATGACAATAGGTAACAAATCGACAAAAAGAAGAAATAATGAGGTGAAACTCAAAAATCAATCAACTTTTTTTTAAACGAAATAATTTGAAAAACGTCTTAAAAATAATTAACTTTTAACAAAATAATTCTAAATAAATTTACTAAAAAGTCATAACGAAACCAATAAAGCCTGTCTCTGGTTGGACTAAGCCATAGAAACGGACTAAAGATGAAAAGAAATCAAAAAATTACGAGCAAAAGGTTACAACTATTGCAAAAACACAAATAAGTGAAGCCATTAAAATCATTAGCTATTATCCGAATATATTGTATTTTAATTCAAATTCTATTTATACTAAATCAGCTAACATTATACTGAATGAATAAATAGGTTCAATTAGGCCACATTTGAAAATCATTGGGATCTGTTATTACGCGATTATGCTAAAGGATGAGAAAAAGAAACAAAAACACAACAGGCACATAATTTTTGTAAGAACGCATATTGGCCAACAAACAAGACATCAGTTACATCATATTATCAGTACAAATGTCAGTTTTTACAATACACGGAATTGTATGGGACCTCTCAATGATGAGATTAAGTTACAAATTGACAACGAATAAACAGAAACTAAAAAATTGAAAAACCCTTGAAAAATCTTTAAAATATACAATATCAGAAATTTTAGGACTATTCGCAGTAAACCGACTGTTTCGGGTACCATCATTCATTCATTCCTCATATACAAGCCAATGGGGCCGAAAGAATGAAAAAAAATCAAAAATCAGCAAATTCAAAAAAAAAATTGAGCCAGAAAAGTGTCGAGGCCATTAAAAAATGATTTTTTTTCGGTAGGAACTTTTCTAATTTCAAATAATTTTCAACAGCATTGGGATTCTTTTTTCTTGGATTTATTTGACTCCAAAAGATCAACAAAAATGAAAAAATACATTAAATCCACGAATTGTTTGAGAAAACCCGTAGTATCAACGCTATTATATTCAATAGTTTTCAACGGAAGCTAATAAAAATGCTAAGTTATGCCTCGTTGAGACAAAATGGATGTTTGTCATTAATAAGACATCAATAAGACATTACAATAAGTCAAAGATAATGAAAACAAAAAAAAAATACAGGCAAAGTCCTAAGATTAAGTAGAAAAGTGCAAGAAGAAAGTGTCGAAGCCATTTAAACCATAGGTTTTTCCTTATAAACTTTATATATGATCCGCTGAAAGTCATCTCTAAGCCAATGCAACTATCAATATAACAAAAATGTGTTAAGATTCCAAAAGAAAACAAATACGTAAAAAATATCCGAAAACTAAAAATAAATGAAAACTTGTGCATCGAAGTCATAACACCAACAGTTAGAAGATAAAGCCGCTAAATAGATAGATTTTGGTTGAATTACAAAAAAAGGGGTCCGATCAATACTGAGACTGACTTGCAGTTCACAAAAACAAGTTTAAGATCGGTTAATTTAAAAAAAAAATCGAAAAATTATTTTCGAACTCTTAACAGCCATTAAATTCAATAGCTTTCAACAGAAGTCACTAAATACGCTCAATTGGAGCGTATGCCTCGATTTGAGGATCTTGATAATTGTCATGCATAGGTAATCAATAAGATGTCACAATAAGTGGACTATGGGGACAAAATAAGTTACTATGAAAACAACAAATATAGGCAAAAACCAAAAATTCAGTGGAAAAGTGCGAGAAGAAAGTGTCGAAGCCATTTACACCAAAAGTTTTTCTCTGAAAACCCTATTCATCATCTAGTGAACGTCTTCTCTAACTCTAAGCCAATGGAAGATATCAATATCAGGATAATGTGATAAGATAAAACCGCTAACCAGATTAATTTTTGTTGCAGAAGAAAGGAAGGGTGCCTTGTCTACTGAGAATGACTTACAATTCACGAAAACAAGTTTAAGATTGGTTAATGTTAAAAAAATTACCCAAAAAAATCATTTTAAAGGCTTAACAGCCATTAGCTGTCCACTGAAAGCTCTAAATAGGTTCACTTAATGCTTATTACGAAACCTATTGCACTTTCAATCAACAAGACAATGACATAAGACTCCAAAAATTTTATTAAAACCTCAAAAAGAAAACCAAAATTTCATTTAAAATTACAAAAACTCAGAGTCGAAAAAAAACACGAGCAATTACTTGAAAACAAATTTTTTGTTCATTGGGCTTCATTTGACTGTAAATCAGGTTTGTCATTGACGGAACCTAGATATGAAAAGTGACTAGTTGCTATGTGACCCAAGAGAACAAAAAGAAAATGAAAAATTTTCTTAAAAAAAGCTCTGAAATGGAATTCAAATATAATTTGATAGTAAACTTCCCTATGAGACTAGAACTATTCTTTTTATCGCCCTTTGTCAAATGGAGCTCAATTGTTTCATTTTGTGGCCTGAAATTTTGTGTGACCACGGGATATTTTGTGGCCTGTATTTTGAATTAATATTTCTTAAAAAATATCTTAATTTGAAGAAAAATTACACTAAAAGTGAACAAGCATGCCAAATATCCCGTGTTCACACAAAATTTCAATCCTCGATAACTCCTCGAAAAAAAAACGAAATTCGAAAAAATCTTTTTAATTCCATATTCTACGCTGGACGGGCTTTTTAATGATACCACTCACATTTCTCTACGATGAATATATCAATCGGCCAAAATTGTCTGAACAAAAAAATCCATTTGAGTATATAGTTCTTTCCCCACAAGTGGGGTCGGAAAAAAAGCACGACAGTCGCAAACAAAATTAAAAGCTTATGTGAGGCATCGAAAGAAATCCATCTTTGCTTTTATTGAATTTTATTTATCAATACACTAATGACCACCAATAGCATAATTTTTGTTTGTGAAGCTAATAATGGTTGCAGTAGAAACTTATTTTCAATCGGAAAACATGAATGAACGTCTATTGAAAATAAAATCATTCTCTGTTACTGGGTCTCTCTACGCTTGTGCATTTTTCTGCACATCTATTTAACGCGACTGAAACTGACTATTCGCAAAATTGAATGAGCGATATCATTGTTTCTAAGCGTACCCACCAGCAGGGAACCATCGATGGTAGTTGTACATGATGACAGCAGCTATGAATGTCTTGCCTAATCCAGTTGGCAACACTACCATGGTATTGTGGAAGAGAGCCTTCTCCACAATCTCAAACTGATACTCTCTCACGGGCATGTTAGTTGGATAGATCCACGTCTGAGCACAAGCCACTTCAAAACCATCGGCTGAAATAGTAATTAATTTGAGAAGGCTGAACCAGAATGCTGCCTTGAAAATTAGCAAACGACATTTTCCTCAGCAAACAGCTTTTCAACTATTGCACTATAACTCCGGCCTATTAAAAATATTTTGACTTTTTAAAACACTTGGAATTGCATACCCAGAGCAGAGAATAACAACAAGTCTCTAAATAATTTTCGCACAAAACGGATAAAATTGTGCTTATTTCGAGACGCTAGAAGATACCGAACATCTGTTGTTAAAGTAATGAGATGTCATTTCGGCAAATTTAGACAAATGGGCACACAGGGAGTCCAAAACAATAAGAAAAAGCCTTATTCTTGAACAAGTAGGGTTATCGCATTGCTTTTTTGCCGCAATGTGATCTGGCAAGAAATGACAAATGAGCAAAATGGCACTGCCAACTTCATTTCGTGATCTTTGAAAAGCAGTTGATTTCTCTAATGGTAAATATGATTTCTCTGATATGGTAAATAAATGACTTCAGGGTCTAAACTTTTCGACTGTTATTAAAAGGAGAGTAAATAAAAACCCAGAACAAAATACGCAATAGTCGTGCACATAAATGAGTCACTAATCTAAACGTTTTTCAACGAACGACTGCCATTACTTAATGGATCACTTACCATGTTGGTCGGCATTGAAGCCCATTTTCTCCAACTCAAGGGCAGCACTCATCATATCACGGTCATCCATTTCATCATCGGCAGCCTCTGCGTCCCATCGACCGTTAACACCTGCTGCAACGTTGCGTTCACTCTCATTTCGCAACTGCTCTTCTTCATTCGCTTCCAAATCAATGATAACAGGGTTCCGAAAATCAAAACCGTTCTTTTCAGTCAACTTCTGTTTGTTCCTTGTCAACGACGACTGTCCACCTGCAACTGTTTGTTTTGTTCCATGAGTTTCATTACCTGCGCGACTGCGGCTATTTAACCAGGGGTTAGTACAGTTAAAATTCGGTTGGCTTCTGAAATTAGCAGTTGAGCCATTAATAGAACTGCCACGAGCTATAATTTTTCTCCCATTTGATGATACAACAGTGGCTGCCTTGACATCATTCCCATTTGTCAAAGTTGTCGTTTTTGCTGCTGTTGTTGTTTGCTTTTTCTGACCCCATTGCTTGAAAAGCGTGCTTTGCTTCATTGATTATTAACATTAACTTACCTGAATCACAATAGCAATCTACAGACAGTTAGAAGCTATTTCTGATCCTAGAGTTGTGTTAGTTACTTCGAAGGCCCCTGATTGCGATGAAAACAGTATTCTTTAACATTAAATTCTTACTGAGAAGAGCAAACTTTCATGAAGTTATCGAAATACATAGACTATAGATTACAAAACTTAATCTAACATACCATTACAAATTTGTGTTCGAGTAGTCTACTACCCCTGCATCAACGAGTTTACAAACATCATCTTTCTAACAGTATCGATCAATAAAAATCGTTGAATTTCTCTATCTAAGCCAGCTTGACACAATCAAACAAAGTTTCAAGAAGACTATTTTTTAGAAGACCTCAGTGTTAAGGCTTTGTCGCAACCGTAAGAAAATTAAACGACCTCACGACTATCTTCGACCGCGGCTTTGGCTACATTTTCCGTAAACTGATGCACTTTCACGTAATGTCCTTTTAACGACGCTTTTCCTCTCAATTCAGCACCGCATTGCAAACATTTCAGTTTCGGACAATTCTCTTCATGTGTGGTACTATGTCGCTTTATGTTGCTCAATTTGTTAGTTCGATAGACGCACGAATTACATAGAAACAGTTTTCCTTCAGAGGAAACAACATCTTTCCAAGTTTGAATTTGCTCGACTGAATGCAAATTGACATTGCTAGGTTTTACGCCCACGTTAACAGCACCGTTAAATTGTACTTTGGGTTTCTTCACAGGATTCACAAATTGCGGCGCGCCAAGCGATCGTTTCACAGAGAAATTTTTCACATCAATCGAAGGCAATGATTCCTCACTCATAACCATCGTTAGCTCACCACAAACCTGGTTCGTAAAATTGTGCAGAATTGAGAATTTTTCGGGATGTGCAAAATTGTTAAGCGAAAACAAACTACTCAGCGACGCGTTGCTAAGCACGATTTGAGCTGTAATAACTTCTGCAGCCATGCTCTGAAACCTCCATTTAACCTCAGTTGGTTAAGAGCGTAATTTAATTTAGACAATTGACGTTTTAGTTTCAAAGATCACCATAAGAACCCATACATTGCCTATCTACCAACATTTGCAACTTTTTAAAATTTTCCAATAAAGTTTAAGTTTTAAAAGTTTAATTGGATCTAGAAACAAGAATAAGATAGTATAAAAACATTAGAGATGAAAGGAAACAGCCTTAAAAAGAATTGGCCTCCACAAGTTTTCTCAAAATGCTTATAGAGATTATGTGGTATAATGTTACCACTTTGACGTGACAAATTACTGCTCGTACTAGTGACTTCCTAGTCATAAGTGAAAATTTGATTATAGAAAATGTAGTTGGTTTCAATGTAAAGAGAGGCCAGGTCATAAGGCAGTGGACAACAGACATTCATAGTTGAGCAGCTTTCTTCTAAAATAATCGAAGGCACTTGGAGGACCTCAATTTGCCGTTAGGTCTTATATCAGACTTTTTCTCGTAAGCTCCACTGTTTATCAAAATTATAACCAACTAATTCCACTGCTAAGGGCGGCCTTTTTATAGATTGCCCATTCACAAGGACATTCTACCGCTGAAGACCTTCTACGAGGTGACGTCTTAACAAATAGACGTACCAAAATATAGAATTTTCAACGGATGTGATTGGTTGACAAATTTAAAACACTATACCTTTATGCGTTCAATTAGCCTAAGTTGGACATAGCCTAATTCTAGATGATATCTTTTACCGCATCTGGCCATACCTCGCGGGCCATGGCCATTCCTCAACGGCCAGTGGGACTTGATGTGAAACTATCACAACCGAACTTGAGACCAGTTTCCACCAAAATAAATTATTCTTTCTCTTTCGGCTTATCGCGATTTCTGAGCAACTTTACATGACATTTATATCCTATTTTAAAACATAAAGAATTTGTTGAGCAATCAGCCAATCAGAAAACAATACTCCAATTTTCTCAATTGTGATTGGCCAGCAATAGAATTTCTATATTTTGGTACGTCTGCCATTTTCACTAGCGCCCTTCTACCATCAAGTGATATTTACTTTGCATAACGGTTTTCTCACTTACACTGGAAATTGAGAAACCAGATCCGTTTAAAATTGATAACATAAAGGGGAACAGTCAACTAATTTTAAAACTCCAAAACACATCGAACAGAAATCTATTTGACTCATGATGTTTGCCCACAGCTAGACAAGTTTCCAAATTTTTGAACTGAACTATCACTTAAATTCCTCAGTATTTTAAAATTATATGTGAATATAGTTTTATGCCTCAGACAGGTAATTAAGCCATATATTTCAAAGAAAAAAATGAAAACTAATCCAACAGTTGGCAAACATCATGAGTCAAAACAATTTTTGTTCAATTTATTTTCGCGTATAGCCATTCAAATTTGGCTGTATTAAAAAATACCTAGCATGCACGTCTATAAACTTATCCGGGGAAACTTATCCAGTGATGGGCGAGCAATCGCTTCCTGTTCAATATGTTTTATAGATTAATTTAACAATAAGAAGACATTTAAATTTTGTCGTATAAAATCTTTATAACTTACACGCCAAATTTCTCGGAATTAAAGATTAAAAACTGTTCAGGGAACACCACCAGATTTCTTAGTTTACAGCAACCAATAGAACAGCTTATTCTCAGAACATTCGTTCACGGCTCTAAAGAAAAGCGAACTCTCCTAGAAACGGCAAGACTTTGAAGGCACGAACTCAAAATAGACTAGACCTCCTGTTTACAGCTTCAACCACATGGAGGAGGGTACGGAATGGCCTGCCACAAGGCTCCGTTCTGGCGCCTATACTGTTCAACTGCTACACGTATGATACCCCTTCAAGCAGGTGCAGCAAGTACATGTACGCAGACGACAGCGCCCTCCTCGCCAGAGGCAAAACCACAATCGCCGTCCAGGCGGACCTCCAAGCTGATGCTAATGCCTTAGCGGACTACTACCGGAAGTGGAAGCTCCGCCTCAATCCTTCAAAATGTGTGTCGGTTCTCTTCAACCTGGGTCCCCGCAAGCCCGACCTGGATATCATCCTGAATGGGGAAAAGGTCCCTGCGGAGTCGAGCTTCAAATACCTCGGGGTTGAACTTGACAGGTCTCTGACCTACAACCAGCACTGCACTAACACGGCCGAGAAGCTCCAGAAACGTGTGAACCTCATTAGAATGCTTGCCGGCAAGTCTTGGGGCACTAAGCCAAGGAGCCTGCGCATCTCTTCGCTTGCTCTTGTACAGTCAGTGGCTGATTACGCGTGCAGTGTCTGGCACAACTCCGCGCCCAAAGTCGACCGCAAGATGTTCCAGGCCATGCGAATAGTTTCCGGCACCCCCATGAATACGAAAACAGATTTCCTCCCGCTCGTGTCCAACATGGAGAATCCTCGCAAGAGGCGTGACAGCATTGTTGACGCTAGAGCGCGCACATGTCAGAATTCCAACATCAAACTTCTGAATCACCTTGTGGACGATACCAGAAGACGCTCCCGGCTGAAGAGCAGAATCCAATTCCCCGCGAAGAAACCGCAGACGATATTGCAACAACTCAACGAAGAAATCCCCGTCGATTTCAACAAGGCCTCGGACAAGCTCCCCAGGAGGTCTTGGTGCCGGCTCAACCGCCTCCGCACTAGCGCGCTCAAGTCCAACTGGAACAACACTACCTGTGTCTGTGGCCTGAGCAGACCATCTTCCCAACACATCGTGGAAGAGTGCCCTATAACGTACCTACCAGGAGGCATGGGAGAACTTTGCCACCTCACGGAGACCGCCATAGACTGGCTTGAAGAACTCAACCTGGATATATGAAGAAGCGAACGACTGATGATGATGATACAGCTTCAAATTCCTGATGTTTAAAAATATAGAAAATGCACGTCGTAATATATCAAATTCTAAAGTTCAGATCCGATAATCATAGTAATCAGCGGCTTGGCATGACCTTGCCAAAACAAACTCTTTTCAGCTTAAATATGCTTTCAAATCAAACTTCTGGATGTCGTATTTCGGTAGTCACCGAAGTAAAAACGAAAATGAACTTCCATAATATTCTGCCGCTCAAATTTTAATCAATTTCCTTTAGAAAATAGGAAAACTGAAATCAAAACTTCGACGCAAAATTGACAGATGTATGGATTGACCTCAAATTTCATTGCAACAGAAGTAGAACTCTTATGCTTGGTATTTTTGCTTTAGCTGAATTGAAGGGGCGTGAGGTGAGGGCAATAGATGATACAATCCTGTCATCATGAGGAATCCTGTCATGCATCCACGTAGATCCCGGAAAAAAGGTACAGTAAATTAATATCAGATCATTATGGAGGTTTTCTGGCCACTGCGTCAGGAAAAACTTGAATAGTGACAAAAAATGTCAAAAAAAATTAAAATGAAAATTGAAAGTTTTGTAAAAAAAAGCGAACGTTTGTGATGTTAAAATGTTGAAAACCATTCCATTACCACTAGGAACTGTGCAGTAATCTATTATCAAACCACACAGGAGGTTCCTTGACACTTTGGGCTGAAAAACCTCAAAAACTGACAAAAAATTTCAAAAAGCTTGAAAAAAATTGTGAAAATTAGTATAAATTTGCGTGTTTTTGTTTGGATTTCCAAATCGTATAGCTAAAAAGGTCACAAAAATTACCTATGTCTTGCAAAAGACCTTTGTCAACATTAACCAACCCCAATTTTAGACTGCTCCAACAAAAAAAATCGAAAAAGGACAAAAAGCATAAAAATTGCAACAATTGAGACTCAAAACTCCTATAAATGACCTTTTAACTTTAAACTACGGTCTTCTCGGTAGCCCCATTACACTAAGTGGTTGAGGGACTAAGGGTGTCTAATGAAATTTAATGCCCGCTGGGCGCTACCTGTTTATGCCTTTTTAGAACGAAAACGTTAGAACGAAAAGTCAAATGGGTCAGACGAAAAATCGGACGAGCAAAAAATCGCATAAAAAAAGACCAACAGGACTGATAAAATTTCTACAAACTTCGTTTGAGAGCAATTAATGAAAGCGTCATAGGAAAAAACATATACATTGAATTACTACTTAATTTTTCGTCGAAACATTCCAAGTAACCACATCATTTTGTGCGAAAAGAACTCACTGTCGGAAGAATACCAGCTTTCGTGCGACTAGAATGGACAAGATGTCAATAGTTTTAGTGAAACGCATACCCAAAAAAATTCTCACCCACTCTGTTCAGTTTCTGAGATTTAAAAAATCACCCAACAGGCTTAAAATTGGGTGTGTAGGAAAAATCAACTTTACAGCCGAATAATTGCTACCGGGGTTCTACTTCATTTCACCCCTATTCATTTAACCCCCTGTCATTTAACCCCGATTTATTCACCCCTCTATCATTTAACCCCGCTATCACTTCACCCCTCTATCATTTCATCCCGCTAATTAGCAGTTGACATTAAAGGCATGTTTTGTCATATTTAAGTGGATAGATTAATCCCACGTTCGGTTGTGATAGTTTCATATCAAGTCCCACGGGCCGCTGAGGCATGGCCATGGCCCGCGAGGCATGGCCAAATGATTTTATTGCTAATTTAATAATCCTTATTTTATAGGGATTAAAATCGGGGTGAAATGATAGTGGGGTTAAAAGATAGAGGGGTTAAATGATACAGGGGTGAATAAATCGGGGTTAAATGATAGGGGGTTAAATGAATAGGGGTGAAAAAATGGGACACCGCTACCGGCATCATTGGTCAACTAGATTTGGCAGGAGACAATTTCGATGACCTGAAGCAAATAATCAAAAACTGGGTTGATCTCTGGAAACGTTGATCTCTGGAATATGAAAACAAAAAATAAGGTGAGGCAAATGAAGACAACTGAGAATCAACCAATAGACAACTCAAATAAAATAGTTCAACTCTCTCTCTACAAACATGAGAACACGCAAAATTCTCACAAAACCTTGTTTAAGCATGAAAATCTAATCTCCATTTCAGCATTAGTCTCCTTAAAGCGGAATCTGAACTTTTCCACATAATGAACATTCATTTGTATCCTTCTGATATAAATTTTATTTTTAAATTCATTTTTCTCAGTTGAACTCATTTTTCAAGCAGAGATCAACATTTTTTGCACAGGAAACCTTGTCCGAGAGATGAAAAGAACGGAAACGGAAGAATTTCTTACAGCAGAAGCATGTCTGGCACCTAGAGATTGAAAAATAGAAATTGAATCTAAACGCATCGGTAATAAAGCTTTTATTCGAAATTAAAACAGCATGGCCCACAATGCAATCAAAGCTTGCTGTTCTGCAATTCACGTTAAATCTACCCAACAACTCCCGTCATTCACTATAACCAAAAGTAAAACCTTTGCAGCAAACGTCAGTAACAAGCCGTTGGAATTAAGTTCTTTGCGAGAAGGAAACTCTCGTTTTTTCTTTTGCCAAGAAAAAACGCAAATTACAAAGATCGCTCATTGTTGAGCAGCAGCAGTCAATGAAGGATGATTCCGCTAAGCCAATTTCACTGGCCCATGTTACTGCAGTACAACCATCGGAAAAGTTGCCTGAACTTAAATAATATTTAATTCATCTCGTCAAGAAGCTAACTGATATATCTTAAAGTACAATCCCTGTAAAGCTTCGCGCACTGAAATGCAATCAATATAATTTATTGCTGCTTATTTGGTCTTCCAAATCACTGCCACATGCTGTTTTTATATCTGCGACAGGGTTATATGACAATGTAAAGCTGGACAACCTGAGAGGAAACGGATTTCATCCGCGAACAGCGGAAAACAAGAACAGTAGAGGAAAAAACATACATGAGGGAAGAATTGTCGTTCGTCGAAAACTAATTATCTCCAGCTGCGAAACCTCGTTTGAACGTAAGTTATGGAATTTGAACAAGGGATTGTTAGCCTTTATTTGGACAGTTTCTAGAGAAATTGAATACAAAAACATCAGAGTTGATTCTCCTAGGTGATCTCAATCTCATTTTACGAGTTAAAGGGAAACCTCAAAGAGAATGTAAACTGATTCTCGAGCCGCAAACTTTCAGAAAATCTATTTGATAGCCAATTTACTTTCCGCAAAATACTAGTTCTTGCTTAGACCACATCTTTACAAACATTTTCAAAGTTGATTAATTGAAAAAGATGTTATCAAAACTAACATCAGTGCCACTGAGCCCTTTTGCGTCAATTAAGACGCACAAAAAGCTACTAAAACAGTACGCAGAAAAATGAAATTACAAATTTTTGTACAGAGAACAAATTAAATACTTTTAAAGATAAAGTATTAAATCTCTTAATCAGTTGGACCGTGTATCGCAAGGTTGATCAATTCATGGATGGATGCGGTAGGCGTATAATTTTAAATATTAATCAAATGGCCAAGAAAGTATTTGATCCAACAACGATCCCACATATTCGAAGCGGAGTTACAAAGCATGAAACATGAATTTTATAGTAGAGTCAATGAGAAGCTTCAGAAACCCAAAAGAACTTTTCTAATTAATTGATAGGATCCTTAGTAATCGCGAAGTTAAATAAATACATGAACAATTCCTGGGATAGTTGTGTAATTTCACGCATATTAATTACTTCGAAAAATTATTTTGGGTTCCTAAGGCTTCTTTAAAAAATGGCTCCAATATTAACTCATCCCAAATGGATCCCACCAAAACTTTCGAAATGAAGTTACTAAGCTTGAAAGGTTGATTTCTATTTTTAAGAGTTAATGAGAAGCTTTAGAGACTCAAACTTTTCGTATTATTTGACAAACTCCTTGGTAAGCGTGTAGTTAGAAAACAATACCTGAAGAATTTAACAAAACCAGTATCAACGAGTGCTTGCCAGAGTTGTAAAGTCATCTATCACAGGCAGGAACGCTCAGGTATTTCACAAGGCTGAATTCTTTCTGTAAAGCAGCAGGATAAACTCACTTTCTGCTATAAAAAGATCACATATAAACAAGCTCATCAATAAACAAGGTCCTAGAAAGATGGAATGTTTGCTTATCGTACTCCAATTCATACCATCTATGACAAACGGTTTTATTTTTTCCTAAATGCAGCTGTGGATGACATGGCAAAACTGGTTGAAAGAGTCAGATGTTAAAAAAAACAAGTATAGTTCATGAACTCGTCTTGATATTTAAAAAAGCTTTCAAAACTATTGAATGCAAAATTTTGACTAGTAAGCTGAAAATAATCGTAAAAACTTAATTTGCAAGATTTTGAATCTTTTGAGGTTGGATTTTGATTAACATCAATATACAAGTCAGTGGTATTGTATCTTTGTTTTGATCAAGATTGTATCGATTTTACTGAGACCCGTAGTCGTTAAGAAATTTGCCTGTCTACAAAAATAGTAACTAATTTGGATAGCCTTTTGAGCTGTGCACTCTGAAAGTTACATGATCAAAATAGTCCTAGATATTTTAACATCCTAGATGCTTGCGTTACCGTTATGCCATCTATACGTAAATTCTGTTGAGGATACGTGCAAAAACTAAGCAGCTGACAGCTATTTTCCGCATTTAGAACTTATTTATCTAGGAAACAAATTCTAAAGTCATCAAGATCAATTCGAATTGCTGCTGCTTTGTCATCTTACAGAACAGCGATATCTGCAAAGTGATAGAGAGACGAATAATTACATTCTTTATGTAGATGCATTTCAAAAACGAGAAACCACAAACGATTGCAAATTATGGAATCCAGTCATCATGCATCCACGTAAATCACCATAAATGGGCATTCGTGGAGCTCCGTACCAATTTAAAGTGATATACGTAGACACATGATGACAGGATTCAAACATAACCGAATAAACGTCAGAAGAATTGCTCTCGAACGACTAGTGGGAGCTCTAATCAATTGCAGCCTGCTTCAGTCGGGAGGGTGAAAGGAGGGAGGGGGAGCCAAAATGGGACTAAGAAGTTCAACAGTGGGCTTCAAATAACCACATTACAGGTTAACATATACCACTGTTAAGATTTATAGTAAAAAATGGCACCAGTTACGGCGTACTTTTCATTTGACTTTTAGTATTTAATTGTCGCCAATTGAGTTCAGCTACTTGAAATTGTGATTGAGAGAAAATTTTAGATGACGCGAAACGCAAAAAGTCAAGGGCGTAAAAGTCACTCGAAAAGTCAAAAATGTCAAGTGAAAATTTTGTATAAAAAAGACACACACGTTTACAATAAATGCTATGAACTTCGTTCAAGAGAAATTAATAATTTGCAATCGTTTGTGGTTTCTTATTCTTAAAAGCAATCTTCACAAAGAATAAAATTCCACGTCTATCGCTATGCAGATATCGCTGTTTTATCTTGAGATGTCAAAGTAGCAGCCATTAGAATTGATCTTGATAACTTTAGAATATGGCTCACAGAAAAATGCAAAAAAATAACTGTCAGCTTCTTAGTTTTCGCACGTATCCTCAACAGAATTTACGTATAGATGGAATAACCGCAACGCAAACATCTAGGATGTTAAAAAAACATCCAGGACTATACTAATCATGTAACTTTCAGAGTGCACACAATCACAGCTCAAAAGAGTATCCAAATTAGTTACCTATTATTTTTAGACAGCCCAATTGCTCAACAAACACGGACCTCATTAAAATCGATGCAATCTAGATCAAAACAAAGATACAATACCTCTGACTTGTATATGAATGTTAATCAAAATCCAACCTCAAACGAGTCACAATCTTGCAAATTAAGTTTTACAAGCCGGTCATTAAATTACTCGAATGAGGACTGCTACCTATCCATTAAAACTATAGATGTTTAGAAGCCTCGTATCTACGCTGTTTAAAATTTAGTAATGCGGTCATGAGCCGAAGCTTAATTCTAAAGCTTATGACGTTGAAAACAGATACTTACAGTACTAGATCGATTTCTAAAAGAATTGCTGAGAAAAAATCAGTACAAAAAAGAAACCTTAGCCTTCAAATTGTCTTGTGAATTAGCCTTGTGATTTAGACTTGTTATCGGAGCAGCTAACTCAATCTTTTCACAGCCTGAAGATAATTATCTCTCTTGTACTCAGTAACCGACCGAATATCTCTTTTAAATCGCCTTTATTTGTTACATCTTCATAGAAACCGCTTTCTACTTTCTTCCCAATTAACTGCATTGCATATAAAGGAACACGTGTAATAAAGGTCCCTAATGAAAAGGCTTCTGCGCAATGAATTTTAACAAGCTTTATTGATTTATCACTGAATGTTTTTTTTACTGTTTTGTGAGCGGTGGGGAAAAGTTTTTCAGCTGATATCTTTCTGTTAGTATCTCTATTATACGGCACGCTATTCTAATGTTTCGCAGCTCTTCCAGCTATGTCATAAAAATTTACCAAATTTTTGTCAAAATCAAAATTTTCTCGTAGACGGAACATCTACTGGAGGCTGGGGCCGACAGAACCAATCTGATAT
This sequence comes from Convolutriloba macropyga, assembly GCF_964194025.1. Classification (NCBI taxonomy): domain Eukaryota; kingdom Metazoa; phylum Xenacoelomorpha; order Acoela; family Convolutidae; genus Convolutriloba; species Convolutriloba macropyga. Next base: position 21,390,502 of record NC_134468.1, on the reverse strand, counting down.
AAATTTCAGCAACCTTACACTAATTCAAATTAACCTTAAGTTTTAAAGTGCAATAGTCATTTTAATGAATGAGGTATGTCACATATGATCAAAATCCAATCACAGAAATGAGCTCAAAACGTTGGCTAAAGGGAGTGAGAAATGACGTCAAGGGTGCTGATGCCGTCAGTGAGCAGAAGTCATTCAGATAATATGGACTCTTCAGCTATGCTGAGTGAACAAATGTAAAACGAAAAAGATCGTCAGATGACGAAGCAGAAAACAGAAAAGGACAATTCCTGGCGTACAATTCAAAAAATTTTCATTGACTAAAAAAAATAGACCTAGAACGGACTATGAGTGAATTGGGAAAAAACAACCTCCAAAAAAAAAATTCAAAAAGCTGAAAATCAATGTCAAAATGTCGGATGTGAAGAAAAACCACCAGCGAGAAAGAGAAAATCGGTTCAAACAAAAAACCAGGCCTAGAATGAACTATGAATGGATTGGAAGAACAATTTAGAAAAAAACCGATCCGAAAACATAACCGACTAACGTCGGGCAAATTGCTCTCAGACGACCGGCGAGCGGTAGGCTTCGTCAGCAGCTAGCAACGGATTAGTAAGTCTAGCTTTAGCTTAATTGCAGGACCTGAGGTGAGGGTATTAGATGACGACATCCTGTCATCATGAGGAATCCTGTCATCGTGTATCCACGTAAATCACTATCAATGGGCATTTGTGGAGTTCCGTATCTATTTATAGTGATCTACGTGGACATATGATGACAGGGCTCAACCATTTGCAATCGTTGGTGGTTTCTTAATTATAGAAGCCATCTTCATAAAGAATGTTATTCCTCGCCTATCTGTCGCTATGCAGATATCCCAGGTCTGGGATGTCTAAGTAGCAGCAATTCGAATTGGTCTTGATAACTTTAGAATTTGGTTCACAGAAAAATTAGCTCCAAATGCAAAAAAATAACTGTCAGCTTCTTAGTTTTCGCACGTATCAACAGAATTTACGTATAGATGTAATAACGGCAACGGAGAGATCTAGGACGTTAACAAAATCTAGGACTATACTAATCATGTAACTTTCAGAGTGCACACAATCACAGCTCAGAAGAGTATCCAAATTAGTTACCTATATTTTTAGACAGCCCAATTGCTCAACAACCACGGACCTCAATAAAATCGATGCAATCTAGATCAAAACAAAGACACAATACCGCTGACTTGTATATGAATGTTAATCAAAATCCAACCTCAAACGAGTCACAATCTTGCAAATTAAGTTTTACAAGCCGGTCATTAAATTACTCGAATGAAGACTGCTACCTATCCATTAAAGCTATAGAAGTTTAGAAGCCTCGTATCTACGCTGTTTGAAATTTAGTATTGCGGTCAAGAGCTGAACCTTAATTCTAAAGCTTATGACGTTGAAAACAGATACTTACAGTACTAGATCGATTTCTAAAAAGAATAGCTGAGAAAAAATCAGTACGAACAAAAACCTTAGCCTTCAAATTGTCTTGTGAATTAGCCTTGTGACCTAGACTTGTTATCGGAGCAGCTAATTCAATCTTTTCACAGCCTGAAGATAATTATCTATCTTGTACTCAGTAACCGACCGAATATCCCTTTTAAATCGCCTTTATTTGTTACATCTTCATAGAAACCGCTTTCTACTTTCTTCCCAATTAACTGCATTGCATATTCTGAAATTTATATCAGATTCAGTCTGTCGGCTCCAGCCTCCATTAGTTGTTCCATCTAAGAGAAAAAATTTTGATTGTATTAAAACTTGGTAATTTTTTAAAACATAGCTGGAATAGCTAAAAAAAAATAGAATAGCGTGCCGTATAATCGAGATACTAACGAAAAGATATCAGTTGAAAAAGTTTACCACGCCGCTCACAAAACTAAGCAAAAAACAATCAGTGATAAATTAATAAAGCTTGTTAAAATTGATTGCGCAGAAGTCTTTTCATTAGGGACCTTTATTACACGTGTCCCTTGGACCTTACACTAATTCAAATTAAACGTAAGCTTTAAAGTGCAATAGTCATTTTATTGATAAGGTATAACACATATGATCATAATCCAATGACGGAAATGAGCTGAAAACGTTGGCTAAAAACGTGAGAAATGACGTCACGGGTGCAAATGCCGTGAGTGAGCAGAAGTCATTCAGACAATTTGGATTCTTCAGCTATGCTGCGTGAAGAAATGTACAACGAAAAAGAGCGTCAGACGACAAAACATAAAACGAAACAGGACGATTGCTGGCTTACAATTCAAAAAATTTTCATTGACTAAAAAAAACTAGACCTAGAACGGACTATGAGTGAATTGGGAAAAAACAACCTCCAAAAAAATTCAAAAATCTGAAATACAATGTCAAAATGCCGGTTGTGAAGAAAAACCACCAGCGAGAAAGAGAAAGTCGGTTCAAACACAAAACTAGGCCGAGAATTAACTATGAACGGATTGGAAAAACTATTTAGAAAAAAATCCAATCCAAAAACTTGAAAACATAACCGACTAACGACCGGCAAGCGGTTGACTTCGTCAGCAGCTAGCCACGGATTAGTAAGGCTAGCTTTAGCTTAATTGCAGGACCTGAGGTGAGGGTATTAGATGACGACATCCTGTCATCATGAGGAATCCTGTCATCGTGTATCCACGTAAATCACTATCAATGGGCATTTGTGGAGTTCCGTATCTATTTATAGTGATCTACGTGGACACATGATGACAGGGCTCAACCATTTGCAATCGTTGGTGGTTTCTTAATTATAGAAGTCATCTTCATAAAGAATGTTATTCCTCGTCTATCTGTCGCTATGCAGATATCCCAGGTCTGGAATGTCTAAGTAGCAGCAATTCGAATTGGTCTTGATAACTTTAGAATTTGGTTCACAGAAAAATTAGCTCTAAATGCAAAAAAATAAATGTCAGCTTCTTAGTTTTCGCACGTATCAACAGAATTTACGTATAGATGGAATAACGGCAACGGAAAGATCTAGGACGTTAAAAAAATCTAGGACTATACTAATCATGTAACTTTCAGAGTGAACACAATCACAGCTCAAAAATGGGATCCAATTTAGTTGCTATTATTTTTAGACAGCCAAATGGCTCAACAACCACGGACCTCAGTAAAATCGATGCAATCTAGATCAAAACAAGGATATAATACCGCTGACTTGTATATGAATGTTAATCAAATCCAACCTCAAAGGAGTCACAATCTTGCAAATTAAGTTTTACAAGCCGTTCATTAAATTACTCGAATGAAGACTGCTACCTATCCATTAAAACTATAGATGTTCAGAAGCCTCGTATCTACGCTGTTTAAAATTCAGTATTGCGGTCACGAAATAAACCTTAATTCTAAAGCTTATGACGTTGAAAACAAATACTTATAGTACTAGATCGATTTCTAAAAAGAATAGCTACAAACAATATTCACATAAAAATCTTGAAAACTTAATAGCAAACCTAATAGCAAACCCTAGAGAAGTTAACCTTATATCAAACCCTAGAGAAGGTTCCTTGGCTTTTTAGACCAGAAACCTAAAAAAATGACAAAAATTTTCAAAAAACATGAGAAAATAGCAAGATTTAACGGTAATATCAAGTAATATTAGCAAGTCAAAAAATAATCCATGGTCAAAAAAAATTTAAGATACTTATTATCAAACCCTTAAGGAAGTGTTCTTGCCCATGGGTCCAGAAAGATTTGAATAACGACAAAAAAAATGCAAGTTTTGTCAAAAAAAATGCTAAAACTCATGTTGTTTAAATGCCGAAAACCATTGCATTACCACTACAAACTATGCAGTAACCCATTATCAAACCCTAGAGATGGTTTCTTGTCTATTGAGGCTAGAGAAACCAAAAAATTCAAAAATTTCCGAAGACTTTTAAAAAAATCGCAATATTAATAAAAAAATTGCTAGAATTTGTGATAGAAAATTAAAAGCTATTCAATGGCCAATAAAAGTGTGGAATTCAAACACATGAGAAAAGCTTCTGACCCCTGAGGCTGAAAAAACCTGACTAATGACAAAAAATATCGAAAAATTGCAAGTTTTTTTAAAAAAAAATGCAAAATTCGGGATGCTAAAATGTTGAAAAGCAATCCATTACCACTACAAACTAGGCAGTAACCTACTATTAAACCCTAAAGGAGGTTCCCTGGCTCTTGAGATGGCAGAAACCTAAAAAAATTCAAAAACTTTCAGAAACTTGAAAAAAAGGCAGGTTTTATCAAAAATTGCCACAATTTGTGATACTAAAAAGATGAAAACTATTCCATGGCAGATAAAACTTTTAAGTTACTTATTAACAAACCCTTAAGGGGATTTTTGTCACCCATGGGTCTGCAAATTTGAATAATGACAAAATTGAAAAAATTGCAAACTTTTTTTTAAAAAAAGCTAAAATTCGTGATAAAATGTTGAAAACCAATGCATTATCACTACAAACAAGGCAGTAACCAATAATTAAACCATAGAGGAGGTTCCTTGGCTCTTGAGGGTGGAGAAACCTCAAAAAAATCAAAGATTATCGAAAACCTGGAAAAATGCAAGTTTTACCAAAAAATTGCTATAATTTGTGATACAAAACAGTTTAAAACTAATTTATGGCCGATGTAAAACTTTTAGTTACTGATTATCAAACCCTTCAGGAGATTTTCTTCCCCATGGGTCCGGAAAATTTTGAATAATGACTTTTTGAAAATTTGGAAAAAGATTGAAAAAATTGTAAAATTGTAAGTTTTGTCCAAAAAATGCTAAAACTAGTGATGTTAAAATGTTGAAAACCAAAAGATTACCACTGGAAACTATTCCATGGCCAATAAAAAACTTAGTTACGCATTACCAAAATCTTCAGGAGGTTTTCTTGCCCATGAATCCGGAAAAACTTGAATAATGACAAAAAAGATATACAAAATTGTAAGTTTTGTCCAAAAACTGCTAAAACTAGTGATGTTAAAATGCTGAAAACCAATAGATTACCACTACGAACTATGCAGTAACCTATCATCAAACTCTATGAACACCAACAACTATGTAGTAATCAATTATCAAAACTCGAGGAAATTTCTTGCCACATAGGGCTGAAAAAGCTCAAATGATCAAATTTTTCAAAAAACGAAAAAAATTGTGAAAGTATAAATTCGCGTTTTTTTGAAGATTTTGCGTTTTTATTTCCTTTTTCCGGTTCCAGGGACCTACACCAAAGTTTCATAATAAGCTGTTTCATAGTTTCTAGAGTTATTGGAATGGTTATCATTATCGCACGGAGTTTGTAACAATTATATTAGTCCTGTTCGTTTTTTTAAGCAAATTTTCGCGAGTGATGCTTCGTCTGACCCATTTGATCTTTCGTCCATGAAAAAGGGATAAACAGGTAGCACCCAGTGGGCATTAAGTTTCATTAGAGGCCCTTGGCCGCGTTTGGGAGTTTTGAGCCCAAAATGCAGCATTTTTTTCATTGTTGAGAAAGGTCTTTTAAAGTAATTTTCATGACCATTTTCAAGAAGTTTTTTTGAAAGGCGTACGGCTCTAAGAACTCCTCAGCCTCTTAAAGCTCTACCTGTTCATTTTGAGGACAAAAAGTTAGCGTCCGAGAGAAATTGTCCCAACAATTTGCAAAAAAAGAACACTGGACTAATAGTATTGCTGAACACATTGTTTAAGAGCAATTAACGAAAACACAACAATCAATTAACGATAGTTACAGTACCAACATGGCTAAAATTTTGCTACCACTCATTCACACCGTCATGACTCTGTTCAGAGAGCATCTGGCGATCCCTTTCAGTCAACTGTAAATCGAGAAATATTGGCGCGAATTCCTTTTCGTATTGGCGAGAAAAAGGGTATAAATATTCAACTTCAATTTAAAAAAGTAAACAGCAAAACTGGGTAATTAAGCAATCATCGAATCACTATTGCAAAGTTCACATTATAAATTAATCAAGTCACAGTAAGTAAAGGCATCTAGGCTCTGGTCCCGATGAAGAAAAAAAGTAAAACAGCTAAAGCGAACACAACGATCAACGTAACGCAACTAGCATCATAGTTAGTCACTCACTATTGCACAAATCAAACAAGAATTCTAAGTTCTTTCAAACCAAGAGCAGAGCGAAAAGTCATCTGTGCTCATGCTGTAGTAACTGAGCTCTTATTTTCGGCATCGACTTCGTTCTCTTCAATTTTGGGCTTTTTGGCGGGCACGGATTCAGTGTCGGAGGATGTGGTCTCTGCTTTCCTTTTGGCAACACTTTCATCGTCCTGAAGTAACAAGTACATCCAATCAACTTCCATTTACGGGGGCTTCAATTAAGCAGGTCAATTAACCAGGGTAATTAGGCAGGAACAAAATTTGTTTAAAAAACTGGGATTTCGACAGAATGTGACCTAATTTGCAAGTAAACGCTGTTTCTCCGGGTTCAATCAAACGCGACTCATTGCTGCGAATAATTTGGATAGACACCGCTTAATATCAGGAACAATTTTCGATCATCTTGAACCCGGAATCTAAATCTCTAACGGGGTCAAATTCTGCAAAAGAGAAAAATCCATTTACCTCCTGGTTAACAGTTGGTTTCTCTTTCAGAGGACTTTTCCTCTTGACCAGATGGTTGATGCTTTTTACAGGTGCACTGGCCATAGCCTCACTTGCTTCGAATCCTCCGTTTTCCGCAGCCTCTTTCATCTCCACCTGTCTCATGGCTTCTTGAAGCGCGGACTTCTCACTTGTGACGTCACTCGAACCCTCTTCAATCGCTGACATTTTTTCATTTGCTTTTGCGTCCAGCAGTTTCTCTTCCATATTAGGTAAAATCTCCTGAAGTTGTTTAACCTCTTCATTCATGTCATCTTTTTGCTTCTTGATGTCATCAGAATCCCCTTTCAAAGCTTCCATTTTACGCTCAGTAGAGGCCATTAAGCCTTTGATTGTAGCGATTGCGGATTCAAAATGGTTCACAGCATTTGTGTAGTTCTTTCCATTGACCAGGTTAATCCCGGCCATGAAAAAAGCTTCGGCCAGTGAGCGCTCGTACAAACTTCGATTCTTGTCATCCGCAGGAGAACTGGAAATGGCAGCCTGATACACTTCAATGCTTTTCTTGAACTCAACTTCAGCGTCCGTGTGGTGACTGGCTTCCATCAAGTTCTCTCCCAATTTGAGGAAACACTGCGCCAGCATGTCAATTCGTCCTTCAATCTAAATAATTTAGTAAATTTAAGGGATAGAAGTCAAAGTTCCTATTATCAAAAACAACTCTCACCGATGCAAATGAAATATTTGAGATAGATCTTGTCAAAGTATCCTGGAACTATCATAATCGCGCTCATTAAATTATTAGAAATGATTCAGGACCACAGCTGTTAAATTGTACAACTACGAAAAATAATGTATACAACCTCAGCTTCTGTGGCAGCCTCGATGAGTTTCCTGGCCCAGTCAAGCATCTGCCATGACAGCTTCAAACTGTCTTCTTCATCATCCTCTTCTTCGTCCTCTTCATCATTGGTCTCTTCAATGTTCTCCCCCTCTTCATTCTCTTTATTATCAGCACTTTCCTCTGTTATCTCGTCTGTTTCTATTTTCTTATCCTCTCCATCTGAAACAACCGTTCAGACTCAGGTACAGATATAAATACGTCGATATAAATAACAGCAATAACGATGCTACCAAATTACAACTAAAAGTATCCAAGTAACTTGTGATCAAAAATATGCAGCATAAAAGGATTGACGCTTTTGACTTTCAGAAGGTGAAAGACCGCTTTCTGACTTTTGATTGAGCAAAATTTTTATTTACGAAAAATTTGAAGAATGGACCTTAGGAACTTTAAACCAGCCCTACTTCATTTTGAGCCTATTTTGACCGACCGATATCTATTGCGAAACGACATCAAAAATTGTGGCTGTGAAAAGCTCTTGAAAAACTGCGTCGATTGTTCAACAGATTTCTTCAACTTTTCTCGGAGAAAGACGAGGTTCAACGTTTGAAAATTTTCACAGTTTCCGACCTTTTGACGCCATGCTTCGTATCTTTCTTTCATGTACATGTGTATGTATAATACATGCACAAAATCTATAGTGCCAGATCTCATACTCGCAGGTTTCTGTTTCAAGTATACGTCAAGTGAAGTGAAACCGATGAATTCACTGAAAATCTGCCACTATTATAGAACCGCGATCAGTGACAGTAGCAGAGTCAAGTATTCTTGCTTGAAACACGAACTGGCAAGCTTGAAATCTGTCACCATATAGAATGGCATTAAATAATCAGATCTGGCATTTTAAAACTTGCACGTGCGTGTTTCTAGCAAGATTACGTGACTCCACGATTAAGTCACTTCAGAATTGGCGTATCTCGAGCCGTTATGCGGTTCCTGATTCATATCAGACCTCCAAAGTGACTACTTCATCAGAGTCACGTACCTGTACTTGGCATTACCTCTTCGTTAATTCGCGTCAACTGATAAAATATCTAGTAACTGAACACATTGTTTCAAAGGCCTTTCCTTTATCTGCATTATTCGGTGTACAATTTTACTGTCGAAAACAGGTTTCAGATTTTGAGAACTTCCTATTCGAATGAAGGAGGTGCATAAGGCAGGTTTACTACACGATAGGCATTAAACTAGACTACCTTGCTCTGTGGTCTCCTCCTCTTGTTTGTCTTCGATTGCGGCTGCCTCGTTCTCTTTCTCGTCTTCAGCCGACGCTTCTTTCTCTTCACTCTTTTCCTCAGTATTTTCACCTTCCTTTTCAGCATCTGAAAAATTAGAGGAATGGGAATCGCAAACGTAGCTGGTAGATTGGTAAATTAGCCGCGATAGCTTTGTAAATCTCCTCTGTCAAAAAGATTTAAAAACTTCAAAAACAATTTTCTTTTCATTAACTGCTGATATGTTATTTTGATTAGGAATTTATTGCTGCTTCTATTGGCTGCTATTAAATAACCTTCAATTAGAGTGAAAGGCAACCACTTTATTGCCTTGAAATGAAGTAAAAAAAGTCAATTTCAGAGTGAGGAACCCCTTCGAGTGAGTACGTTACATGTGACCAAAAATTTATTCACGCGAATGAACAAAACTCGCTCCACTAACAATGAACAATGACCTCACGCACGCAATTCAGAATAAATTGCATCAACAAATGAACAAACATAAACCGATTAAAGTTGGAAAACTGCTCCAGGACAGGCGGGGCAAATTAATTCAGGGGCAGTAGTCTAGATATTTTTCTATATGAGTAAATCTGCATTAAAACACGTTTACAATAACTGCTTCTCATTCGAGAGCATCAAAAAGCAAATTTGAAGTGATTGAGCCTAATATGGTCGTTAAAAATCTCAAAAACATAGCAGCTTTAAGCGCTCCAATTCTCTTGCATGCGCAAAAAAGTTCGGAGTTAAAACTAGAACTTCTTTTAAAAATCCAGACGTGATCCAAACGTTCCACTCGCTTTGTGAAAACTTTTTCGCACCTACTTTTCTAGCTATTTCTCTCTCACGCTCTCAAAAAAGACATGAACAGGAAACTCTTTTCTCTCACCTCTTCAGCAATTTGATCCAAACATTTTCTTGCATGTCACTTCCTGTTTCGAATACACTCCAACGAAACGCTCTACCAATACTCTTCGAGTCGTAAAAAGACAGCGCACCAATACAATTCAAACTCATTGAATTGTAAAACAAACGAGAAAGCCGATAATAGCCCTAAATATTGCTTTACGTCACTTAAAACGTCAGATTTAGTAACAGATCTTCTCGAAGTTGCGAGGTTTCGAAGTCTTGAGTTTAGACTCCAGATTCCAACAAATCAATGATCCTGCCGTTCTAAGAGGTGTTAGTCGCATCACTCCATCCTTTGTCGCTGAATAATTAGGTTCTTCAGCTTAAAATTACTATTTTGAAATTTAAAACAATCCGACTAACGACACACGAATTGTTCGAACGACTGGCGAGGAAAAAATTTAGAGGTCATAGGCTAGAAACGGAAAGAAACATCTTCTAAGTGTCAGAATGTTCTTATATGGTGTCCAAATTCTGCATATTCGGGTAGAATTTAAAATAACACTTAATTCAGCTTCTAAACTGAAGGCTATTAAGCATGATACTAATGCCAGCTAGCAATCACTTTATTGAACTTTGATAACCTAATGCACTGACTTAATGACCGGGCTTTGTTTATCCCGTTTCTTTTGATTTTTGCTTTTTTGACTTTGACCATAATCACTACGTAACGTAATTCAATACGTGAGAGAACTCAAAATCCAATCGGATGAAACAGTGAGTGTGTTAAGTCAGAAGTCAAAGCGTGAAAATCGCTTCTTATGTAAAACGGAAAACGTTATCAAAAAGGTAAAGCGAATTAAAAAAGAGCCCAAATAATAACGGTTGAGATGTTGATGGCGTCTATTGAATAGTGACATGATTAAAGCTTTAATACAGTACTAATTAAGACTTGACGTTTGGTCCGCGTTCGCACAACAATTTTCCGACCATATCTCATCACAGCTTCACTCAAAATCATCTTTCGAAGTTAAGAATTATAGTTTAAATTGATCTGATATTGAGCATTAAAAAATTATAATTAGTTTAAGGAGTTCTTGGTTTTTGAGAAAAGAAAATAGGAGCCATTTTCGGCAGCGACCCAGGCGCGAACACTTCCCCTTCTTGTACTATCCATAGGACTTATCCGTAACGCTGCAGAAGCGCATTGCTTTTGTCTATTGCACTTTCTACGTCAAATTTTTGGTCAATGGCTTTTTTTGACTCTTGTTTTTATGCTACATGCTTAATGAGCTCAATACATGTGCAGACTAGGAGCTTCAATATGACTACCCAAAACGCATTTATTACGCTATGCTGCATGTTTAAGGAACGTTGAAACAAAGATAGGAGCATTGTTCACAATTGCGCTAGAGTGCGACTTATGTTAAATATATTAGATAGGCAGATAGATATAGATAATTAGATAAACTACTTATGAGTCGCATATATGAACTTATGTTCAAGAAACCAACTTAACAATAATAAAAATATTATTTTCCAATTTCTCATATGACAACGTCCTTCAAGTTATCGAACGCAGTTTGATCTTACTTTATTTCAACTAGAATTGAGAAACATACCCAGCAGATTGCCGGAAAATAGCCGCCGTTGATTCCAATAAGCATGATTGGGATTGAAAAGATATTGAAGAAAAAAAGATTTTTGTACAAAAACATTTTTTTAAGTCCGATTTATTTTGATGGCATTTCGTAGTTGAACATAACGTACTTCTGTTTCTTAGAGAGAGGCTACAGGGGCTACTATCAATACCAATAAGCATTAGAGATGGTAACTAAGACTTATAGGAACGACGTTCAAATAGCGGGCATCTAAATTTGGGCTTTATGGGTTTATCCCGTTTCTACTTCTGACTTCAATTTTTTAATACTGATTCTGTTCACTTTGAATTGCTTTGCTTAGCAACTGATGTTCAAAATCACTTTTAGCAGAATGAGAGGAGAGAAACTAGCCTAGAGAAGTCAAAAAGATATCACGCAAAATGTTGAAAAAGCGGCAAAATGAGGTAAAGCGAAACATTTTGTTATTCGAAGTAAAAAAACATAGCTGGCAGATTGCCAGAAAATAGCCGCAATAGATTCGTAGATCGGCAGTCTAAAAAAAAGAGACCAAAAAAATTCGTCTTTTCATTGAAGGCTGATCTGTTATATTTTGATTAAAAATCTGTATAAGTTATTGCTGCCTATATTAGCTGCTCTCTAATAACCTTCATTTAGAGTGACACACACCCATTTGACTTTATCTCTTTGAATTAAAGTAAATAAAAGTCAATTTCAAAGTGAGGAAGTCATTTTTGAGAGTGAGCTAAGTCAAGTGTGACCAAAAATTTAATCACGCAAATGAACAAAAAAACTCGCTCCACTAAGAGCGAAAAATGACGTCACACATGCGATTTAGTTGAAATTTCATGAACGAATGAACAAAAAGTGTGTGACGTCATATGGTCGTAACAAAAATCATGACGACCAAATAAAAAAACATAGCAGGATAAGTCCTGACGTACAATTCAAAGAATTTTCATTGACTTAACAAACAACTAGACCTAGAACGGACAATGAGTGAATTGGGAAAACCATTTCTAAAAATCATAAAAAAAACAGAAAATCAATGTCAAAATGCTTCCAGGGAGAACAAAAAACCACTAGTGAGATATGTAATTTTGATTCTAACAAAAAACTAGGTCCAGAATGAGCTGTGAATGGATTGGGAAAACTATTTAGAAAATCCGATCCAAAAAATCGAAAAAACAGTAAAAATCAGAGTGAAATTGCCGCATGTGAACAAAATACTACCGAGAAACCGAATTTTTGTTCGAACACCGTTTTCTCACTCTACTTCAAAATTAAAGCGAAAAAATTCACGCCGCAAAACCACTCGCTTTTTCGCTCCATTTCCTGTTTCGGCGTGACCAAAATCACCACTCCAATTTGACTTCAAAAATCATGAAAATGTGTGAACAGATCTTAAAAAACATAGCAGGACAAGTCCTGATGTACAATTCAAAGAATTTTCATTGACTTAACAAACAACTAGACCTAGAACGGACAATGAGTGAATTGGGAAAACCATTACTAAAAAAAAATCAGATAAAAACAAAAAAACAGAAAATCAATGTCAAAATGCTGCTAGGGAGAACAGAAAACCACTAGTGAGATATGTATTTTTGTTCTAACAAAAAACCAGGCCCAGAATGAGCTGTGAATGGATTGGGAAAACTATTTAGAAAAAAAATTCGATCCAAAAAATCGAAAAAACAGTAAAAATCAGAGTGAAATTGCCGCATGTGAACAAAAAACCACTAACGAGAAACCGAATTTTTGTTCAAACATCGTTTTCTCACTCTACTTTAAAATTAGAGCGAAAAAAATTCACGCCGCAAAAGCACTCGCTTTTTCGCTCCATTTCCTGTTTCGGCGTGACCAAAATCACTGCTCCAATTTGACTTCAAAAATCATGAAAATGTGTGAACAGATCTTTAAAAAAACATAGCCGGAAGAATTCCGGAAACGACTCGAAGTGAAAATCCATTTAAACGCCATCCATTTACTCATCAAGCAAAACAGCCTTCACTAATTTATGATTATCTTGAAACAAAGTCATGAAACAAAAAAGTAAAAACAATACAATCAAATCTGTTAAAATATGATAAAAAATCTGATCAAATTTTGTTATAAATTGAGATCCCGAAAAAACCATCTCTGCCAAAATACCTTCATACAAACAACTAGTACTTACAAAAACCACCTATGTGGATTTTGAAAAAAAAACACTAGGCTAAAATTATGAAAAAAAGCTCTTTAAAAACAACTTTCACTGAAAAACGGGAAAAATTTACTAAATTTTTTAATATTTCAAAATTATATAAATCCAAAGAAAACTTCACTTCAGCCAATAGGGTATACAGATGCTCGCAAAAACAATAGGCAAGTCATAATAGGCATAGAAATTTAGCTAAAAACAGAAAAAAATACGAACTGCAAAAAATTAAGAAAAATAGTTCCAATTTTCGCCATTTTTTGGTCATATTTCTCAACAAAAAAATGATTCTTACCCACAAAACTGTAACCAATTGTTATCATAAAACTGCTCAAGTAGAAGGGGTTTCTCCAATACCCATTTGAGCCAGTAAAACAAAATAATCGTCAAAAAAACGCAAAAAATAGCCCGAAAATCAGCTAAATACATTAAAAACCTCCGAATTATCATAAAATTCAAGTGAATTTCCAGAAACCTTCAAACCACTACCAAAACCAGCCTAATATCAAAACAAAATCATAACCAAAACCCTTAACCATAATAAATGAGAAAAAACTGCTTTAAAATGCCGCACGTGAACAAAAAAATTTCGCTCGCTTAGAGAAAATTTTTTCACACATCAATTTCTCGCTCTCTCAAAAACAGCGGTATGAACAAAAACCACTCTCTTTTCGCTCCACTCTTCACTTTTGTTCAGCGCCAAAATCACTCCAATTTTTTTCACGCGTTTCATTTCCCGCTTCAAAAATCACTCCAATAAAATTGATTAAAAAAAAAGGACTCCTCTTCGAGTCGTAAAAAGACAGCGCCCCAATACAATTCAAATTCTTTGAATTGTAAAAAGACAGCGCCCCAATACAATTCAAATTCTTTGAATTGTAAAAAAACCAAGAGAAGGCCAATAATAGCCCCAGCTATCGCTGTGCGGCTATTAAAAAATAGGAGCTCTATAATAGCCGGCTGAGAAGATGAGGGCGGCTATTAAAAACCAACCGGTCGAAACGAAGCCGGGTCAACAATTTCAGGCTCATTTACCTTCAACGGTTTCCTTATTTTCGTTTTCCTCAGTGGCAGCAGCTGCTTCCTCCATGGCTTCAATAACCTGTTCCCGTACATCATCTTTCTCTTCCTCCGTCAAAGAGTCAGGATCCTCCACAACCACGTCCGTCGTCTTACTCTCCTCTAGCTTCTCATTTTGGGCTGAATCAGTGCCCGATCCTGGTGCGCTCTTAGGTTTCTGGGGAGTTTCACCAGTCGGCATTCCCTGAAGAAAGAACCGTTTCCATTAATTTAGCTGCTGTTGAAACAAGTAATCAAACGATCTCAATTTTTTTCCGGATTCATATATTTGATATTGTACTTCAACTAATATTTCAGCACTCAAAACGAAAGAATCTGATATTCTGTGAGTTATATAAACCATAACCGACTAACGTCGGGCGAATTGCTCTCAAACGACCGGTTGGCTTCGTCAGTAGCTAGCCACGGTTTAGTGAGGCTACCTTTAGTTTAATTGAAGGGGGCGTGAGGTGAGCTCAGCGGGGGGGGGGGGGTCCTTGGCTGCATGGGGCTCTTACGGCCTGAACGATGTGCAGGGGTAGGGATTGAGGGGGGGAGGAGGGGGTCTGATGTGTGTGTGTGTGGGGGGGGGGGGGGGGGTGGGGGGCTAACTTTTAAGAAACGCCCTTCACACCATAAGTACAAGTCTCCAATACAGTGTGTGAATCGCATACTTGGAGAATAGTGGGCCGAAAGGCTCTAACAGAACTTAATGTCCACTGGGCGCTACCTGTTTATCCCGTTTTTGAGGACGAAAAGTCAAATGGGTCAGACGAAAAATCGGTCAAGCGAAAAATCGCATAAAAAAGACCAACATGACTAATATAAATTGCTACGATCTTCGTTTGAGAGCAATCAATCAGTTCTCAATTTATCTGACGTTCCTCAACATATAATTTATATCAACCCCAAATTCGTGCAAATAACATGCTCACCTGAAGGGCATTTCCGAGCACTCCATTTTCAATTCTGGCTAACTCGAGAAGAGCATTGCCATACCAAAAATAACTCTTGGCACACTTCACGTGACCCTCTCCGAAAACCTTGTCAAACTGTGCGCATGCCTCTGACAAAGTAGTCACAGCCTGTGTTGGATTGTCACAAAACAGATCGCGTTTGCCCTTGGTCATCAAATCGGTAGCTGTTTCAACCGTTACTTCTGTCTCTTCTGCCTTCATTGCTTCATCTTCTGTCTCATCGTCCACTTTACCATTTATACTTTCCACATCTTTGTGATCACCATTCACAGCTACCTCCTGCAATGCTTGGTCTTCCTTTTTCTCCTCTTCGACCTTCGATTCCCCACTGGTGGCTATTTCGGGAGCGTTAACCATTTTTGCTGCTTTGGATGTCAATTAAAAGTTAAACTAGGAATAAAATAGACGATGAAGTTGGAAATATTGAGGTTAAATTGCAAAAAAGCCTGATACTTGGTTCGAATAGTGATACGATTCGACAGACCAAATGTGATCTGAAAAACAAAAAAAAGAACAGATTAAAGTGACCTTGAACTTCAGACAATGCGCTGAAAGCAAGTTCAAGTGCAGCATTTGAACGACGCATTAACGCTATACAGCAGCCGCTCATCAAAACATGCGACCTATACTTCTCGCAGGCAGCAATATATCTATCGTACGAAAGCCTCCCACAGATCTTAGTCATGATTAAGATTTTGGGCTATTCGTGTTCAAACAAAGATGATTTACCGAGAGACAAACGTGTGCAGACCTATCTGTGGGAACCAATGATGGGTGAAAAAATCACAAATCAGACAAGATAGGAGTAATACAAGGGGTAGGACAAGTTCATCTAGAAAAGATCATTAAAATTCGCAAACGGAGCTGGATTCCATACTTGACACGAGACGCACAATAAAATCCTTCAGTGATCAGTTGCATAAAAGCACTGTATTCAAAGCATAATGATACCTGGGAAAACACTGCGGCAACCAACAACAGAGCCCGGAACGCACAATTGACCTCAATTGCATCCTCGATCATCAGTTTTAAGCAGGAAGTTAGTAACCATTTCGAGAGCGTGCTCACATGTAAAAGCACGTACAATAAAATGCTATCGATTAATGTATTGTTTCTAAGAGTTTCCCCAATACATGTCGATTAATTAGCAAAACGGTATGAGGCCAAAAACGTTCACGCGAAAGAAAAAAGGACAAATCATGAACAGAAATTAAAAGAAATGACTTGAATCCACTCAAAAGAGGACCCCGAATTAACTAGAAATGGATTTCAACAGCAATAAAAAACCCGAAAAAAAAACTCGGAAAAAAAATTTACCCTCCAAAAACACTCGCCCATTGCTCCACTTCCTTCTTCGGCGTTTCCAAAATCACTACTAAATTATGATGACTTCAAAAATCAAAACACGAATAGATCTTGGATGGACCAAAATTCAAAATAAGATCAGAAAAATGAGAAAAAAAATAGCCCGAAGAATCAAGAACTCAGCAAGAGTTAAAATTTGACTTCGTTGCTAGTCAATTACAAAACAGCGTAAAACACAATTTATTTACTACTAAACCATTTGAATCAAAAACCGGAGAAAAAGCAACAAAAAGGAGTCCAGCAAAACCTGATGATCTTTGAACATTTCTTAATCTTATATCCAACAAAACATGTGCTACTTTTTGCTCATTGAGTAACTGACTTTCAGCATTGCAGGAAAAACTATACATACAAAGAAGACAGGGAAAGGTAATCAAAACGTAAAAAATATTCGAAACCTTTCAACATTTTTTAAATGTTCTCTACAAACTGCAACGTGTCAGCAGTTTTTGCTGATATCGTTCCTTGCTAACATCTTATGATACCAGTTCCGTCGACCCACAAATTGTTCAGAAGAAACACAAAAAATTAAGTGACAATGAAACACAGATAAACAGCAAAACACGTTTCAAAAATGAAAAGTTTAAATTCTGTAAAGACCGGTGTACTCAAGCTTTCAACTGACCTCTAATAGCAAAAAGAATAAATATGGGAGACATTCAAAAAATCGACTAAAACACGTCTATAACAGACTTAATCGATCAATTTCCTCTGCAGAAAAACAAAATTTTAAAGAACAATCGAATAAAAAGGCATCTGAGCTAGCACGTATTCTGCCTGATTAGCCCGAAAGACAAAAAAAATGAGGATAAAATAAAGTCGAGTATTAAAGTAAATACAGACCACATTTAAAAATTCAATGAAACGAATGGCGTGAGAACAACTCAAACCACCCACTAAAAGCTTGAATGCATTAGGCAAACCAGAGTTGGTTTAGAACGTCAAGGACTGTTATTGACTAAGAAAGGAAAACTTATAGGTGCCTAACTTAAAAAAACAATTAAAGTAAACTGAGATCCCGAGTAGATCTACTTAAGCCTGACGGTAAAGGAAGACCGATGATATGTGTTAGCAAACAACAAAAAATGGAAAAACCTAAAAAAAATAAACTTATTGAAGTAGTATAAAGTAAAAAACCATTAGCCACATTTTATGAGCCAGTATTTAGATTTATTTGTTCTTGTCTTCTTTGACAGCCGGAGCTAAAATCATTACTGAGACTATGTGAGTAAAAATCGAAATGAAAAAAAAACAAAAATATTCAATTATAACTATGAATAGACATAAAGAGAGCTGTTAGCTATAAAACGGAACAATGAGATAAATTCAAGTTAGCTGAATTGAAAAGTCGGTAATCGATTCGAGCGGCCATCACTGAGACTAAGTAACGAAACGAACGAGAAAGATAGGCAAAACTAAAAAGTTTAAGTCACAGAAACTATTAGCTGACCCTTTAAAACTGCAACTACAACGTTAGCATTCGTATATCTTGTTCTACAAGCATTCAAGAAAAAAAGAGACAAAAGACAGTGAAGTGAAATCAAGTGAAATGGCAGAACTAGAACAAAAACTCTCAAAAACCAAAAATATGTTTTTCCTCGCTTCAAATTCAAATTTGAAAAAATCACGCCCTTAAAAAACTTGACCTTCGCTCCTTTTATCGCTTAGAGGTGACCTAAATCACCACTCGAATTTGAGTGCTCATGGGAAAACGTGAAAAGCCACAGCGCCTGAAAGCAATTCACATTTTTGAAGATGTAAAAAAGCAGGAACATAGCAAAAACACGAAGTGATAAAATAGTTTTCTTCCTCGATAAATTGACCAAATTCAGAACTTTAAAACTTATGGCAACGAGAAAAAACTTTTCATCACTGATATCCCCGAAGCAAGAGAAAAAAGAGAACTTTGACCTCATTCAGATACAATACAGAGAGATAAAGATAACATAATTTTCAGAAGATTCTCTATTCCCCTTGAAATAATTAATATAATTGAAATCTTGAAAACTCAAAATTGTATAATTAGAAAGTTATCTGTGTTGAAAATAGCCAAAATTCAGATGATAAATTTAGGATTACGAACAACTATGCCGACGTAATACTATGCCAACGTTTAAGAGTGCCGAAAGTGAAACTTATTTCAAGAAAGCCGAAAACATGAAAAGAGTCTTTCTGTGAATCCATGAGCATCTAAAGTAAATTTACAAAATCTCAGGGTACGCTGATCACATGTTCGGTTGTGATATATTCATATCAAGTCCCACGGGCCGCTGAGGCATGTCCATTGCCCGCAATTACTTTTGTTTACTTAATGATTGTCTTTCTGCAGTTTTCTTTTAATAAAAATTAAAAATTTTATAAGAATGCCGAAATTGGTTCTCGATTATGATGGGCCGACAATTTTTTGCGTCATATCCGTAACATAACATGATTGGTTAAGAAATTTATCAACATAAAAATGAATAAATTTTTGGCCTCTTATAATCGGCATAGTATTACGTCGGCATAGTTGTACCTCACCGAAATTTAGATGATACACTCCAGAAATTACAGTTGTATCGAAATTTGTAGAGCAATCGCCAATTTAGAAAATCAAGAATAAAAGACATAGATACAAAGTCACTAAAATGATCTGCTTTTTAAAAAATTGAAACCTGAAAACAAACATCGTTTTTGCAATTCAAAAAACTTAAAAGTTCAAAAAACCCTTGTTTTAGATATCATTGATTAAGGTAAATGCATTATAATGCAAATTTGAAATTTATCAGATAACAGCAAAGTAAACATATTTAAACTTGAACACATTAAACCATTTTAAAAACAAAACACCAGGAAGATTTCTAAAAAATGGAGATTTTTTATTAATTATAAAAAGTCGAAAAATGGAGTCGAAAAAATTAATTGTAAAAAAGGTAATAACTATTCCAAAAATAAAATTCTCAAACTGCTTTGCATTAAAAAAAATTGAAAATGCTTAACAAATTTAAGCAAAAGAGGCTAAAATCTTGAATTTTTTGGAAGCTTTCACGAAGTCAGAGCAAATGAAACTATAGATTATGTACACCATCTGATCATGGATACTTGCGAGAAACACAAAGAATCAAAATACTAGAATGTAGAGATAGTCACAGATATGTAAAAAATGATAAGAGAAATGCATCTTCACAACAGAAAACGAAAAAAAAAATAGTGTGAAAATCCAAACTTTGGAACTAATTGTCATTGAAATAAGAATACGTAAGGCCACGAAAATCAATGGAAAATAATAACGCAATATAAATACCTAACGATGGATGAAAACATTTAATTCTAGCGAATCAAACGAAAATCAAAAGAGTCGGACAAAAAGCACTGAAAATGGCTGCGTGATATGTACGAAGTCATAACTAAAAAAAACGCACGTCATAAACTGGGAAAATGATTGCCTGATTTAATAAAAATTTATTCCCATATACACTAATTGTAAAAAATCAGAATTTAAAAGAAAGCCAAAAAAGGGAAACAAGGAATTTGAGCCAATTTTGGATATGAAAATACTAGACTCTCAAAAATACGGTATTATCAATTCAAGGGGGTTTTATATTGATGCGGTCTCAATCAAAAAATGACTTTGACTAAAAACTATAAACGCAAGCAAAAAATAAGCTAAACCGACGAAAAACCGCAAAAAGAGGTCAGTTAGATGCACTATTGTGACGAAAAAACTATTCGAAGTCAAAAATTCGTTCACTCAACGCAGTAGATGAACAAGAAATTCTCTCCTTCAGCAAAAATTAGCTCACACAGAAATTTTACTCGCTTTCGCTTTTATGTCAAAACACTGCCTGAGCAAATAATACTTATAATAGAAAACATAGTGGGAAGAACTCCGGAAGTGAATCGAAACGTCGGCACTTCTCCAAACAAAACTAATATATCAAAAATTATAGGCGACTGTAGTGAACTAGGCTTCAGAAAAAATCAAAAACGCATGCCTCCGGCTCTTGACTAAAGCGAACAAAATCAACCGACTAACTTTGTACCAACTACTCTCGAATGGAACGACAGGTGAGGAGTTGACGTTGATTGTAGCTAGCTTATCCATAAAGAGGCTACGTCATATCGGGAGAACAAGAACGCAGAGCGACAAGGAGAAAATTGAGCACGTGCAGAAAAGTTCAAACCAAGAACTTCCGCTTGCTCTATCTGCCTCAGTCTGTGCTAGACAGCACATATAAAATCTTTAAGAGCGCAGCTGAGACATTTAACACCCTCAGTCTTTGACGATTTATACAATTTTAGAAAAAACCATATCATTCTAAAAGTGGGCAAAAACCATTCCAAAGAAAACGGTCAAGCAAAAACATTGCATAAGACGCACACGTTTATATTAGATCTTGTAAGCTTCTTTCGAACGCAGTCAAAACATAAACTTTGTAGTTTTTGAAAACATTTCCGAAAAATTGCTAGTTTCCTATGAAAGAAAATGAAAACCCCAAAAGGGCAACAAAAACAACAAACAAAAATTGAATATACAACAAAAACAATTCAAACAAAACTAGAGGAGTTGAGAAAATGTTCGAAATTGCATAAAAATTTCAACTATTAAGGTAAAAAATTAATCAAAATTATATCAAATCTACTGCTGAAAAAAATAGCTTAAAAAATAAAAATATTCATTAGAAAGTAAAATTGGACAAAAAATTTTAAGATTTATGAGCTATTTTTTGGCAAACCACAAATTTGTTTTTGTTTAAACACTAACGTGAATCGAAAACGCTCTTATCAATTTTTTACTGTGATAATTCTAAAAAGGGCAAATTCACAAAAACAGGCTAAAATGGGCTTACCATAGAGTCAAAAAACATTTCATATTTAAGAGTCATTTACTCAACGAGACGAATGAACAAAAATTTTCTATCAGAAACATATTGTTCATTGCGGCACTTTGACAACTATCGCTTTTTCGTCGAGGCGGAAGAAATCCGAAAAAGGCTCAGTACATAGCGTTTTTTTCGAACAAAACTACCTATCAGAAAACATATCAGAGGATTGCTGTAATTTAGTGACGCAATCTAACAAAGAGTCTAGTCGATCGAAAAATCAAAACTAACAAGGATTGGTCGAAGGGGTCATTAAGTGTCTTAGCAGCCCCTTGAAGATTTAAAAAGCTTATTATCAAGGGGCTGCTAAGACACTTAGTGAGCCCAGTCTTTACCAAATTATCCAGTTTGTTTAGACGAATAAGTCAAATCAATGAACACTACGTCGTAATTATGCCAAAACCACCAAAAACACAAAAAAACTGCATTTCGAAAAAACTGCTATCCTTGTCCTGACCTTTTGTAGGAACCTGACTGCTAATTGTGAACTTATGGGAGATAAATAAAACTCTTTTCTGAAGAGCTTTGGGAGATCTTGAATCTGCACCCAAAACAATTGAACCGAAAAGTTGAACAAAAAAATTTGAGATAACTTCAAAAAACTGGTCAGGTCAAAAACTCACACAATAGACAGATAAAATTTAATGCAGCACAGAACACCTAATCCAAAAAACTAAAATAATTGGAGAAAAATTTGAAAAAAATTTTAGATTTCGGAGGCCAAAATGCAGGATGGACAAAAGTACTTCCTGTAAAAACAAAAAAACAAACCGATCAACCTCAGACAAATCGAACTACAAGAGTACAGGAGGAGCAATTTAATTCAGGGGCTGTAGCCTAGATAAATGTTTACTTGTGTGTGCAAAAAAAGCCCGAGCAGAGTAAGATTCGAACTCAGGCCCACTTCGAGTCTTCGACAGAAGCATTAACCACTCGGCTATCAGTCCATTCTGCCAACATATGCTACAATCTCTTTTATTTTAGCAACAAATTGCACTTCAATTGAGATCACAATTGAGACCACTCAAAAATTAAGAAGACAATCGTTAAAAAGTCACATGACAAGACAAATAATAAAATAAAAGCAAAGAATGAGGCTTCTAGAACACAAACTCAAAAACGGTTAAGCAAAAATTTTGCATAAAAAGGACACACTTTTACGAGAATTGCTTCAAGCTTCGTTGAACAGCAATTATAAACGTAGTTCATCGATTGCCGGAAGCGGCTTGAATTATTCGACGAAAAATTTCAAAACGCAGAACGCATATCAACATTCTTAAGTCAAAAAACAAAAGAAAAATTAGCCCAACTTAAATTACCATAAAAATTAGGAAAATTCAAGAATTTTAATATCGTGCAAGTACATATATAAACGAAGAACATTACATCATGCAATGGAAAACATTAACCCAACCACAGAATAACAGGAAAGCCACAACGAGCACACAAACATCGACATTGTAAGGAAATGAGAAAAATTGTCAACTTTCAATTAAAAATTGTTCCGAAAATACCCGTAAACAATTGTACTACACAGCGCCTATAAAAATTAAGATTCAAATCAGTTGGCAATATTCAGTATAACAATACAATGCGGCAAAAATACAAATAAAAAACAATATCTGCAAAATAGGTATTAAAACAGCCTGAATACCATAACTTTAGTAAACAATAACTTGTTAGACATAAAAACCCAAAACTAATTTAGCCAAAAACCCAAAACTAATTTAACCCAAAACCAGAAGCTTCAAAAAAGGCACGTGAAAAAAATTCACTCAGTTAGCAAAACATTTTACACGCCTACATTTCTCGCTATGTTTCAAAACAAGGTAACAGCAAAAACCACTTTCCTTTTTCTCCTCTCTTCAAATTTTTCACCGAAATAACAACCTTTTCAAACATTATTCACTCTGAATTTCCCATTTGTTGCTCGCGCTCATTAAAAACATAAATCGGAAAAATTTCTCTCGAATGACAGGCGGGAATTAAATTTTCATGGATTCAAGAGCATCAGACGAAGGTAGGATTCGAACCCCGACCTCCTGAGTCTGATTTCTCCACCTCGACAGAAGCACTCACCATTGTAGCATATCTCGGCTATAAGGACCTTGTGATCGTATCTTTAACAATCGCTTTTGTTTGAACAAAAAACGTTCTTTCGGAGTGAGAGCAATTGAAATCACTCAGAAATCAAGGCGAAGTGCGTGAAAAAGTCGATTGAGAAGTCAAAGATTATTCTAGAAGAAAAGCGCAAAAAACGATCAAGCAAAAAATTTTAATAAAAAAATATACACGTTCACAATAATTGCTTCGCATTCGAGAGCAATTGAAATTGAAAACCTCAACACCTCTTCGAGTCGTAAAAAAATCAAGAGAAGGCCAACAATAGCTGGCATCGCAGCTACTAAATACCACATTTAAGCTTGACTCAGCTTACAGCTATAAAAACTCTCTCCCAGATGTTAATGACTTTTGTTCAGTGAATTGACCAAAACACGTGTGGCATTGACTTTTACGTGTTTCACTACCACTTGACCAATTTAGAACACCCCAATACAATATCTGAGTTGTAAAAACCTCAATGAGATCAATAATAGCATCACTTTCCTGGAAGCCCCTTTTCCCAAAACACCGGCTATTTCGCAACTTAAACCACATAAATTTTGTGCGGCGAAAGCCTTCATTCTTAATTAAGTAAAATTTTCTGTATAAAACATTAAATTCATTCATTTTAATTCCACTTGAAAATACGGTTGATTTCTGGTTTAAGAGGGTAGTGGCGGTGATAAGAATTGCGATATTATTAGAGCAGCAAGAGGGAAACCCAAATGTTGGGGAATTTTTTCTGATTAATCTAGCATTCAAATAAAGCAAACGACTGGTACACAGGCACACTCTAAAAACGAGCACTATATAGGATTGACTATTTGAAGCATATCGGAACAAAGCAAGCAATATTTTCAAAGCTAACATAATATACATAACAAATTAACACAAACTGGTAAAACAGTCTTAACGTTAGACGAATTGCTCTCTTACGTCCACTTTTTGAGCTTCATGATATAGAGTTAGGATTTATATAAATATCACACTTTTTACGAGAGCAAATAAAAAGAACCGAGCTACAAACTATTGCAATAAAGTATTCTCATTCAAGATTTAATAAA
Source organism: Convolutriloba macropyga (assembly GCF_964194025.1). Classification (NCBI taxonomy): domain Eukaryota; kingdom Metazoa; phylum Xenacoelomorpha; order Acoela; family Convolutidae; genus Convolutriloba; species Convolutriloba macropyga. The sequence continues at coordinate 21,365,727 of NC_134468.1, read as the reverse complement.
TTAACGTTTACAATTTCCCAGGAAATGGCAAAACAGCAGCCCCAATTCCTCCTTCATGACACAGCATACTACTCGTTAAAGACCACGAGTTCGATTCCGGGTCGTAGACTTCGACCGAGCTCAGATTCGAGGTTCCATCAAATCCCCCGAGGGCGTACAGTCTTCCTCCGTTTGCCACAACACTAACACGGCTTCTCGCATATATCATGGGAGCAATGGGGGACCAAGCATTCGGATATTGATCATAGACTTCACAAGAATTGAGAAACTTGCTTCCATCGTAGCCTCCGCACACGTATATTCGGCCATTAAGAACAGCAGCACCTAGGCAGCAAAAAAAACCATTTCATTTATAATGGCAAAACATGACTTGCAGCTGATTTTTCTTGGGACGTAAATTACACCCGATGGATAAAAAATTGTTCTGGTCAGCTCCAATAGAACATAACCGGCAGATTGCCGGAAAATAGCCGCGATAGACGCTTGTGGCTTTCCAAGAACTGAAACAAGTAAAGAAATAAGATAGACAGATTGACCACAAGTCCTATAATAGACCACTAGACTTTTTGGGTTAGATTCGGACTGTCAGTTTTATGACACATAAAGAAAAAGCCCTAAAAGAGCTTTTTAAAATTGATATTCGAAATCAAAAACTCAAGAATTAGGGCATAAAGTTAACTAGTAAATGTTCATAAAAAGTTCCATAAGTGAGTTCAGAAATCAGTTTGAGGTATTTCACGCAATTGACCTAAAAGCAGTAATGACGTCACTGTAAGACGAAATAAAAACCTGTTAGACGAAGTAAAAAAAATTAGGAGCGCAATGATAGCTGCCGGCTATGAATTGCTGACGCGGCTATCAAAAAAACATAGCAGGACAAGTCCTGACGTACAATTTAAAGAATTTTCATTTACTAAACAAAAAAACTAGACCAAGAACGGACTATGAGTGAATTGGAAAAACCAGTTCCAAAAAATCAGATAAAAATGTTCAAAAAAACTGAAATCCAATGTCAAAAAGTTGCATGTGAACAAAAAAAACCTCTGGGAGATAGAGAATTATTGGTTAAACAAAAACTAGGCGTAGAATGAACTATGAATGGACTGGAAAAACTATTTAAAAAATTCGTTCCGAAAAATCGAAGAAACAGTAATCAAAGTGAAATTGCCGAACGTGAACATGGCTGGCAGATTGACAGAAAATAGCCACAATAGCTTTGTAGATCTGCAGTGTAAAAGATTTAAAAAGACAGGCAAAAATAGTCTTTTTATTAAGAAAGGAGATTTTGAAATTTTGATTAGGAACCTGTATAACTTATTGCTGTTTCCATTAGCTGCTCTTAAATAATCTTCAACTAGAGTGATATACACTCACCTGACCTTATCTCTTTGAATTGAAGTCAAGAAAAAGTCAATTTCAGAGCGAGGAAGGCATTTTTGAGAGTGAGGTAAGTCACGTGTGACAAAAGATGTAATCAAGCAAATGAACAAAAAAAACTCGCTCCACTTGGAGTGAAAAATGAACGTCACGCACGCAATTGAGTTGAAATTGCATAAACGAATGAGCAAAAAGCAGATTTGGAGTGATTGTGACGTCATATGGTCGTAACAAAAATCGTGACGACGAAATAAAAAACCATGAGAAGGCCAAAAATAGCCTCAGCTATCGCTTCGCAGCTATTAAAAAAACAATACCGAGAAAGCGAATTTTGGTTCGAACACGTTTTCTCACTCTACTTTAAAATTAGAATGAAAAACTTTTACTCCGCAAACCCACTCGCTTTTTTGTTCCTTTTCCTGTTTCGTCATGACCAAAATCACTACTCCCAATTGACTTTAAAAAACATAGCTGGCAGATTGCCAGAAAATAGCCGCAATAGATTCGTAGATCGGCAGTCTAAGAAAAACAGTGAAAAAAAACAGACAAAAAAAATTCGTCTATACATTGATGGCTGATCTGTCATAATTTGATTTAAAATCTTTATACCTTATTGCTGCCTCTATTAGCTGATCTCAAATAACCTTCATTTAGAGTGACACACACCCATTTGACCTTATCTCTTTGAATTAAAGTAAATAAAAGTCAATTTCAAAGTGAGGAAGTCATTTTTGAGAGTGAGGTAAGTCAAGTGTGACCAAAAATTTAATCACGCGCATGAACAAAAAAACTCGCTCCAATAAGAGCGAAAAATGACGTCACACATGCAATTCAGTTGAAATTGCATGAACGAATGAACAAAAAGTGGCTGTGACGTCATATGGTCGTAACAAAAATCATGACGACGAAATAAAAAAACATAGCAGGACAAGTCCTGACGTACAATTCAAAGAATTTTCATTGACTTAACAAACAACTAGACCTAGAACGGACAATGAGTGAATTGGGAAAACCATTTCTAAAAAAATCAGATAAAAAAACAAAAATCAATGTCAAAATGCTTCCAGGGAGAACAAAAAACCACTAGTGAGATATGTAATTTTGATTCTAACAAAAAACTAGGTCCAGAATGAGCTGTGAATGGATTGGGAAAACCATTTAGAAAAAAATCCGATCCAAAAAATCGAAAAAACAGTAAAAATCAGAGTGAAATTGCCGCATGTGAACAAAAAACCACTACCGAGAAACCGAATTTTTGTTCAAACACCGTTTTCTCACTCTACTTCAAAATTAGAGCGAAAACAATTCACGCCGAAAAACCACTCGCTTTTTCGCTCCATTTCCTGTTTCGGCGTGACCAAAATCACCACTCCAATTTGACTTCAAAAATCATGAAAATGTGTGAACAGATCTTAAAAGACAGCGCCCCAATACAATTCAAATTCTTTGAATTGTAAAAAACCAAGAGAAGGCCAATAATAGCCCCAGCTATCGCTGTGCGGCTATTAATCATGAAAATGTGTGAACAGATCTTAAACATAGCTGGCAGATTGCCAGAAAATAGCCGCAATAGATTCGTAGATCGGCAGTCTAAAAAAAAACAGTAAAAAAGACAGACCAAAAAAATTCGTCTTTTCATTGAAGGCTGATCTGTTATATTTTGATTAAAAATCTGTTAAAGTTATTGCTGCCTCTATTAGCTGATCTCAAGTAACCTTCATTTAGAGTGATACACACCCATTTGACCTTATCTCTTTGAATTAAAGTAAATAAAAGTCAATTTCAAAGTGAGGAAGTCATTTTTGAGAGTGAGGTAAGTCAAGTGTGACCAAAAATTTAATCACGCGCATGAACAAAAAAACTCGCTCCACTAAGAGCGAAAAATGACGTCACACGTGCAATTCAGTTGAAATTGCATGAACGAATGAACAAAAAATGGCTGTGACGTCATATGGTCGTAACAAAAATCATGACGACGAAATAAAAAAAAAACCAAGAGAAGGCCAATAATAGCCTCAGCTATCGCTGTGCGGCTATTAAAAAAAAGGCAGCGCCCCAATACAATTCAAATTCTTTGAATTTTAATAAAAAAAAACACGATGTCGCCAACAATAACCGCTATCACTTCGAGCTATTAAAAATGATCTGCAACAAAAGGCCAATTTCCTAACCATGTCTACATCGTTTCGTCATCATAGGAGCAACCATGACCCACTCGTGGCTCTCAATGTCCAACATCTCCACGCTCTTGAATATGCTCAATCCATCGTGTCCTCCAATTGCAAATAGGTATCGATTGTCCAACACACAGCAGCCTGTGGCACTTCTCGCCTTCAGCATAGGAGTGCCCATTCTCCAGCCATCGTCCTCTGCCGGATTGTACAGCTCAATTGTGTTGAGAGACGCGATTCCTTTAAAGCGGACATTGTAAAACATTCACATGCACATTCTACAAGCCAATTGCTTAGTTGAGTTACTGTAGATTTCGCATCGGTATATAACTTTCTTCCACAATTCTTTAACGTACGTTTAGGAAAAATTTTTAGTTGAGTTGAAAAAGCATTTTGAATTCTCATTATCTCAAACTTCATGCCCCTTTCACTTTTTACCAGAGCAGCATTGCAGCGGGATTTCAAACCTGTCGCTCGCTTATGCCAAAAAACTTTAACGCAATGTAATATGTAAAATAGCTTCAGAAGACCCTATCAGTAGCCTCCAAGTCTTACACTTCCATTTTCAGTTCAACGGATGTAAAGCTTATATATCGAGAACCCTACCGTTGTATCCACCGCACACAATAATAGTATCCTTGACAACCACAGCACTCAACACACTTCGCTTTGTGTTCAGACTCGCACTCATCTCCCACTGACCTCCACCACTACTTGTTACCCCGATGCAACTTCCACTTTCAGGCAGAGAGAACTTTTCCACACTGTCCAGTCTGCGACTGCCATCGTAACCCCCAATTGCATACAAACTGTTGTTGTGCACAGTCACTCCAAGACGACTGCGAGGTAGTTTGGTGGGTACACCCGGCATCCATTTCTAAAGCAGCAATAAACAAAGAAATTTGCCAGAGAATGATCTGCAAGATATTGAACGCCCTTGCAGTCTTGTGATTTGGTTTTCAGTGCTTGCAATGTGAGGCATAATCATGAAAGAGTCTTACATGATTCTTAGCAGCTATTTAGCCCGTTTGCAATAAATACCAAATTCTCAGACAAACAATACCTACACAAACTAGAACATATCTTCTATTGTAGAAAGCGTTCTCCCAGGTAAAATAGCTGATCAGTTGAAAAGACGCAATATCCTGTCTATTCGCAATTTTTTCACGATTTCCTTTACTTTTTGCATTCTTCCCTCTGAAATAAATTTCATATTTGTATGGTTTTGTCCTCAACGCGTTCATGATGATACCACTTTCAGTTCGTTTTGTTTTTTACAATTCAAAGAATTTAAATTGTATTGGGGCGCTGCCTTTTTACGACTCGAAGAGGAGTATCGGAGAAGTCCTTTTTTAAATCAATTTTATTGGAGTGATTTTTGAAGCGAGAAATGAAACGCGTGAAAAAAATTGGACTGATTTTGGCGCGTAACAAAAGTGAAGAGCGGAGCGAAAAGAGAGTGGTTTTTGTTCATACCGCTGTTTTTGAGAGAGCGAGAAATTGATGTGTGAAAAAATTTTCTCTAAGCGCGCGAAATTTTTTTGTTCACGTGCGGCATTTTAAAGCAGTTTTTGTCATTTATTTTGGTTAAGAGGTTTGGTTATGATTTTGTTTTAATTTTAGGCTGGTTTCGGTAGTGGTTTGAAGGTTTCTGGAAATTAATATGAGTTTTAAGATAAGTCGAAAGTTTTTAATGTATTTTGCTGATTTTCGGGCTATTTTTGCGTTTTTTTTTACGATTATTTTGTTTTACTGGCTCAAATGGGTATTGAAGAAACCCCTTCTACTTGAGCAATTTTATGATAACAATTGGTTACAGTTTGGTGGGTAAGAATCATTTTTTTTTTGTTGAGAAATATGACAAAAAAATGGCGAAAATTGGAACTAATTTTCTTAATTTTTTGCAGTTTTTCGTTTTCTGTTTTTAGCTAAGTTTCTTTGCCTATTATGACTTGCCTGTTGTTTTGCGAGCATCTGGATATCGTATTGGCTGAAGGGAATTTTTCTTTGGATTTATATGTTTTTGAAATATTAAAAAATTTAGTAACTTTTTCCAGTTTTTCAGTGAAAACTGTTTTTAAGAGCTATTTTTTTCATAATTTTAGCCTAAAGTATTTTTTCAAAAGTCACATAAGTGGTTTTTGTAAGTAATAGTTGTTTTGATGAAGTTATTTTGGCAGAGGTAGTTTTTTTCGGGATCTCAATTTATAACAAAATTTGATCTGATTTTTGATCATATTTTAACAGATTTGTTTTTATTGTTTTTACTTTTTTGTTTCATGACTTTGTTTCAAGATAATCATAAATTATTGAAGGCACGTTTTGTTAGATGAGTAGTTGGATGGCGTTTAAACGGATTTTCTTTTCGAGTCGTTTCCGGAATTCTTCCGGCTATGTTTTTTTTTTAAAAATCTGTTCACACATTTTCATGATTTTTGAAGTCAAATTGGAGTAGTGATTTTGGTCACGCCGAAACAGGATATGAGCGAAAAAGCGAGTGGTTTTGCGGCGTGAATTTTTTTCGCTCTAATTTTAAAGTAGAGTGAGAAAACGGTGTTTGAACAAAAATTCGGTTTCTCGGTAGTGGTTTTTTATTCACATGCGGCAATTTCGCTCTGATTTTTACTGTTTTTTTTGATTTTTTGGATCGGATTTTTTTCTAAATGGTTTTTCCAATCCATTCACAGCTCATTCTAGACCTAGTTTTTTGTTTGAATTAATTTTTCATTTCTCGCTAGTGGTTTTTTAGGTTCACATACGGCGTTTTGACATTGATTTTGTTTTTTTCTTATTTTTTTATCTGATTTTTTTCTAAAAATGGTTTTTCTCAATTCACTCATAGTCCATTCTAGGTCTAGTTTTTCTGTTTAGTCAATGAAAATTTTTTGAATTGTACGTCAGGACTTGTCCTGCTATGTTTTTTATTTCTTTTCTACAGGGCATCCTACACATTATAGATCTTTTGACTGCCTTAAGATTGTGAGTAATCAATTTCCGAGAATTTTTCGCTGTGTTTCAATCGTTTGGTAAGAGGCGCTCTGCATCTGTATGAGCCGCTTGAAAGGGAAGACTTGATACTCTCCGCTAGTCTGGTTTAAATAAATATGAAAAATTCTTCACCATAGATCAAATTGCTGTCTTGAGGCATCCATAAAAACGTATAGTTCATAATAAAGACAATATATACCTCATTCAAGCAGTCCAAATGTTCCACAAAATTTACAGAATCCCCCGCAGAAGTGAGTCCACCGATGACATAGATATGGCCCACGAGTTCCTTGCAACACCTTCCTCGTAGCTTGACAGGGTCAATAGACGCCCTCCTCTCAGGAATCAAATAGAAGTCTTTAGCCTCGTCCACGTAGTCACGGCAGTCATGCGATGATTTTATTAGCTCATTAGATGACACTACGTCACTAAACATAAATTATGACAATTCAATTTTTACTCATTTTTAATATTTAGGTAACTAAAAAATATTTAGACAAGTAAATTGGCAATATGCGTTCGCGCAGTGTCCCAACACGTCAAATGATAAACAATGTTAAAATGATCCTCAGATAATTATTACAACATCCTGCTTCTGCTTCACAAGTAGCCTTAATTTATGTCACGCTCGATGTTATGTGACATGTTATCATTAATCAAACCTGATAATGGCCAGGTTTGACAAAAACCAAAATCATAGATTAAGCTTTACGATTAGGTCGAACAATTTCATGCTGTTAGTAGATAACGAAAACTTACTGAAGAACTTTTACTTAAAACTTGCATTCTTTCGTCAAATTCTCTGTTGCATTTCAAAAACGCCCGTGAAAATGATAATTTTAAACTGTACATTTCAATTTACGGTAAAAACTACATGTAAAAGAAAAGCAAGAGCCGCAATCAAATGAGTGGCTTCTTAGTGTATTCGTAAAGAGGAACGAGCTTCTATTTTTCTACATCATTTTTCCACCACTTCATTTATACCACTCGAGGCAATTGAGGATACACGAACACAGCACTTTTAGTATAGCAGTTTTAGACTTCATTTTCACAAGAAATAATTCACTTTAAATTTCCCTATGAATTTTAAAGTGAATTATTTAGATCAGCTTGCTAAATGAAACTGATCAGCTTGCTATATGAAATTGTCACTGAAAGTATTTCATAGGCGGTGAATATGTCCTCAAATTTACAATACGAAGCACATTCAAAATAGATACATTTTTTTAGTTCGATTGATGTGAATTTTTCTTAGAGCTTTGTTAGACTAACCTGAGGAATGGCGGACGCATTAAAGGAAAGCGAATACAGGCCATAAGTTGGGCCACATGCTGGCTCCTCTTTTCCCTGTCATGCTCTACCCAAGACACCACAGCGTCATAAACGATCTCCTCACTCGACACATTCAAACCATCATCCTTAATCAACATCAGCATATCCTGAAACACCACCAATATTATCTGCACAATTTCCACAGCAGACTGCATAAGATATGAAAACTTGTGTTCCAGCCCTCTCAATTTAGTTGATGATTACACTTCCTACGATCGTGGCTTCATTGTTAATTTTGGCCGACCCATGTCTTTTGTGGAGAAATAAAGTTTTTCATTGCTCTCGTCCCTTACTCCGGAAAACGCATTTTACTCAGTAAATGTCGTCAAAATTATCATTGTTTTCCAGTATACTTGTGTACAACTTGTCAGTTAGACAGAAAATAAAAAGCCTAATTGATAAACATACCCGGCAGATTGCCGGAAAATAGCCGCCGTTGATTCCAATAAGCATGATTGGGATTCAAAGAATAGAAGATATTGAAAAAAAAAGATTTTTGTACAAAAACATTTTTTAAGTCCGATTAATTTTGATGGCATTTCGTAGTTGAACATAACGTACTTCTGTTTCTTAGAGAGAGGCTACAGGGGGCTACTATCAATACCAATAAGCATTAGAGATCGTAACTAAGACTTATAGGAACGACGTTCAAATAGCGGGCATCTAAAATTGGGCTTTATGAGTTTATCCCGTTTCTACTTCTGACTTCAATTTTTTATACTGACTCTGTTCATTTTGAATTGCTTTGCTGAACAACTGATGTTCAAAATCACTTTTAGCAGAATGAGAGAAGAGAGAAACTAGCCTAGAGAAGTCAAAAAGATATCACGCAAAATGTTGAAAAAGCGGCAAAATGAGGTAAAGCGAAACATTTTTTTTAGTCGACGAGGTAAAAAAAACATAGCAGGACAAGTCCTGAAATACAATTCAAAGAACTGAATAAAAAACTTAGACGGGCGCTACCTGAACAGCACATCAATTGAACAATGCCAACCAACCAAATCATCAAAACGTTGAGAAGTTAAAACAATCAAACAAACTAAGCAAAAATATACTCATTGCTAAAACTCTTGAAACTTTTACCCAGAAAGACAAAATTTAATCTCTTTAAATATGACTATTTCATAAATATGTTCAAAACAAACTATGGATCTTAAATCGGATTTATCTGCAAGACCTAAAAAAAATTCCTATTCCTTCTACTAAAATATTAAAAACCATTCCCTTAACCCCTAGCAACTATGTTATAACAAACTTTCAAACCCTGGAGGAGGTTACCTGGCAACTGGGGCAAAAAAACTCAATAAAAGACAAATGTTTTCAGAAAATTTTAAATTTTATCAAAAAATTTCTAATATTTGAATTGCTAAATTGTTGAAAAAAATTACTTTGACAGTAACAACCATGCAGCAACCCTTTTATCAGACCCATAAAAACGTGGAATAGGTTTTCTGGCACCTAAGAATGGTCTAATATCAAAGATTGACAAAAAAAAATTCAGGAAGACTTGGCAGATTTTACCCAAAAAAATGCATAAATTTGAGACATTAAATTTTTGAAACCCATTCTTTTATTACTAGAAACTATGCAATGTCCTATTATCAAACCATAAAGGAGATTCCCTGGCCCCTGAGGCTGCAAAAACTGAAAAAGACAAAAAATTTCAAAAAACTTGAAAAAAAGTGCCAATTTTATCAAAAAATTCCAAAATTCGAAAAGTTAAATTGTTGAAAAAATTCCACTGACGATAACAACCATACTCTAAACTTTTATCAGACCGTGGAATAGGTTTTCTAGCACTTGAGAATGGACAAATATCAAAAACTGACAAATATTTTAGGAAAACTTATACAGATTTTATCAAAAAAAATGCTGAAGACATTAAAATGTTGAAAACCATTCCATTACATCTAGAAGTTCTAAACGCAGTGCCCTATTATCAAACCTTAAAGGAGATTCGCTGGCCCAAGAGGCTGGAAAAACTCCAAAAATGACAAAAATTGTCAAAAAACTTGAAAAAAATTGCAAAAATTAGTATCATTTTGCGTGTTCATGTTTGTGGTACCAAAAAATGTAGCTCATAAAATGTTCATAACAAGTAATTTTTATCTCACATAAGACCTTCATCAACTATTAAAAACTTCAACTTCAGACTAATCAAACAAAAAACTAAAAAAATGACAAAAAGCATGAAAAATTGCACCATTTTGAGCTCAAAAACTTAACCTTAAATTAAGGCCATCCCAGCAGCTGCACTACTCTAAGCACTTGAAAGACTACTAAAGCCTACTTTGGGCCTCTAATGAAACTAATGCCCGCTGGGCTTTACCTGTTTATCCCGATTTGAAAGATCAAAGTCATTGTAAAATGTGTGAACAGATCTTGAATACAGCGCCCCAATACAATTCAAATTCTTTGAATTGTAAAAATAGGAGCGCTATAATAGCCGGTTGAGAAGATGAGGGCGGCTATTAAAAAACATAGCTGGCAGATTGCCAGAAAATAGCCGCAATAGATTCGTAGATCGGCAGTCTAAAAAAGACAGTAAAAAAGACAGACCAAAAAAATTCGTCTTTTCATTGAAGGCTGATCTGTTATATTTTGATTAAAAATCTGTATAAGTTATTGCTGCCTCTATTAGCTGATCTCAAATAACCTTCATTTAGAGTGACGTCACACATGCAATTCAGTTGAAATTGCATGAACGAATGAACAAAAAATGGCTGTGACGTCATATGGTCGTAACAAAAATCATGACGACGAAATAAAAAAAAACCAAGAGAAGGCCAATAATAGCCTCAGCTATCGCTGTGCGGCTATTGAACATAACGACTAGCGTCGGGCGAAGAAGTCTCAAACGACTGGCGAGCGGTTGGCTTCGCCAGTTGCTAGCTACGGTTAAGTAGCTATCTTCGTCAGTAGCTAGCACGGAGGGGGTTAAGAAGGGGGTCACACTTTTAAGAACCGCCCTTCATCCCATGAATTGATGTTTTCAAAATAGTATCAGTGAAACATAAACCGACTAAAGTCGGAAAAATTGCTCTCGAAAGACAGGCGGCGCAATTTACAGGGGCTGTAGCCTCGATAAAATTTTCTTTATGGTTGCGAAAATATCAGCCGACAGCCAGATTCAAACGCGATGTAATGCTAAAAGAACAAACTATTTGAATTTTTCACCATTCTAAGCTTTTCACGCATCATATAGTTTTATGTATATTGAAACAGCTCATTAACAAAAGATTTTCATATATTATGGAATTATTGTTACGGAAATCTAACAAAACATTTGCAAACAATCAGAATAAGTACTGTCTCTTTTTCACTAACTGTCAATGTTTATCCAATTCCTCCCCAAAAATACATTTTTTAAACCAAAATCACATGCTCCATAATCAAGGTATCTCACATTAAAAATGACTCCGATCATTGAACTGGGTAAAGATTGAACTTAAACAAAATTTTGGACTTTCAATTTTTAGTCATCGCTTTCCTATGACCTTTTTTCAAGTCCTTCAATAAGGTATCAATAAGGTATAAGGTATAAAGGCAGGCCTTTTCACAAGCAGCAGCATATGTGCAAAGTGTGATAAAAAGTATCATCTTTTAAATTTTTATATATTACTTGATGGGTTGGAAGATTTGTAATTGAGATAGAGAACGATAACATTTTAGCTGAACAAACGGACAACATATGGTTTCAAAGTCGTAAAAAGCATTAGCTGCCAGTTCACGGATTCAAGCAAGTAAGCGCAATCAGAAAACACGTGAACCATTTTAATAATAGCACTCAAAAGAAAAACGCTAAAAACAGAAGTCAAATAGCCGCATGTGAAAAATTCACCACCAATTGTTGTTCAGACACCAATTTTTCACTCCACCTCAAAGGTACTGTAAAAAACATCACGCTTCAAACAAAATAGCCACTTCGCTCCTTTTACTACTCCAGTGTGACTAAAAGCAGCACTCTCAATTGACTTCCCATTAATATGAAAAGTCGAAAAAAAGCGAACAGATCCTAAAAAAGACAGCACACCAAATCAAAACCTTTGAATTTAAAAAAACAAACCAAGAGAAGGCCAATAACATACCCAGCTATCGTTTTGGGTCTATTAAAAACGCTGAAAACTTACTCAACGGCAACAATTAAGGAAAAATTATCAACTCATCTATGGAATTCGCAAGGTTGGCTCGTTGGTGCTTAGTTGAACGTTTAAAGGTCTAATAACATCATTAATCATTAAAAGATCATTTCAAGTTTTTTTGGGTTTTTTAAAACGTTTCCAAATGATTCCTTAACAAATACAAAGTGATTTGATTAAACCTTAAAATTTTTAAAACATAGCCGGCAGATTGCCGGAATAGCTGCGAAAGAGACTTGCGTGCCGTAAAATACAGATGGAAAAAGATACAGAAGTGAGTTGATAATAGATATCGCCGCCGCCTATAAAACTTACAAGTTTATTTCAAAGGAGGTTGTTTTTGGGTGCAAAAAAAGTTTCCCTGTCGCGTCTCGAACCGGCGATCTCCGGATTAACAGCCAGTCGCCTTATCCACTCGGCCGTCGGACCATACAATCTGTTTTCTTACAATCAACTTTGTTTTAGGAACAGATTCTGTTTCTGAATAACCGCAATTTAGGTCACGCAGAAAGCGTGAAATCAAGCGCGAAAAAGCCATTTAAGCAGCGACGAGACAGAATGTTCTAGAACAAATGTAAAACGAAAATAAAGCGTCAGACGACGAAACAAAAAAACATAGCCGGAAGAATTCCGGAAGCGACTCGAAGCGTCAGAACTTCACTAACAAAACCGCAATTGCAACGGAAGCCACTACCTTTTGTATTAAACCATTAACTCACTAGGTCCCCAGGTCTGCTCTAAAAATTGGTGAAACTTAAACCACTGTCAACAAGAGAAACAAAATGCAGCAAAATTTTATATTATTGAAACGTTTGGTAAAGTTAAAACAATCCAAATCAATTAAGGTGGTAAAAAACAGATAGTCTGAAAAAGCTGACAAGGTTATCAACAGCCCTCAAATAATTCATGATTCTAATCTGAAAAAGATCGCGAAAGCAGACGGCAGATAATAATCTTAGAAACTAAGTTAAATCTTTTCAAAAAAGAAAGCTCAATTTTAAGAATCAGAAACAGATAGTCTGAAAAAGCTGACAAGGTTATCAACAGCCCTCAAATAATTCATGATTCTAATCTGAAAAAGATCGCGAAAGCAGACGGCAGATAATAATCTTAGAAACTAAGTTAAATCTTTTCAAAAAAGAAAGCTCAATTTTAAGAATCAGAAAACACCTTTAACTACACTTCTAATCACTGCGATTAAGACAAAAAACAACACACACCTGTTCCTTCTTTTACATAAGCTAGACAAAATGATTTCATACTAAATCAAAAATAAAATTGATCATAGAAAATACATAAGCCGCAGAATTTTCAAAGGCAGAAAATCGTTTTAATTAATACCAAGGCCGGAAGAAAGCTGTAGTAATTAGTCATAAGTGGACATTTTGGGAAAAGCTTGCTATCAAACTCTCAGTACTGCCTTATGTTGAACGAAATCAATTGCAAACCAAAGAAATGACGAAAATCTAAGAAAAAGCTGAAATCATTTATTTTCTACAACTGAAAAAATCATTATACCGAAAATAAATGTAGGTGCCAGGAAAAAACTAGAATCATACTAACTAGAGTGTAAATATGGGCACAATGTAAGGAGCACCGTAACAAAAAGACATTCTTAATTTTTGAAAGTTGAAAATCAATTTAAAAAAATCAAGAAAAACGAATACATTTCATTGTTCAGCATTCAAGACATAGAAAAGATAACTAGCCATCCAGTACAAAGATCTATTCTCCTGAAGAGAACAGAAAATAGGAAAAAGCAGAATTCATAAATACGAAAAACTGAAACATTCTGCAAAAAAATGGTCAAAAAACTTTTAAGACTGCATATATGAAAAAGTTTTACATGTTTTTTCCAAAACTTAACGCCAACAAATGATTGAATTTTTATTGAAACGAAATTAAAGTCCCTCATGTTGCACAAAAAACTATTTCTAGCGATTACAACCAAAATACAAACGAAAAATTGACGAAAATCGGAAAAAAAACTATCAAAATCGTATTAGCATATGTACAATTTTAGGAAACAAAATTACATCGAGGTAGAAAGAGGCGTTGAGCATAGGAATTATCAAAGAGAAGTTCCCATATTAACTGATTTTTGACAAAAAGACGGTTAAAAGATCCAAAAATGAAGAAATTAATACTATAAAAGCCAAAAATTAACTAAAAAATCAAGAATTATGTGCCAATTTTCAACTTGAAACGCATTTTCAGGCTCTGCAAAACACTGTGGTATCAATTTCCGAGGTTGACATTTCAATATAGTATCGAATAAAATTTATTTCTACAAGAAACCAAATTAAAAGCAAAAAAATTGGGCCACTTAGACGAAAAAACGGCTAAAAACGGTCATCTATATGTGCAATTCAGTCAAAAACTTCTTTTCAAAGTCAAAAAGTCATTCACTAAACGCAGCGCATGATCAAAAAACTTCTCTCGCTTAGCAAAAATCTGTTCACCAAGACAGCTTTTCTCACTTTCGCTTTTAGGTCAGAATGCCGCGTGAACAAATCTACTTCCTGTAAAAAAAAAAAACCGAGAGAAAACCAATACTCCTCTTCGAGTCGTAAAAACCAAGAGCACCGCAATATAGCTACGCTCAGCTTACAGCTTCGCAGCTATAATTAATCAACGATGCGAGAGGGTATATTCTTTCGAGTGGACAGCGGACTAAGTACTAATATTACCATATCTTTCGTTAATGAATTCAATTCAAAGTGACACAGAACTTGAGATAAAACGTGCTAACTTCGAATTCATTGCTTGTAGATGACTGCTTTGTCAGTCCAGAGAGAATCATTTACTCAACAAGTCTTTGGATTGGACTTCAAATTGAGATTTGATCTACGCAAAAATCAAAGTGGAGATTTGGTAAAAAATGAGAAACCAATTCTGACTCACTTCAAACGGTAGACTTAGATGCATTGATGATTGCACAAAATCAGTGAAGCTCTTGCGCAAGAACCTCTTGGTCTCCATGTGAAGCGAATCGCAGAGAAAAGTGTCAGCAAATTTGAGAATGTCGAAACAGTTGGACACGTGGATGTTATTCTGCATGAACTTGCAGCACTCTTCCTTTATTGCAGTCAGTTGGAGGAAACAGGCTCCTGTCACTAATGATTGCACGTTGGATAGCGTAATGAGGAGCTTGCCGTTGTAAGCAAAGCTGAAAATAAAATTTTTCCAAATAAGTGCTATTGTGCAAGAACACGCGCTATACAAAATTAAATGTCAAAGTATCCTGTTTAATTACAGAACAGCCAACATTTAAACTCGATGATTTAATTGAACAGGATGCTCTTTGATTAACGTGAGACGGATACCACAACGGAGATGAACAGTTATCACAAGAATCATACTTTAGTGTAAGGATACCAAGCAACATTTTCCAACATACTGAGCAAAATGAATGTCGCCTCCACTTTCATTTCCTTATACCACATGAAATATCCACACAAGACGTCAAAATCTACCAAAAACGTAAATTTGTCCTCTAGATAAATGGGAGCTGTTTCTTCACCCAATGAACACAATCTTTGCTTTTATTACAATGTGTGAAAAAACTAAGGTTCTTCTGAAAAGATAATGCTTTTTATAACCTAATAAGAGGCGGGACTAGTCATTACAATTGTTATATACCGTTATAAGTTTGTAATAACGTTCATTGTGATTGGCCAAATTCAACCGGGGATAGAGGAAACAGTTGTTCTAAATATTTTAATTGTATAACCTGATGTAAGCCTCCATGGCGACAGCGTCTATGCTGTTCTCGTCCACTGCAATCTCCTCCTGATTCTCCTCCGCCATTCCTAGAGTGAACATGGAACGGAAGTAGGGGATGGAGGCTGCCAGCACCAACCTATAACAAAACAATCAGTGGAAAATTCTAAAGAGCAGAAAGCAAACGTCTATTGGGCAATTAAAGCTCTTGGGTACAAATAATATTTCTAGACCAAATGCCTAAAAGCTGTAAAATAAACCAAAGGGATGCAGATTTTTATCAACCTAGGTGCAATTTGAAATATACCCAGCATATTGTCTCAACATAGCCGCAAAAGATTCCTCAAGCCCTCGATTGTGGTTGAACAGAAAATGAAAAAACATAACCGACAAATTGCCGGGAAATAGCCACGGTTGACGCGCTTGAGGCAAATCGTGATTGAAGCAGAAAAAGAAAAAAAAGAAGACATAAAAATTAACAGACTTTTTCCCAAAGTTTCAGAAAGTGTTCGTTTTCGGTGTGCAGTTTCAATTAGCTTCTAACTTCAGTAGATTAATTCAGCTTCCAAATTGAAAGCTATTAAGTTTTTAAAAAATATCACCTAGCAGTCGCTTCAATGAACTTTGATAACCTAATTCATTATGACTTAATGACCAGGCTTAATCTGTTTATCCTGTTTCTTTTGATTTTGCTCTTTTGACATTGACCATATTCACTATATTGCGTAATTCAATGCGTGAAAGACAATCAGGGTAAAAAACAATCCATTCAATTGAAACAGTGAGTGAGGTAAGTCACGAGTCAAACGTGAATACCTTGACCTTTGTAAACCGAAAAAGATCAAAAGGTAAAACGAATATAAAAACATAGCAGGGCAAGTCCTGACGTACAGTTCAAAGAATTTCCATTGACGAAACAAAACGCTAGAACCAGAACGGACTATGAATTGGGAAAACCATTTCTAATAAATCACAAAAAAATTTAAAAGAAAATTAATGTAAAAATGTCACATGTGAACAAAAAACCACTAGCGAGAAATGGATCAAGCAAAAACTAGGTCTAGAAGGAACTATGAATGGATAAGGAAAACCACTTAGAAAAAAATCCGATTCAAAAAATCGAAAAAACGGTAATAATCAAAGTGAAATTGCCGCAAGTGAACAAAAAACCAATAGCGAGAAAGCGAATTTTTGTTCAAACACCGTTTTCTGACTACTTAAAATTAGAGCGAAAAAATTCCACGTCGCAAAACCACTCGCTTTTTCGCTCCTCTTACTGTTTCAGCGTGACCAAAACCACTACTCCAATTTGACTTCAAAAATCATGTGTGAACAGATATTAAAAGACAGCGCCCCAATACAATTCAAATTCTTTGAATTGTAAAAAAAGAGACTTAAATAATAGACGTTGAGAAGTTGACGGCGGCTATTAACAATGCAATTATTTTTAACAGATTGAACAATGGCCGAATTCCAGAAACATAACAGGAACATTGCCGGAATAGCTGCCAAATAGACTTCTGTGCCGCCAGAAACAGATACAAACAGATGAGTTGAAAACAAGTTATCCCAGCCACCTAAAAACTAACTCAACGGGTTGCATCATTAAGATTTTAGGATACAAGAAATTTTGAAAAGAGTTTCGAACCCTAATCCACGGCGTAAGAATCAGAGGCATTAGCAACTCGGCTATTTGGTCCTTGTCACCTTTGATCTTACAGTTTTATAATTTTGCAATATAGTTAAAGCAAAAAGCAAGAAATGAAGAGAGCAAAAGTCACTGCTTAACTCAGGCGAAAGAATGTTCTAGTGAACGAAAACAAATGTAAAACGAAAAAGAGCCCGACGACTAAACAACAATACATAGCAGGATAAGTACCCAATTACAATCCAAAGAATTGACTGGAAACGTTTAAGGCTCCTCAATTGACTTACAGAAGAATTGCGTAACACAATCTCAACAAAAAATTTTTGCAAAAACTATCAAACCAATTTGTATTGTAGATATTCAAGTTCTTAAGGTAGCGACAACCAATAATAATTATAAGAAAATTCGAAAAAAACATCGGCAATTCACAGATATCTTTCTGGACACAAACGACAAGAAGCACAAGGCACAAAATAAGAACTGTTTGTAAAGATTTTTGTGTTGTTAAAAAGGATCCGAGAAACCCGCAGCAAGATAGACCACAGATTAACTAGCAGCTTTCACTTAAAACACGTTTAAAAAATGCACTTAAAAATGAATTAAAAATCTAAAAAAAAAAACTTAATTTAATTAAAACTTAGGTTACGTCCAAAGACACAAAATATTTGAAAATCGCAAATTTTAATACATATAACAGCATCTTATAAAAAACACAGCACCAATACAATCCACATTCTTTGTTACGCCAGTATTTCATGGTTATCGTATAAACTCTCTGCAAAAATATCAATTATTAGCGACAAAATTTCAAGTTCCATGTTCTTGCTTCTATTTTTTTATTGTTTATTTGGTATTATTAACCAAAATTTTTCCTCCTTGAGTTGTTTGGGATTACTTCCAACAATAAACTGTTCGTGAAATTCTTGAAATTAGTGACGAAAGAGCTTAACTCCCAGCTCACTTTGGAGTGCGGAAAAAGAATCCTCAAACTACGGCACAATACCACCAAAGATGTAAAACGCAGAAAAACTACTTTAAAAATCTCCAAAATTCACTTTGAATGACAAACAAACTCAACTTTCCGAGATAAAACTCTAATCCGCGAATTCGGCAACGGTAATAACGTTTTCACGGTCCAGAAGACGATCAGAATCAAATACTCAGCGAAGGAAAAAGTAAATGAATAATGCCGACAAAAAGTTTCAATCTCATATACTTCATGAATAAAATTTTTTGAAAAATCAGTTTCTATATTAATGTAGAGAGAATAAGAATATTTGTTGAGACTTAACATATGTTGTGAGAAAAACTTACATTGTTGATTCAAACCTTAACGAGTTTTTCATTTTTTTAACACCTCGGATACAGTTGGAGTCAATTTTTGAACAGTGAGCACATCAGATAAACTTACACAGACAGCCGGAAAATCGCCTTTTAAATTCATTATTTGTTAAAATAAAAGCACGTTACAAAAACAAGTTTTTGATAAGGGACAAAATTCAGAATTTAAATAACAACTTTTAGTTTTAGAATACTTCGGTAAGCCATGATAACATGTGGTGTCATATTTAGGGGAGATATCAAGCTTTGGGCGATTAATTTTCACAAAATTTCTGTTTTTCTGTTTTGTTCTTAAAGTTTTCTTAAAGATTGTATTGTATTCGTATACGCCAATTCGGTCACCCCAATGTTTTTGCTCTAAGACAGTATTTGTGAAAGATCTTTGTTCAAGCACAAGCTTGATTTCCTATTTTGTTTTGATTGATTGATGACTTCTGATTTATTTTGATTTGTTAAATTTGCGAGTTTTATGTTTTTCCCACTTGTGCAACCTAGCGATTCATTGTAATCTGGAAATCTCTTGCGAATAAGTAGTTAACATTAGTGACCGTCAAGAAAACAACTGTCAAGAAAACACCGTCAAGCAAATAACTGGAGAAAATGCAGACACAGAAACAGAGCAACGTATTTAAGGACAATTGTGGAATGCAAAGGAAGATATTTTCATCTTCGAAAGACCAGACTTAAAATTAAAACTTGATGTCAATAGCATGCAGCAACGTCAATTGCTGTAACTCGCCGCATCATTTTTCGATCCCCTTGGAATCATCACGCCGTTTTTTATTAGAGTACGATGCATTCTTCATTCGATAGTGAAACAAGGTAACAACTGGAATAAGCAGATCCCAAAGAGTTCCACAACACGACTTGCAGCAATGGGTCGACGAAAATGAACGGATACCAGAAACTTCTATTAGTAGATCCCTAACCCAGATGCTAAGGATGAACTTAACATATTTTGCGATGCATCAAGTACTGCAATAGCAGCGACAATATACATCAGATCAAGCAGCGCCGAAGAAATAACAAATCAATATGTTGTGAGCAAGGCAAGAGTTGCACCCGTTAAAACAACAACCATCCCGAAGTTAGAAATTGAAGCAGCAGCTATGGGAGCAGAACTTGTTTCCTTTGTTCGAAGCAAAATAGCAGTACACTTTGACGAAATTCAATTCTGGACTAACAGTATGACCACATTAGGTTGAATAAGTAGTTAACAACCTTTACAGAGTAGACAATAATTTTGGCCCGCGCCCGTTGGGTTGAGATATAGGTCTGCTTCTATCATTTTCCCTTAGTCAAATACTTATCAAAAATGCGATCCTTGCTTTAGGACTGTTGTTTCTGTAGAATGTAAAATTTTGAATTTTTAAATTTCAGTTCGTTGAAAAGTGGGAGCGTACTACTAAAATGAATACTCAATTAACTTTTGAGCATCTTTTCGCTTATTAAGAAGGGGCGAATATCTCGAAGAGGTCTCATTAACAGCTATACAAGACAATGGTAGCAACAATAGTTATGGCGGCAATGGTTGGAAAAAGACAGGAATATAAACAACAATGTTCACAAAATTGATAAATTTCCTATGACCTAAAGCAGTCAAATAATGGGCGGTTCTTCGACTTCAATTTTGTTCGTGGCAAGAAATAATGAGTACACACCTGTGCGCCGAGAACCTTCTCTCGGCCACTTTGATAGTCACGTCACATAGCTTGCCCTCTCTGCGCATCTCCTGCATGGAAGTGGCAAATCGGAATGCAAACGAGGGCTCCTCATATCTCACCGTCTCTTCTAAGTTGACTCCGTGTCGAAAAGAGGAGGCCGCAGAGCCCGATCTCCGAAACGACATCAAACCATCTGAAAATTCCTCCACTGCGAACAGTTCTCAATTAGCATCAAGATTTCATCCCCTTCGTAGCAGATTATTAATTTCAAAAATAACTTGGACCAAATAAAGCTTTTCAAAATAGCATTTCCGCAGAAAAAACGATTTAAGATGCTCGCAATTTTTGGCTGTCGGATTATACTCTTAAAAACAGCCACTTTGAGGAATAATTCTACCGACAAAATTTTGGAAATAAAATATGATTTTCTGTAAGTTGACTGTACAAGAGGGCCAATTTTGAAGTTGCGAGTTCAACTGACAATTACCTCACACTCCTGCTTAGAAATTAAATATTTGACCAATACACCCACAGAAAACTCCTTTCTCTCCTTTTATTGAGATAGGCAATAGTTTACATAATAAGGCAAATTAGCCTATCGCTACGCAGTTTCTACTCTACAGAGATATACATTCAAGCACACTTCATTGTGTCTGAGCCATCAAACTTCACTTTTCCACAACAGAGTAAGAAAGTTCAAAAATACTGTCAAAATCAACTCAATAAATATGCAAACATGCTTAGGCAGTCTCCAGGGCTGGGAATAAATTAATTTAATAAAAAAAATCGGACTATCTTTCTGAAAGTCTGTAAGTTCCGCGTCGCAGCATGTCAAGTGACAGTTTAATCTTGGTTGAGTCATTCAGTTTCTTCAGCTGAAGTTCCGTTTGATTGATGGCCAATATTGTACAAACACCTCTCCAGTTTCCCTCTATTAGCACGTGTTGGCCTTTAGAAAAGGTAGTCGAATTGTAAACAAGATGTTTGTCTTCCAAATAGACATGGTTCAATTTCTGATTGGAACAGTTGTACGGTAGTGCGTCCGAATGATGAACGCCTGAGAAGCCCTTAGATTCAGAGATCACATTCGTCGTTTTTGTTTGATTGTTCACCCCACCGCTGTTTCCAGCATTCGGAATATTAGAAGCTTTGTATTTGCCTTAAACACAAAAAATTCTTAAGAATCTGATTAACAGAAACATAAGATTACTGCTTGCATAGATAAGATTACAAAAGCACCAAAAAGTATATCCCGTTGGCGATTATCACTTCAGTCCTGCCTTCAAATCAACACCTTGAACAAGTCGCAAACCCTAGGTTTTTTCGATTACACCATGCGAAACGGCACCATAATTAGCTGGGGAACGACTTATCGATAGAAATGACGTCAATTCAAATTGCGCTTAAATCGTCTATTTTAGGAATTGGATTCTGAGGTGGATTCTGCAGTTTGGTTTAAACCTTATTCTTGAATTTAATGTTTCCAGGGGTGGATACAGTCCGTGGAAGCAATTTCCTAACAGAACAGGCCAAATTGATGTTCCTCTGGCATCGACATCACATCATTATCTCACCTTTGGTCACTATCATGAGATCCTTTAAAACTTCATCGTCCGTTAAGCGAACATCCAGTTTAGCAAGCAAAGAGTCAGCTCGGAATCCGTTGCCTGTTAATGTAATGCTGTTTCCAGGCCCCTTCATCCGCGCAACCTCTTCGTACTTCACTGTGGCGTCTTCTTCCTGCTCATGATCCAACAGCCCAGAGTGAGTAGCAGTCAGAACCGACGTCTCAACCATGCTGTCGTCTAATTGCACGTGATTCTCATTAGTAGTTGATAAAAATGTATTGACGACAGAGATATTTCCCAAGGTTGGATCTATTTCTGGTGAAACGTGACATGCTGCTGCTTCAGCGTTTGCCTTGCGTCGAAGCTTTCGCGTCAGCACCTGTCAAAAGTTGGATTCAAGATAAATTGCTTTCATAAATTCAGTGGGTAACAAAAAAACCATAGCCGATTAACGTCGGGTGAATCGCTCAAACGATATGCGAGGGGTTGACTATGACAATTGCTAGTTTATCCTTTGTGAGCCTATATTCACTGATTGGTTGCCCTTCACATGAATTCAAGTCTACTCAGCAGATTCAATGAATCACCCACCGTTAGACTAGTAAGGCTCTAAGACAACTGCTCAGTAATTTAATGCACTCGGGCTTTAACAGTTTCTCTGTTTGTTACTAGAGAAGTCAGCAACTTTTATGATCAGACAAAAAAATCTGAAGTACAGAAATTACAAAAGGCCAGCAGATCTAACATAATTACAAAATTTGTTTGCGAGCAATTAAAAAGCTTCTGAACATGTTTATGGCATAAAAATTTGAAGAGCAATGTGAAATAATATAACGACGGATGTAATGGTAGGTAATGAATGACTGGGACTTATTGGTTCTCCCATTATTTTCTTGATTTTGATTTTCGAAAATGTTTCAATTGCCTTGATTGCCAGTCACTATCGTGGCGCAATATGGGTTGAACAGCGATGTCAAAAATGTTTTGCGTATTCTCAAGTTTCAACAAATAACGGAAAACTACAAACGGTGACTAAAACAGTCTGAAAAGACTAAAACCATAAATAGGACTCAACGATAAAGTTTTCCACGCTGAAAACCACTATGGCTAATCAATATGACCAATCTTGATTTTCCACTTTTAAAAAATTAGCAATATCAATAATAAAACCTCTCAAGAAAACTGCGTCAGCAATGAATCCTCATTAATCCGCTAAAATGAGCATCTATGTGAGAAAATTGCTACATTTTAACCCCTCTAATTCAAAAATGTACATTGGAGCTCATAGTACATTGGAATAAAAAGGAATTCAAGAACAATTTATGCTGCCAGTGACTGAATGAGGATTTAAAGCCTACCAAATTTCAAATTTGACCTTCACGCCTTGAAGTTCTGCTTACTACGGAGTTTCCGTGAACCGAAGAGTTAAAGCATACTAAAGCTCTTAAGAGAGCTGCTCAAACACTCAATGACCTCAGAGACTTTACAAGTTTATCCCGTTTGTGACGACAGAAAGTCACCTTAAACCACTCAAGAGAGCGAAAGTAAGTTCTAGAAAAGTCTAAACACTGAAGCAAAAATTTTGTATAGAAAAGTTCTTAGTACCCAAAATGGATGAGGGTGGGAAAACAGACAACCTAAACAATTTTTTTTTAAAAAAATCGAGGTAAAATTGCGAAACGCTTTTTTACACTGTCGTTTTGAAAGACCAAAATCAATAGCTATTTACAAGACACAAAAATAGGCTAAAACTATATGCATTCAGCTAAAAACAATTTACCAGTTCAAGAAGACTTTTCTCGTCATCGAACTTTAAAAAAGGAGCAACTTACTTGCCCACCGTTATCAGCATTTCCAGTGCATGCCATCAAATTGTCTCCGTTGGTCTTGCCACTCTTCAACTTGCCCACAATAGCTTCCCTTTGTCTCTCCAAACTTGACAACATCTCACTTAAAAGCGCTTCTTTTCTCTGCTCCAAGTCCCTTGCCAGCTTTTCTACTTCAATTCTGTGCCTTTCTTCCAGATTCTCCGCCTTTTTCACCTAGAAGTTTTCAGTTGTCTGTTTCAATTGTGAATTGAAAATTTACACCTCGAGCAACTAATTGGAATTTATACGTAGGCTCACAGAAAAAACGTAGGCTCACAGAGAAAACAGGCAAAGTCAGACTTTTGCGTTCCGCCAATTTGATCAATGACTGGTCAAACATGGTATCTTATTTTCTGGGTTTCAAAAGGTTCAAAATAAAGCACTGCCGTCAACTAAAAAGCCAAATAACAGGGAAAATAGTTTCGATTAGCTAAAGTTTAAAACAAATTAGCAGCTAAGCAAGGCACCAAATAGTCACGAGCAATACCACGCAACTAAATGTCACCAACTATTCTTATGTCATCGAAAAAAATTAGAACGCCATCGAGCGTTCCAACAACGTCGACATGAAATGATTATCAATGAGCACTGTCAAAATAATTGCGTTCAATTTAACTCGACCTGTTTTATATGCATATTCTGTGTAATAGTTTTAAATGATCTGTGCATTTAAATAGTTCTTACTCTATGGAATATACTACCGTACTGATGAGAAGTCACGTACATGCAGCTGATGCTCGTTTTTCAACTTCTGTCTCAGTCTTTTGTTCACATCGACACGCTCTCTGTTCACTTCGGCATTCACACCGTCCTCAATCATTTCCAAGTCATTGTCAACTTCGTCTAAGAGCTGTGTACATAAATACTTTGCTTGTTTTGCGCACTCGGATGTTGATCCAATTCTCTTTCGGTGGATACTAACAGATCCATCATTGTAATTTATAGGCGTTTCAAGAAACTGCAACAAACTGTCTGGAACTGAAAACGGATAACAAGGAAAATCTGTCAAATTCTGTTCATAGAGATAACGGTCAGTTTCATCAAAAAACGACATAATCAGATGTCAACATTTGCTCCTGAAACGATACAGCGATTCTGACATCGAAAACAGTTCTGATTCAGCACTTATTTCGGCAATAATTATCAACAAGGAGGCTCGTTAAATATGCGTTTGCACATGTTCCGACCCGAGCTCATGTACACTTTTGACATACTTGTCAACCAAATGAAGATAACAAAAATAGATGTTTGAGTTTAAGAAAATCGTTCCACAACCTGACTATTAATTGAATTACATAATGTAATGCCTCATTACACCACCAATGAGATCTGCCATTAAAGAGACTACGAGAAAAAAACCGACAACAAAATAAGCAAAAACAAAAATTTCACGGCAGAAACCCAATATCTAAATTTAAAAGCGCCTAGTATCAACGTCAAAATGCAATCCGATAAAACCCTAACTACACAAATTTAGTTTTCCTAACTATACAGCAGATGGATACTTTCCTTAATGAGACTAGGTAACAATTCGACGAAGAGAAGAAAAAATGAGGTTAAAATCAAAAATCAATCAACATTTTTAAACCAAATAATTCCAGAAGTCTAAAAATCATTAGCTTATAATGAAATAATTCTTGATAAATTTACTAAAAAGATATCATGACACCAATGGGACCAGACTTTGGTTAGACTAAGCCATAGAAACGGACAAAAGAAGCAGACTACAAACGATTTGCGAAAACAAAGTATTGACACAATTAAAATCATTAGCTTTTATCTGAGATAATTTATTTTTAATTCAATTGCTGTTTATACTAATTCAGCTAAAGGATTTTAACTGAATTCACTTGGGCCACATTTGAAAACCATTGGGATCTGCTATAACGCGATTGTGCTGAAAGAAGAAAAAAAAAGAAACACAAAAATTGACCACTCAAAAAACGTTTATGAAAACGCATTTTGTCCAACAAACAAAACATCAGTGACAACATGATATCAGTGAATTTGGTGTTTTTTAAAATACAAAAAATTGGATGGGACCTCTTAATGATGAAAATACATTATAATTTGACGAAAAGAACAACCAAAACTGAAAAGTTTGAAAAATCTTTGAAAATGTATAATGTCATTAACTTTAAGACTATTCGCTATAAACTTGTTGCTTCGGGTAAAATCTCCAATCAATTCTCAATTACAGACTGATGAGACCGGTCAGCAATTTACGGCTACCCAAAGAACAAAAAAAACAGAAACAGCACATTCAGGAAAAAAAATTGAGCGAGAAGTGCCGAACACGTGCCGAAAGTGTTTTTTAAACAGCAAAGTTTCAATTTTTAACAGCAATGGGATTCTTCGTTTTTAACAATATGACTTCAAAAAATCTGAACAAATATATTAGAACCCCGAAATTTGAGAAAACTCGCACTATCAACGCCATTAAATTCCATTGCTTTCAATGGAAGCCAGTGTATACGCAAAACTTTGCCTCGATGCGACGAAAAGTATGTTTCTCAATCATAAGTCATCATTAAGACATTACAACAAGTCATTGACGATGAAAACAACAACAAATACAGGCAAAACCAAAAATTCAGTAGAAAAGTGCAAAAAAGTATCGAAGCAATTTAAACCAAAAGGTCTTCTTTGAACACTTTATATATGATCCATTGAACGTTTTCGCTGAAACAATGCGGGATTGAAGGCGTAAAACTATTAGGTAGAAGATAAAACCGCCAACCAGATTAACTTTAAGTTGAAGTAGAAAGGAAGGGAGTACTGTCAAAAATGAGACTGACTAACAGTTCACGAAAAAAAGTCGATATTGGTTAATGTTGCATTCTGTTCATAGAGATAACGGTCAGTTTCATCAAAAAACGACATAATCAGATGTCAACATTTGCTCCTGAAACGATACAGCGACTCTGACATCGAAAACAGTTCTGATTCAGCACTTATTTCGGCAATAATTATCAACAAGGAGGCTCCTTAAATATGCGTTTGCACATGTTCCGACCCGAGCTCATGTACACTTTTGACATACTTGTCAACCAAATGAAGATAACAAAAATAGATGTTTGAGTTTAAGAAAATCGTTCCACAACCTGACTATTAATTGAATTACATAATGTAATGCCTCATTACACCACCAATGAGATCTGCCATTAAAGAGACTACGAGAAAAAAACCGACAACAAAATAAGCAAAAACAAAAATTTCACGGCAGAAACCCAATATCTAAATTTAAAAGCGCCTAGTATCAACGTCAAAATGCAATCCGATAAAACCCTAACTACACAAATTTAGTTTTCCTAACTATACAGCAGATGAATACTTTCCTTAATGAGACTAGGTAACAATTCGACGAAGAGAAGAAAAAATGAGGTTAAAATCAAAAATCAATCAACATTTTTAAACCAAATAATTCCAGAAGTCTAAAAATCATTAGCTTATAATGAAATAATTCTTGATAAATTTACTAAAAAGATATCATGACACCAATGGGACCAGACTTTGGTTAGACTAAGCCATAGAAACGGACAAAAGAAGCAGACTACAAACGATTTGCGAAAACAAAGTATTGACACAATTAAAATCATTAGCTTTTATCTGAGATAATTTATTTTTAATTCAATTGCTGTTTATACTAATTCAGCTAAAGGATTTTAACTGAATTCACTTGCGCCACATTTGAAAACCATTGGGATCTGCTATAACGCGATTGTGCTGAAAGAAGAAAAAAAAGAAACACAAAAATTGACCACTCAAAAAACGTTTATGAAAACGCATTTTGTCCAACAAACAAAACATCAGTGACAACATGATATCAGTGAATTTGGTGTTTTTTAAAATACAAAAAATTGGATGGGACCTCTTAATGATGAAAATACATTATAATTTGACGAAAAGAACAACCAAAACTGAAAAGTTTGAAAAATCTTTGAAAATGTATAATGTCATTAACTTTAAGACTATTCGCTATAAACTTGTTGCTTCGGGTAAAATCTCCAATCAATTCTCAATTACAGACTGATGAGACCGGTCAGCAATTTACGGCTACCCAAAGAACAAAAAAAACAGAAACAGCACATTCAGGAAAAAAAATTGAGCGAGAAGTGCCGAACACGTGCCGAAAGTGTTTTTTAAACAGCAAAGTTTCAATTTTTAACAGCAATGGGATTCTTCGTTTTTAACAATATGACTTCAAAAAATCTGAACAAATATATTAGAACCCCGAAATTTGAGAAAACTCGCACTATCAACGCCATTAAATTCCATTGCTTTCAATGGAAGCCAGTGTATACGCAAAACTTTGCCTCGATGCGACGAAAAGTATGTTTCTCAATCATAAGTCATCATTAAGACATTACAACAAGTCATTGACGATGAAAACAACAACAAATACAGGCAAAACCAAAAATTCAGTAGAAAAGTGCAAAAAAGTATCGAAGCAATTTAAACCAAAAGGTCTTCTTTGAACACTTTATATATGATCCATTGAACGTTTTCGCTGAAACAATGCGGGATTGAAGGCGTAAAACTATTAGGTAGAAGATAAAACCGCCAACCAGATTAACTTTAAGTTGAAGTAGAAAGGAAGGGAGTACTGTCAAAAATGAGACTGACTAACAGTTCACGAAAAAAAGTCGATATTGGTTAATGTTGCATTCTGTTCATAGAGATAACGGTCAGTTTCATCAAAAAACGACATAATCAGATGTCAACATTTGCTCCTGAAACGATACAGCGATTCTGACATCGAAAACAGTTCTGATTCAGCACTTATTTCGGCAATAATTATCAACAAGGAGGCTCGTTAAATATGCGTTTGCACATGTTCCGACCCGAGCTCATGTACACTTTTGACATACTTGTCAACCAAATGAAGATAACAAAAATAGATGTTTGAGTTTAAGAAAATCGTTCCACAACCTGACTATTAATTGAATTACATAATGTAATGCCTCATTACACCACCAATGAGATCTGCCATTAAAGAGACTACGAGAAAAAAACCGACAACAAAATAAGCAAAAACAAAAATTTCACGGCAGAAACCCAATATCTAAATTTAAAAGCGCCTAGTATCAACGTCAAAATGCAATCCGATAAAACCCTAACTACACAAATTTAGTTTTCCTAACTATACAGCAGATGGATACTTTCCTTAATGAGACTAGGTAACAATTCGACGAAGAGAAGAAAAAATGAGGTTAAAATCAAAAATCAATCAACATTTTTAAACCAAATAATTCCAGAAGTCTAAAAATCATTAGCTTATAATGAAATAATTCTTGATAAATTTACTAAAAAGATATCATGACACCAATGGGACCAGACTTTGGTTAGACTAAGCCATAGAAACGGACAAAAGAAGCAGACTACAAACGATTTGCGAAAACAAAGTATTGACACAATTAAAATCATTAGCTTTTATCTGAGATAATTTATTTTTAATTCAATTGCTGTTTATACTAATTCAGCTAAAGGATTTTAACTGAATTCACTTGCGCCACATTTGAAAACCATTGGGATCTGCTATAACGCGATTGTGCTGAAAGAAGAAAAAAAAGAAACACAAAAATTGACCACTCAAAAAACGTTTATGAAAACGCATTTTGTCCAACAAACAAAACATCAGTGACAACATGATATCAGTGAATTTGGTGTTTTTTAAAATACAAAAAATTGGATGGGACCTCTTAATGATGAAAATACATTATAATTTGACGAAAAGAACAACCAAAACTGAAAAGTTTGAAAAATCTTTGAAAATGTATAATGTCATTAACTTTAAGACTATTCGCTATAAACTTGTTGCTTCGGGTAAAATCTCCAATCAATTCTCAATTACAGACTGATGAGACCGGTCAGCAATTTACGGCTACCCAAAGAACAAAAAAAACAGAAACAGCACATTCAGGAAAAAAAATTGAGCGAGAAGTGCCGAACACGTGCCGAAAGTGTTTTTTAAACAGCAAAGTTTCAATTTTTAACAGCAATGGGATTCTTCGTTTTTAACAATATGACTTCAAAAAATCTGAACAAATATATTAGAACCCCGAAATTTGAGAAAACTCGCACTATCAACGCCATTAAATTCCATTGCTTTCAATGGAAGCCAGTGTATACGCAAAACTTTGCCTCGATGCGACGAAAAGTATGTTTCTCAATCATAAGTCATCATTAAGACATTACAACAAGTCATTGACGATGAAAACAACAACAAATACAGGCAAAACCAAAAATTCAGTAGAAAAGTGCAAAAAAGTATCGAAGCAATTTAAACCAAAAGGTCTTCTTTGAACACTTTATATATGATCCATTGAACGTTTTCGCTGAAACAATGCGGGATTGAAGGCGTAAAACTATTAGGTAGAAGATAAAACCGCCAACCAGATTAACTTTAAGTTGAAGTAGAAAGGAAGGGAGTACTGTCAAAAATGAGACTGACTAACAGTTCACGAAAAAAAGTCGATATTGGTTAATGTTGCATTCTGTTCATAGAGATAACGGTCAGTTTCATCAAAAAACGACATAATCAGATGTCAACATTTGCTCCTGAAACGATACAGCGATTCTGACATCGAAAACAGTTCTGATTCAGCACTTATTTCGGCAATAATTATCAACAAGGAGGCTCGTTAAATATGCGTTTGCACATGTTCCGACCCGAGCTCATGTACACTTTTGACATACTTGTCAACCAAATGAAGATAACAAAAATAGATGTTTGAGTTTAAGAAAATCGTTCCACAACCTGACTATTAATTGAATTACATAATGTAATGCCTCATTACACCACCAATGAGATCTGCCATTAAAGAGACTACGAGAAAAAAACCGACAACAAAATAAGCAAAAACAAAAATTTCACGGCAGAAACCCAATATCTAAATTTAAAAGCGCCTAGTATCAACGTCAAAATGCAATCAGATAAAACCCTAACTACACAAATTTAGTTTTCCTAACTATACAGCAGATGGATACTTTCCTTAATGAGACTAGGTAACAATTCGACGAAGAGAAGAAAAAATGAGGTTAAAATCAAAAATCAATCAACATTTTTAAACCAAATAATTCCAGAAGTCTAAAATCATTAGCTTATAATGAAATAATTCTTGATAAATTTACAAAAAAGATATCCTGACACCAATGGGACCAGACTTTGGTTAGACTAAGCCATAGAAACGGACAAAAGAAGCAGACTACAAACGATTTGCGAAAACAAAGTATTGACACAATTAAAATCATTAGCTTTCATCTGAGATAATGTATTTTTAATTCAATTGCTGTTTATACTAATTCAGCTAAAGGATTTTAACTGAATTCACTTGGGCGACATTTGAAAACCATTGGGATATGCTATAACGCGATTGTGCTGAAAGAAGAAAAAAAGAAACACAAAAATTGACCACTCAAAAAACGTTTATGAAAACGCATTTTGTCCAACAAACAAAACATCAGTGACAACATGATATCAGTGAATATGGTGTTTTTTAAAATACAAAAAATTGGATGGGACCTCTTAATGATGAAAATACATTATAATTTGACGAAAAGAACAACCAAACTGAAAAGTTTGAAAAATCTTTGAAAATGTATAATGTCATTAACTTTAAGACTATTCGCTATAAACTTGTTGCTTCGGGTAAAATCTCCAATCAATTCTCAATTACAGACTGATGAGACCGGTCAGCAATTTACGGCTACCCAAAGAACAAAAAAAAACAAAAACAGCACATTCAGGAAAAAAAATTGAGCGAGAAGTGCCGAACACGTGCCGAAAGTGTTTTTTAAACAGCAAAGTTTCAATTTTTAACAGCAATGGGATTCTTCGTTTTTAACAATATGACTTCAAAAAATCTGAACAAATATATTAGAACCCCGAAATTTGAGAAAACTCGCACTATCAACGCCATTAAATTCCATTGCTTTCAATGGAAGCCAGTGTATACGCAAAACTTTGCCTCGATGCGACGAAAAGTATGTTTCTCAATCATAAGTCATCATTAAGACATTACAACAAGTCATTGACGATGAAAACAACAACAAATACAGGCAAAACCAAAAATTCAGTAGAAAAGTGCAAAAAAGTATCGAAGCAATTTAAACCAAAAGGTCTTCTTTGAACACTTTATATATGATCCATTGAACGTTTTCGCTGAAACAATGCGGGATTGAAGGCGTAAAACTATTAGGTAGAAGATAAAACCGCCAACCAGATTAACTTTAAGTTGAAGTAGAAAGGAAGGGGGTACTGTCAAAAATGAGACTGACTAACAGTTCACGAAAAAAAAGTCGATATTGGTTAATGTTGCAAAAAATTTTCGATATATAATTTTTAAAGCCTTAACAGCATTTTCACTCAATGGATTTCAACGAAAGACAATAAATACGCTCCGACGTTATAACAGTGATGTTTGTCATGTATAGGTAAACAAAAAGATATAAAAATAAGTCTTATGACTATGAAAACTACAACAAAAACAGGCAAAGACCAAAAATTCAGTAGAAGTGCAAGAAAGTGTCGAAGCCAATTAAACCAGAAGCTAATCTCTGAAAATTTTATCTATAAGCCATTGAACCTCTTCTCAAAGCCAATGAGAGCTATTATTATTGTTAGGATATATGATATTTCAAAAGGAACCAATAATACGATAACAAAAAAATTTAAATTTTTTTGGAAATCTTGTATCATTGAAGTCATATAACTATTAGCTAGAAGAGAAAACAGCTAACCTGATTAACTTTAGTTGCAGTACGAAGGAACGGGTCCTGTCATTATTGAGAGTGACAAACAGGTCACCAAAATAAGTTTATGATTTGTTAGTGTAAGATTTTTTTTCGAAAATTTATCTTTAAATACTTAACAGTCATTAGCTGTCTACTCAAAGCACTAGATAGGTTGACTTAAAGCTCACTACGAAACATGAAAACTCAGAGTCGAAGCCAAGAGAACATGAGCAATCCCTTGAAAACAAAATTTTTTGTTCATTGTGCTTAATTTAACAGTACATGAGGTTTGTCATTAACTGAACCGTGATAGGAAAAGTGACTAGTCTCTAGGTGACTTAAAAAAACAAAAAATTGAAAAGTTTTCTAAAAAAAGCTCTCAAATCGAATTCAATTTTTTTGATAGTGAACTTCTCTATGAGACCAGAACTAGTCTCTTTATCGCCTTAAGTCTATTAGGAACACAAAATTAATTCATGTTGTCGCGTGAAAAGCAAATTTGAAGAACTATTTTTTATAGACAATATGTTAATTTAAAGAAAAATTGAATTAAAAGTGAACAAAAAAAGCATGCCTTGTTCACACAAAACTTCAATCCTCGATAACTCCTCGAAAAAAAAACGATATTAAAAAAATCTGTACTTTCAAATTCTACGTTGGACCAGCTGTTTAATGATACCATTCACATTTCTCTACGATGAATATTTCAATTGGCCAAAACTGTCTGAACAAAACAAACCTATTTGAGTATACAGTTCCTCCCCCCACAAGTGGGGTCGCAACAATAAGATAACTCATCTAATTCATTTCCCGATAAGAAGAAAGGAAATTGTTAACATAGAGCACTGAATTAGACCGTGCCGATAAATTAGTATTTCAGATAATAAAACAAGAAAAATGAGAAATCAAGGATAAAAGAACTTAAATCAACTCATAGCATAACGAAAAAAAACTACTCAATGCTAATAATTTCAATCTTAAATATGCATCAAAACAACGAAAGAAATAAAAGACAGATTCACCGCCAGTCCTGTAATAGACCACTAGAATTTTTGGGTTAGAATTGGACTGTCGACACCACACTATTGACCTGTAACTAGTAAATGTTCGTAACATTTAAAGTACATTAAGCGAGTTCAAAAGTCATTTTTTGAGTGAGATAAGTCACGCAATTGACCCAAAAGCAGAACAAATGACGTCATGAACACAAACTCTAACTGCAAAGCAGTAGAAGTCATTGAAATTGATAAAGTCAATGGTCGCAGGAATCATCGATGGAGACGATGATTATAAAACATGGCAGGACAAGTGCTGAAATCTAATCCAAAGAAATGAATGAATAACGTAGTACCACTTTACCTGACAAACAGATCAGGTAAACAGCGCCAGCCAAAAAAAAGCAATCTCAAAAGTTGAGAAACAAGAATGAAGCATGCATTTAACAAGCATATAATCATTGCTAAAACTCTAGAGGCTTATACCTGAAGGCCAAATTAGATCGAAATAAATATACCTACTATCCCATGCACAAGTCTTGAAACAGCTTTCCTTTAATCGCCAATAAAAATAGCACAAATTGAAAAATATGGCAAATATCTTAAAAAACTGAAAATTGGAAAAATTAAAAAAATTTCTTAATTTCGCCATATTAAAAAGTTCCAAGCCAATTGCTTTCTCTGGAATCTGTGCAATGACCTAACTGCAAGACCTAAAAAAGTTTCACTTGCCTGCTACAAATCGTAAACTCTGAAAATGACTAAAAACAGTGAATTTCAAAAGAATTGCAAATTTTAATAAAAGGTTAAAAATTTTTTATATAAGTTTCTTTAGAACAAATTAATTGCCTCCGGAAGCTATCAAATAGCTCAATTTCAAGCCCTAAAAACTTGCCTTGACTCATAAAGATCGATGAACTAGAAACAACAAAAAACTTCAGAAACACTGAAAAAACCTAATTATTATCAAATGAAACTTTTTACATTAAAAAGTTGGATACCATTCTATTGCTCACAGCAACATGCCGGAGCTAAAAAGTTTTATATGCCCACAACGATTCAAAAACTTCGAAAAACACTAATTACAGAAAATTTTAAAACAATTGCGAATTTTAAGTGTTGCTAAAATTAGTTTCTTCAGAACCTTTTGAATGTCTCTAGAGACTACCCTTCGCCCAATTTCCAGCCCCAAAAAATTTCAATTGGCTCATAAAAATCGATGAACTAGAAACATGACAAAAACTTCCGAAACAATGAAAAAAAAACAGTTTTCATCAAAAAACTGAAAAAAAAAATTCGGGACATTAAAAAGTTGAATACCATTCCATTGCCCATAGGAACTATGCAGTAATATGCAAGCAAACCTTGGAGGAGCTTACCACACATTTTAGACAAGAAAAGTGAACAAGCAAAAAATACCTTAAAAAATTTGAAATTGCAAATTTAATAAATTGCCGAAATTCTTGCTAAAATGTTGAAAACAACTTTACCGCCATTAAAAACTATGTAGAAACCTATTATTAAACCCTAGAGGAGGTTTTCTGGCCTCACAGACTGCAGGAACTCAAAAAACGACAACAATTTTGGTGAGTTACGTCAAGCAATTGACCTAAAAGCAGAACAAATAACGTAACCAAAAGAATTTTTTACTGCAAATCAGTAGAAGTCACTTAAACTGAAAGTCAATGGTCGCAGGAATCATCGATGAAGACGACTACTAAAAAAATGGCAGGACAAATGCTGAAATATAATCCAAAGAATTGAATGAATAACTTCGTACCACTTTACCTGGCAAACAGATCAGTTGAACATCGCCAGCCAAAAAGAAAACCAATCTCAAAAGTTGAGAAACAACAATGAAACAATCTAAACAAGAATATAATCATTGCTACATTTGAGGCTTCTACCCTGAAGGCAAAATTTGATCTAAAAAAATACTCACTATCCCAAGCACAAGCCTTGAAAGAGCTTTACTTTAATCGCCAATAAAAATAGCAAAAATTTAGAAATAAGACAAATATCTAAGAAATTAAAAATAGGAAGATTTAAAAAGTTTCTTAATTTCGCAATTTTAAAAAGCTCCCAGCCATTTGTTTTCTCTTCAATCTGTCCAGTATTCCATCTGTAAGCCCTAAAAAAGCTTCATTTGCCCGTTACGATTCATAAACTTTGAAATTGACTAATAAAACAGACAATTCAAAAACAATTGCAAATTTTAATTAGACTGCAAAAATTTTTCAATTAGTTTATTTACACCATTTCATCGTCTCCAGACGCTATCCACTAGCCCAATTTTAGGCCTTAAGAAGTTGCATTGGCTCGTAAAGATCGATCAACTAGAAACATAAAAAACATCAAATTCAACGAAAAAACTTGCATCAAAAATTGCAAGAAGTTGTGATATTAAAACATTGAATACCATTCCATTGCCCACAGCAACTATGCTGAAACATACTAGCAAACGCCAAAGAAGCTTAACAGACTAATCAGACAAGAAGAGTGCAAAAAAGAAATACCTTCAAAAAAACTGTGCAAATCTTCAAAAAGTGCAAATTTAATCAGAAAATTGCTGAAATTCGTTATAATTAAATGTTGAAAACAACTTCATTGCCACTAAAAACTATGCAGAAATGTACTATCAAGCTCTAGTAGTCTTTTTCTGGACCCTGAGGCTGGAAAAACTTGAATGGAAACAATTTTAGAAAAACCTTCAGAAACAGAAAGTTTTCTTAAAAAGTTGCTAGAATTCATGACATTAAAATATTGAAAACCGTTGAAATCCCATTAGTAATTATGCAGCAACTTATTTTCAAACCCTCCAGAAGGTTTCATAGCAACTGAGTCTGGAAAAACTCAAATAACGACGGAAATTTTGGCGAGGTAAGTCACGCAATTGACCTCAAAGCAGAACAAATGACGTCACGAACAGAAATTTTTACTGTTAAGCAGTAGAAGTAACTGAAATTGAAAAAGTCAATGGTCGCAAGAACCATCGATAGAGACGACGAATAACAAAACATGACAGAAAAAGTGCTGAAACACGATCCAAGAAACGAATGAAGAACGTAAAACTACTTTACCTTACCAGCTTTTCAGTGAAACGGCGCCAGCCAAAAAGAAGAACAATCACAAAAGTTGAAACAAAAATGAAACAAACTAAACAATATAATCATTGCTAAACTCTTGAGACTTTTAACCTGAAGGCTAATCTTGATCCAAATAAAAATACCCACCATCCCAAGCACAAGCCTTGAAAGAGCTTTATTTTAATCGCCAAAATAGCATAAATTGAGATTATGGCAAATACTTAAAATAGAAAATTGGAAAAAATGAATGAAGTTTCTGAAATTCGCAAAAACAAAATCTTCAAGCCACTTGTTTTTTCTGGAATCTGTCCCGTATTCTATCTGCAAGACCTAAAAAATCTTCGTTTGCCCTTTACGATTCGTAAATTTTGAAAACGATTAAAAATATTGAAAATTTGAAAACAATTGCAAAATTAAATCAAATGTTGCTAAACTTTTGATTAAGTTTCTTCACACCACTTCATTGTCTTCAGCGGCTATCCATTAGCCCAATTTCAAGCCTTAAAAAGTTGCATTAGCTCATAAAGATCGATGAACTAGAAACATAACATAAGCTTCACAACCATCGAAAAAAAACTTCAATTTTCATGATAAATTGTCAAGATTATCGACAAAAATGTTCAAAAAACCGCAAAATTTTGCAAAAATTAGTATCATTTTTCGTAAATATGTTGGGATACCAGAAGATAAAGCTCATAAAATTGCAATAGCAAGTAATTATATCTTGCAAAAGACCTTTATCAACTTTGACAAACGTCAATTTAAGACTAATCAAACAAAAATCTCAAAAAAACTTGAAAAATTTCCCCATCAAACTCCTAAAAATGATCTTTTAACCTTGAATTTAGGCCTTCCTAGCAACTTCAGCACTCTAAGCCCTTAAAAGACTACTAAAGCTACCTTAGAGCTTCTAATGCAACTGAATGCCCACTGGGCCTTACCTGTTTAATCCTTTTTGGAAAGATCAAAGTCCTGAAAATTGCGTGAAAACATCTTACAAAAAAGACAGAGCACCAATACAATCCAATTCTCGGATTGTAAAAAAACACGAATTCCCCAAATAATAGCCGCTATCGCTTCGCGGCTATTAAAAAATTGGAAGAAATATCGCGGATCAGATCACATGAATGCAAAATAATCAACAAAGAAAATATTTGCAGCTCTTTCAACAGAAGCAAAAATGGGGCTAAAATAAGATATTTCTTTCCAAAATAACAGACACGCGAACTAACTCCAACGGTTCCTAGATAAATGCAGCAGAAACGAAATTGACAAGGGATATCTCTTCAATTAATACATTAAAAAATGAGATTTTAAACATTAAGCTTTGGAGTTTTCACTTTCTACCAAGTTATCGATAACCACAATAAACAAATCTCCAGGTAGGCCACTTGCTAGTTCATGAGCTAGAGACTGTTTCTGTCTGTACCACAGATTGTTGTTTCAACATACCTCTCGACTTCGTCAAAAAAAATTCTATTTGCTATTAGTTAAGATTGAAACTGTTTATTGAAACTGGCAAAAATTATTGAAGCTCAACAAATATATCTTGCCGTTCAAGAAGTTGCAAATCAAAAAAAATGTCGAAGGAACCAAAAACAAAAAGCTTCTTAATCAAAAAAAATTAAAATGTGTTTGAAGAAAAATCGTAAAACCAAAATTTTAAGTGGACGAAACTAATAAAAAACTCAATAAATTCAGGATTTTTATATTTCGTTGCGAAACTCAAATACAGATTAGTTGTTTCAAGAAGTTGTCTTTTCTTTTTTAATTTGCATCATCTGCATCTTACGTATGATTTTTGGATGGGAGGAAACGCTAGGTAGCCTTAAAGTTCTCTTTAGGTCAAACCATAAAAAGACGATTACACAACTTCATCATATAAACTAAAGGAATTTATACAACTAAATTAAAGGAATTTAAAATTTGTAAATACATTTAAAGCCAACCGAAACTTCATTTCTTGTTGTTTCCAACAGAATTTGGGATACTTAATTTGAAATAATAAAACTATTCTAAATATTGATTGAGATGAATTATTTCTACGGCGAAGAATAAGGCAGCAATGCGCAACAGAGAAAGATTGCAGATAGCTTTTAAGGAAACTCAGTTTAAAGGAATCCTCGTTGCGTATTCAAAATTGTCGAGCCTCTAATTAATCAGAAGACAAATTTAAAACTAATTCATGTATACCAAAAAATGTTAATCAAATACTGCTATTTTGAGTCGCGGACGAGAAAATGTTAAAATTCTTGTGATAATTTTTTTGTTTAAAACTAAACACTAAGTGTGATAGAAGAAAAGGATTCTCAATTTGATTTTAATCGGAGACAAACCACATGAGTTCAAAAATGATTAAAGGCTGAAGAATAATGAAGGATTTTTACATAGCCTTGCGTTACCAAAATTTGCCTTACATATGTTTCGCAGTCTCTTCTCATACATCTGTTTGCACTTTTAGCCCAGAGAAAACTTGAAGATAACAGAAATGCAATTCTATTATCAACAAAAATTCAGCAGATTCTATTAATTTTTCCATTTTTCGATTTTTTAACCAATTATCGAGGTTTGTGCTCTATCAACCCCATTTGTTATCTGACTTAAACTTTTCATTAGTTCTAGATCCCTTCATTGTCTTTCTTAACCATTCTTATGTATTTTCATCTAAGAACCAGGTTTTTGTTCATATCTTTTGTTTTTTTTTTACATTGGTGTTACTTCTATCAATTAGGGAAAAATCATTAATGACATTAGCTCTTATTAGAAAAACGATTAAATATACTTTCACAATCCTTTTCTTTTCCGAAAAAAATTTTTGATGGAGTTTATTAATCAAAAGAGTCCTAAATTCATTAAAATCTTCACTAGTTCCAAAACCGTAATAACTTTGATAGGAACGTAAATTTTATATACAAATATAGAAAGCAAAAGATGGCGTTCGAATTTTTTCATTTTTTTGTTTTTTCTTCCTAAACATTTAATCAATTCAAACTCTTGTGGACAATAGAATTTTGATTATAGATACAAGCTTCACGAACAAGAAAAACAGGTGGATTGACTTCCTTTTTCCTTAAAGAAAAAACACTACAGTCGGACCAACTATTCAACCAACGGCTTGCGGGGCGATTTGATTCAGAGAGGGCTGTAGACTAGATAAATTTGTATGTGAGCCATTCAGACAAGGCAGGGTTTTGAATCATAATTTGAAACAAAAAAGAGACGTTTAAAATAATTGCTTCAAATTTCGTTGGAGTGCAGCTAGAAAGAAGAAATTATTTCTCCAAAGAAATAATATACATAGATAATTTAATAGATTATCTCGAAGAGGACAGGAGGACGGGGCAATGCTGCCCTCTAGGTTCTTACCCTAGCTAAGTTGAAAGCAATTTGTGACAAGATCGATCGATTTTTTTTATTTATGCTAAAATTTTCCCTAACTCCTTCAGTTTCGAGAGAAAAAAATGCAATCTGATTACTTTAGTAGCGCCAAAGCAGGGGCCGCTACAAAATTTTGATCTGTTCATTGTAGTAAAAATTCACATGATATCTTATTTGATAACCTGCATTTGATAACCTGAACATTCATGCCTAAAAAAATTGTAAAGTTCATTTAAAAATCGAATTCACTGAGCACAAGGTATCCAGGAGAACCGATTCTCTCAAAATATGATAAAAGCCCGTGATTTCCTTCGGTTTCATAATTTGCATTTTTCAAAAATGCATTTTGATTACTTTAGTAGCGGCAAAGCAGGGGCCCATACAAATTTTTTTATCTGTTCATTGCAGTAAAAATTCACATGATATCTTATTGCAATTGATAACCTGTACATTCATGCCTAAAAAAATTGTAAAATTCATTTAAAAATCGCATTCACTGAGCACAAGGCATCCAGGAGAACCGATTCTCTCAGTTTATGATAAAAGCCCGTGATTTCCTTCGTTTTAAAATTTTCAAAGTTTTTTGTCAATGGTTCCACTTTTACGAAGACTATTAAAAAGTTTGATGCAACGCAAGGAGACTGAACGCCTCTGGAAGGCATTTTTTTGCAGGACTGTTCTTTGAGTAATTTAATCTGGGTATTTCTAGTGCGTCTTACTTCATTGTGATATTCGAAAAAACTATTTAAGTTACCATCACTATGAATTCCCTACAGTGATTTTACAACAAATAGGCAATTCCTATAAGTGTAGCTCACAAACAGTTAGTAATTTATTCCTCACGAATTAATCATCCATGACTGTTTTTCTATCCCGGAAATAAATGAGCCTCAATATTTTCTTCTGTTGAATGTGGAGAGGTCTCAATGTCGTGAAGCTACAGCATCCGTAAATAAGTAAATAGTTAATGAGCTGAGCTCTCGGAACATTATACCGCAGTTTAGATATTATACCGGCTTGTCTAGCAAGTCGAGACCTAATACTATCTACCTGTTTACAGAACAATAACTTCGAGTCCAAATATACTCCGAGATATTTACAGCACATATTGTTGTTCACAATAGAATCATTTATAAGGAAGGAGGAAACAACTAGCTTATTAGCGGCTAACCGGGGGCTCAGTGAATTGAGCTCATCCTGAATCAGGTTTTCATGAAGTCCTGTTGCAGTAACAGTTGTGCCGTCAGCGAATAGAATAACATCTAGGTGTTGCGACAGGCACGCTGTAAGTCGTTAACATATATGATGAATAGCAATGGAACTAGGATGGTTCCCTGAGGAACACCAAAAGTGAAAGTCTCCCATGACAATGAGCTGCCGTTCAATGATAAAAATTGTTTCCGATCGAAATACATATGATTTGAACAACTCAATTGCAATTCCTTGAATTCCAAAGCTCTCAAGTTTACTTAGTAGAATACTATGGTCTATGGTATAGAATGCCTTACGAAGGTCCAGGAAAAAGGATGTGACATTTTTTCTCTCTTTCAATCGCAGATTTTTAGTATATTGAACCAATGCATCAACAGTGCAATTTTTTCACGGAATCCATATTGTTAACAAGAAAGCATATCAAATCTATCGAAGTAGTTATATATCAGCTTGAAGATTGCCCTCTCAAAAACTTTGCTAAACACGCATAATAGAGATATTGGACGATAATTGCCTTCTGTTTAGTTCAACCTTTGTGGAGCGGAATGACTTAGGCATTATTCAGATCAGTAGGAAATACTAGCTTAAATTTTTCTGGAAACTTTTTGGATATTTTTTTTAAATTTTAGGTTATCATAGTGAACTTCCTTTTGCTATAGGCTGGATTAACTGAAATTCAAATATATAGCATTAGGCATTCACTCAACCTATCTTTTCTCCATATCCCCCTTTTTTCGACTTATCATTTGAGCCTATATGCTAGGACAATGGAGTTTCTCTTTTCTCACCACGTAGCGCAGACAAAAAAATAAAAATTGACTGAAAAAAGTCGGCCTCGTATACACATTCCCCCAATTTTTGACAAAACAATTATTGCGAAAATAAAGAGACACTTAAAAGCAGAAAAGTTGATGACTTAAACGCACAAAGACGATGGATTAAAAACAACCATTTAAATAGGAATAAGGGTCATATAAAAAGCTTCCGCTATTTTATCTGATCGTTCAAAAAAAATTATGAATTTTTTTACTGAATATCACTGGATATCTTTCCTATCAAATCTTCACTGAAAGAAGCAGGACTTTTCGATGTCACAATTGCGCCAGAAATGATTGCATTATTTTAGTTTGAAAAAGCTCGCACAAATTCGATGCACCGAGTAACATCGGGCACGTTGATAAAATACTTTACAAGCGCTTGCAGATTTGTTTGAAAGAAAGGAGAAAGCGATTTATATTACAAAAACAAATGAACAGAACAGTAAATCATAAACGACGAACGTCAAACGAATTGCTCTCAAAAGACTAGTGAGCGGTTGACTTCTCCAGAAGTAGATAGCAGCATGACTTAGGGAGGCCAGCTTTAGCTTTAGTGGGAGTAATAGGAGGATGGATTAAGTGAAATTCGAAAATAGAGCTTTAGATATTCCCTCAATTTGCCTTTTCCCTATCCCCCATTTTTTCTTATTTTACTTTGAAACTTATACCTCGCATATACATTCCCCCAAATTTTCTGAGTAAAATTTAACTCAGATGATGGATTAATAACAAGTGTTTCAACATTTTAAAACGAAAATAAGGTTTAAGTAGAAACTTTATCAATTTTCCCTGAGCGTGCAAAAAGTTTCGGCGCTTTTCCTATGAAATCTTTTATGAAAGAAGCAGTACTCTGCGTTTTTGATTTATCAAATTGCCTCGCCAATTTTGCATACCTGTCGCTGCGCGTTTGAATGGTTTACTCAAAACTTTTCATTGCGGTCTTTCTAAGGAAATACTAAGGCCTTCCTTTATTCTCATACATCAATGTGAAAAAAGTAGGTCATTTTGACATAACCCGATCCATGCCACTGGATCCAATTTGAGAAGACAAACTTAAAAATAGAAAAAATCAACCATCATTTAAAGATTAGAGCATGTCGAGCTCAAGGGATATATTTGTAGTCAGGTACTGTTTGAAGGTCATCTATATGTCATACGCAGAGCGGCTATCAGTTTCAGAAACTCTAAGAACCACCCGTCGCATCATGAAGTTATCTCATATACTGCTTCTGGGAATCGCATATTTAGATAATTAAGTGACTAGTTATCTGAAAGGCTCTAGTTGGCTGAACTTAATCCCCTCCGGGCGTAACCTGATCATCCAGTTTTTGAGGACGAAAAGTCAAAAGGATCAAACAAAAAATCTGTCCAGCGAAAAATCGCTTTAAAATATAGCCGGTAGAATACTTGCGGCCACGTGTATTTCCCATTATAGCCCCCAGCTTAGTGGTCAGATAACCCATAGCCCCTCCAATCATGGTAATTATATCACATAATGGGGGCTATAATTTCATGGGGGGGCTATAATGGGAAAGACCCGAAGCGATTAGAGGAATCGTGCAACAAAATCTGTAACTAACGCTACCAATTTCAGAAAAATCGAAAACAAACAAAGCATTATATTGTCAGAAGCAATAATTTTAAGTTAGGAATGTGATTAGCTGTGTGGGGGGGGGGCGTAGGTTGGTGCGGAGGGTATGTGTAGTAGCTGGATGTAGGGGTATGGGGGTTAATTTGACGGAGGGGGGGGGGGGTTGTACGGGTAAGGTAGTTGGGGGTGCAAGCAAGGTGGTTGGAGGGGTATGACCCGGGGTAATAAATGCCCAGAGGGTAATTAGGAGGTAGGTGA
This sequence comes from Convolutriloba macropyga, assembly GCF_964194025.1. Classification (NCBI taxonomy): domain Eukaryota; kingdom Metazoa; phylum Xenacoelomorpha; order Acoela; family Convolutidae; genus Convolutriloba; species Convolutriloba macropyga. The sequence continues at coordinate 21,321,834 of NC_134468.1, read as the reverse complement.
GGGCGTGGGTGGTAGCTTTGTCAGGGGGTTTGCTGAGTAGGTGGTTGGCCTTTATGTTTAATATGTATTACTAACAGTAATACACACCTTGAACATAACAAGCAGTTCCCAATTAATAAACATTACAAACTAAGATACTGCTAAAGTCCATTGTTCGAAAACAGAAGTCAATTTTCGGATCTTTTCTGCTAGCGCACCCCAGCCTTATATAGCCGTTAAATTTGCACCCCCCAAAATTTAAGTTTTCGCGAATTGTGAGAGCGATATTTGCATTTCATTGAAACAAGAGGTAGATTGAAGTGTCTAGGTAGATTGAAGGCACTTTTAGAATAGTTTCCTTAAAAAGTTTTAAAAAATCAAGCCCTTATTGCAGCCAATAACACCAAAAATGATCTAATACAGAAATTTTTCTTGATAATTACGTTATATGCAACAAATTTTGGTTGAATACGTAATACTTTCAAACCATAGCTGTGCTAGCTTTTAGTAAATGCATATTGCTCATGTATGTTCACGTATAAGATTACTTAGCTTTAACAATATGTTTACACATTTATAAATGGGGGGTGCCTAACTAAGCGCGGGGGGGGGGGGGGCTAGCAGAAAAGATCCCAATTTTCAAAAACGAGTTAAATGTTTGAAAATAAAGAATAAAGTCGAATGTTTGAAAATAAAGTCGAAATATGATTCAGCTTCAAAAAAACCTCTGTAATACTAATACTCCTCTTCGAGTCGTAAAAAGACCACAGGACTAATATAATTGCTATAAAAACTACTTGAGAGCAATTATATAAAGCAACATCACTAAAATTGAAAAGCATCCAAAAAGGAGTAAAAAGCACTAAATTAGATGAATACCAAGCAAACCGGAAATAGGTCAGGCGCTTGCAAATTTCGGAGAATATAAGTACAACACAATTAATATTACAAAACATGTACAAATCATAACCGATTACCGTCGCGCGACTTAATCTCAGCCGACTTGTGGTCAGTGGTTTTTGTCTGCAGCAAACTGTGTCCAAGAAAGGCGAGCTTTATATGATTTAAAGGGGGAGGGATGAGCATGTGAGAGGAGGGGTGGGTGCTGATTGCAGGTTTGGGCTAGCTTGAGGGGTGAAGGTTGGAATGATTCGGAGAAGGTAGTGCGTTTAGGGTTAAGTGGGAGGGTTCAAACTCTTAGAACCGACCTTCAAGCCATAAATTTGTGTCAAACAGTTTCGAATTGATGTCTCTCCACTAAGAAATAAACATACATGACTGATGACCAACGAATCTTTATCACACAACCAGGGACATAAATTATATACTCGTGATCAATTTAACCAGAAAAAAACTAGCAAGGGGGTTGGTAAGGGTGAGGTAGTTGGGAGGGGGTCCCAAAGCAGGGGGGGGGGGGGCTTGTACGTGTAAGGTAGTTGAGGGGTGTAGGCAGGGGTTAGATAAATGCCCTGAGGTGTAGTTGTGGGTAGTGGTGGTTGGTGGAGAGATAGGCAGGTGGTTTACTGGGTGGGTGTTTGGTCTGTAGTTTGAATACGTAGGAATACAGAATCAAATTCTGAAGAACAGCAAAAAGTGTCAGACGAATATTGCTCTAGCAAAAAAATGCATTAAAAAATCACAGGACTAATATAATTGCTACGAACTTCGTTTGAGGGCAATTAAACATAGCAACATCGCTAATATTGAAAAGCATCCAAAAAGGAATCAAAAGCATTAAAATAGATCAATACAACGCAAATCGGACACGGGAAAAGCGCTAGCAAATTTCGGAGAATAAATAAACCGTTCGAGACTTGAGTTGGGGGGAGTAGAAAAGGGAGGAGCAACCAAACCACCCAAAATTATCCTTAACACCATGAATTTAATGCTTCAACAATTTTGGTGAATCGTTTACGTTGAATGGGCTCGAACTAGAAGAGCCGTAAATTAAGAGACCTGCACAACGACTTAATGCTCTCGGGCCTTGCCAGATTGCTCTGCTTCTCTCGAAATTCAAATCGGTCGACAAAAGAAGCATAAAAGAGTATCAGGGCTAAAATGAACGCAACCAACTCTGACAAAATCTCTGATTACAGAAATGCTTTAAAAAATCGATCAAACAAATGCAAACTTTTCGCATCATAAAAACGAAATTCGTTGTTTCCTGGTATAAAACCAACAACAAAACCCAAAAAACAATGTCATTGAGCTAGTGCTTTGCAGCTAGAAAAAAACAGGTTCACCCAAATTGATCTTCTAAATTTCAGATTAGCGCTAATTGCTGCATACTGTAGCCGAAAACTAATTTTCCTCCATTTCAACCAAGTCCTCAATGTCAACATCTTCCAAAATTTGCACGACGGGTTTTTTCTGTTTCTTCTCCTTGAGTTCGAGGAGATGAATACCCTTCTTGATATCAACCTTGTCATTCGCCAATGTCAATCCTCTGCATTTTTCAACTCTGTTGATGGCAAACTGCTTCTGCCGTTTACTTTTGATTTCCTCAACAGCCATCATCGTCTTTACTGTCTCCTGCCAAAGCTCTCGTGAGTATTTTACAGGGACGTCTCGTCTTCTTTCGAACTCAAAGCATGGATCGATTGCAAGCTCTTTGCCGCGACCTTTCCTGTGAGTTTTAGTCCAACGCACTTTTCTCGGATTTCGCTTCTTCTTGAAGGCAGCGTTGCATTTCTTCGCGCAGAACTTGAACTGCTTGCAATCATTACGAATGAAAAGAATGCCACGTCCCGGGTGAATGGGACCTGAGCAAAAGAAACATCTATCAATGCGCATTAAGCAGATCTGAAAAATTTTGTTGCACATATATTTTTACTCATTCTACTTACTCGGTTGTTCACCAAATCTATCACTCGTGCGCTTAGTGAGACCAGAATCTCCAAAATACCCCAATTTTCTCATATACGACAGTAATTTTTTTCTTGGGGTGTTGTAATCAACTTTATTCGATTAAACCGAATGCTCCAGAGGTTGGTCAGATTTTAGGTGTGCAATAGTAGTACTAGTAGTAGAAGATAAGAATTAAAGGTTATATCTCTAAAATCTTTACACCGTGCTTTAAACATAAACAAACGCTGATTTCGCTATCGGATCTCTCGGAAAAACCACCTGCATCAGATTAAATCAACATGCTGCAATAACAGTTGCATAATTGAACGGTGAAAAAAAACTGACCCATGAAAACTAGAAGCTGATATCATAAGATACTTGCGTTTCACATATTGGGGTTCAGTCGGAGACAATAAACAGAATTCTAACACTGGGAAGAAGCTGGAAACTTCCATCATTAACGGCCACTTTGATATAATCATAGCTGAAGTCAATTCAAATATAGTTAAATTGTGAACAGGGTTTGGGACGCTTTCTGCAGCGAGCCTCCAAAACAACCCTTTCTATACTCAATTTGTGATGACTTAGTACTTGTGGTCGACCACTAGCGTTTAACTTCAAAAATCTAGCACTTAACTGATGGAGTTGGCGCGGTCCGTGAGATGATATCCAAAGACTCTCGTTGGTCAGCCGTTGGAATGCGATGTTTTAATTGTGAATGTATAAATCTTACTGTCAACCTGCAATTTCAATAAATAGGATTTTAGTCTGTGGACCCTTTTTCATTTTGGATCTGTTGTCCTAGCACCTTGTTATGAGAACTTTTTAGAGATCGTTGTGTTAAAATTTATTTTTAATTGAAGAAACTTTCAACAAAATAAGAAACACAACCGACTAAACGTCGGAATTGCTCTCGAACGACTAGTGGGAGCTCTAATAAATTGCAGCCTGCTTCAGTCGTGGGGGGGGGAGGGAGGGAGGGGGAGCCGAAGTTCGGAATGATCAGTTTATTAATCGCGCTTGAACGAAGTTCATAGCAATTATTGTAAACGTGTGTCTTTTTTATGCAAAATTTTCGCTTGACAATTTTGACTTTTCGAGTGAATTTTACGCCCTTGACTTTTTGCGTTTCCCGTGATCTAAAACTCTCTCAATCACAATTTCAAGCAGCTGAACTCAATTGACGGCAACTTAATACTAAAAAAGTCAAATGACAAGTGCGCCGAAACTGGTGCCATTTTTTACTTTAATTCTTTATAGTGGTATATGTTAACCTCTAATGTGGTTATTTGAAGCCTACTATTGAACTTCTTAGTCCCATTTAGGCTCACTCTCCCTCCCTCCCCCCCCCCCCCACGACTGAAGCAGGCTGCAATTGATTAGAGCTCCCACTAGTCGTTCGAGAGCAATTCCGACGTTTAGTCGGTTGTGTTTCTTATTTTGTTGAAAGTTTCTTCAATTAAAAATAAATTTTAACACAACGATCTCTAAAAAGTTCTCATAACAAGGTGCTAGGACAACAGATCCAAAATGAAAAAGGGTCCACAGACTAAAATCCTATTTATTGAAATTGCAGGTTGACAGTAAGATTTATACATTCACAACTAAAACATCGCATTCCAACGGCTGACCAACAATGGTCTCGGAAGCATATGAAATGGTAGAAAAGTTAGAGAGCACGCCAGACGCTGTGATTGAACTAGTTCACAAACTACAGGGACCCTAACTCAGAAAACCAATCATCACACTGCCAAAAATTAACATACACTAGCAGAAATCTGAGAAAAGAACTTTTTTCTCAGGAACATAAATCTGAGAAAAGTAATTTGCTGTTGAAGAACTTTCCTTCGGCACATTGCTAGCTTGCAATATTATTAAATTTGGTCAGTTTTTCAACCTGTTTGCGCTATTAAAACGAAAATTCTTATGTCTAAAATTAGCTTTTTCGCAGATGTTTAGTAATCCACTTTCGTCATTAGTTGTTTGTTTTCTAATGCTGTCTGTCTTTTGCTTTTCTTCCTCAGCTGATGTTTATATATAACCATTTTATTGATAGATTTTTAATCAATACGAAATGCTTTATGAAGACCTAGTGCTGGGAAGGCCCCGGACCAGCCAATATTCACCCAGTTTTGGAGAATTACCTTTCTTTTGTTTCTGAATTTACCTTTTTTATGTCTAAAATACATTAACAGCAATTTTGTCAGTTCAATTTTTGTGACCAGAAATGGGACCAGGGGATTTCAAAATTACATCATTCGCAGCATCATAAATGTAGCTCCGAGGAACAGATTATTGTTAAATCTGTAACACAACTGATTCAACAAAATAAACTTATTAGTTTGCAAGCTACTAAACTAGTCCAAATCACGAAGAACACATTTTAAAATCAGGATGATGATAGCCACAATTTATCAGCATACTAAAACAATAGCTTCGCATCATATCGTTAAGACACGTTATCTTGATCAAAGCAACAACATCAAAGTTCAGCCGGTAAAACTGGTAGTTGAGTCTGATAAGACATCGAGCGCATTCAAAGAAAAGCAACGTCGTGGATAATCAGTAACTGGGAAATTAGTTACAAGCAAAGACTGACCACACTGAAGTTGCTGCCTTTGTCATATTACTTTGAATTGCATGATCTATTAATGCTCATCTCACTGCTTAAGGGATCTCACAATATAAAAATACCCATTAAAACAAACAATAATGAAGGGTTGTTAAGCACACGTCAAAACGAGCTAATAACAATTAATAAAACAAGAACAAGGAAGGCTGATGAAAACTCTCTCTCTCTAGCTATTTTAGTAATGATCTTGCTCGGTCACAACCTTAGTTCAACTGGTTATTAAAACCGAGAAGCATTAGAATAAACGAACCATTAATATCTAAAATTGTTGATAGATTAAGTTCAGTTTCGTTATTACCCAGCGATCATGCATATAGCTCGTTTATGATACAAGATATACGCTCAATTTGATTCAGTTTAAAAACGAATAAAACTATTTCTGTTAACGTAATGTTTCAATTTCATTTACTGTCTGTGACACAAGGGAAAAGAAGAAAATGTGATCTCCTGATAGTTTCATTTCTGCAACACTATTATGGTTGAGGGAGCAGTTGGCAGAGTGTCAAGAAACGGTTAAACGTCTGGGGTCTTCTTTCAATTCAAAAACTCAACAGAGAAACTAGAGAATAAAATAAAAATTAAAAAAAATAGATTCCTCATTCTTTTTACCTGATGTCTTCAGATGATTTCAAAAAAGAAAAAAATTTGATCAAAAAGTTCCCTGATACAGACATTCAGGTATGCTGGAGGAAACTTAGTTCACCTTGGCTTTTCCAATTATGATTAGCAACACTGACTCTTACGTAAGAACAAACTTCTTTTAGTAACAATTTCAAGGGGCAAGATATAAAGTCAATTCAATCGATGAGAAAACTGAGATCACGCTCAAATCTGCCTAATATTGCAGCTGAATTTTTTCAATTTGAGTGAGACGTCATGTGTCAGCAAAAAATTTTGGTCAGCCATTGTAATCTCGATATCGTGTACCAACATAACCGACTAAACGTTGTTGTTGTTGTTGTTTGCCTCAATCGTTTTGGGCTCGCAGGTCTGGAGGCCCAGAAACTTGACGGCTTCCACTGGGTTCCTCCAAAGCGTTTCGGGTGTCAATCGGGTCCTTCTTTTTGGGCTACTGAACAGATGCCTTGTTGTGTGTTCGGATTTCCGGCAGTCAGGGCATTTGTCATCGTCTGAGCGTTTGATGCGGTGATGATTGATGATTGTACAATAGCTTCGCATCATATCGTTAAGACACGTTCTCTTGATCAAAGCAACAACATCAAAGTTCAGCCGGTAAAACTGGTAGTTGAGTCTGATAAGACATCGAGCGCATTCAAAGAAAAGCAACGTCGTGGATAATCAGTAACTGGGAAATTAGTTACAAGCAAAGACTGACCACACTGAAGTTGCTGCCTTTGTCATATTACTTTGAATTGCATGATCTATTAATGCTCATCTCACTGCTTAAAGGATCTTACAATATAAAAATACCCATTAAAACAAACAATAATGAAGGGTTGTTAAGCACACGTCAAAACGAGCTAATAACAATTAATAAAACAAGAACAAGGAAGGCTGATGAAAACTTCTGGAAAAGAACCAGTTATTTACTAAATATAATACGAAAAGCAGGGAACGTCGATCTCGATCAAATTGATAAAAAATATTAAACGAAAATATACTGGAACTACTGCTTCAAAAGTTATTCGGAAGTCGACTTATGTTCCTGGGCTTTCAACTGCAGCTGTGGACATTGTAACCCGGTGCAGAAGCTCAGCTCAGTCGTTATATGAAGGGTGCAAACCCATGTGGAAAGACCCACAGAAGCCTAAACTCTCTCTCTCTCTCTCTCTCTCTCTCTATCTCTAGCTATTTTAGTAATGATCTTGCTCGGTCACAACCTTAGTTCAACTGGTTATTAAAACCGAGAAGCATTAGAATAAACGAACCATTATTATATAAAATTGTTGATAGATTAAGTTCCTTTTCGTTATTACCCAGCGATCATGCATACAGCTCGTTTATGATACAAGATATACGCTCAATTTGATTTAGTTTAAAAAACGAATAAAAACTATTTCTGTTAACGTAATGTTTCAATTTCATTTACTGTTTGTGACACAAGGGAAAAGAAAAAAATGTGATCTCCTGATAGTTTCATTTCTGCAACACTATTATGGTTGAGGGAGCAGCTGGCAGAGTGTCAAGAAACGGTTAAACGTCTGGGGTCTTCTTTCAATTCAAAAACTCAACAGAAAAACTAGAGAATAAAATAAAAATTAAAAAAAATAGATTCCTCATTCTTTTTACCTGATGTCTTCAGATGATTTCAAAAAAGAACAAAATTTGATCAAAAAGTTCCCTGATACAGACATTCAGGTATGCTGGAGGAAACTTAATTCACCTTGGCTTTTCCAATTATGATTAGCAACACTGACTCTTACGTAAGAACAAACTTCTTTTAGTAACAATTTCAAGGGGCAAGATATAAAGTCAATTCAATCGATGAGAAAACTGAGATCACGCTCAAATCTGCCTAATATTGCAGCTGAATTTTTTCAATTTGAGTGAGACGTCATGTGTCAGCAAAAAATTTTGGTCAGCCATTGTAATCTCGATATCGTGTACCAACATAACCGACTAAACGTTGTTGTTGTTGTTGTTTGCCTCAATCGTTTTGGGTTTCGCAGGTCTGGAGGCCCAGAAACTTGACGGCTTCCACTGGGTTCCTCCAAAGCGTTTCGGGTGTCAATCGGGTCCTTCTTTTTAAGCTACTGAACAGATGCCTTGTTGTGTGTTCGGATTTCCGGCAGTCAGGGCATTTGTCATCGTCTGAGCGTTTGATGCGGTGATGATTGTATGATTGCAGGAGGCAGCTGAAGCCTGAACGGGGTTGCGCTAGTTGTCTTCTGCTGCCTCTTGGAAAGGTCTTCTCGTCTTCTTGTCTTCAATGGATGCGCGTTTCAGACGTGGAGGCTCCAATGGATGCGCGTTCTAGACGTGTAGTCGACACCCACCAAAAATGGGTGCAAATGCAAACTCTTCCCTCCAAAGAAGGAAGACGATATCCGAAGACAATTCCAGGGATATTCCAACCAAGTCTTCTCAATCGTCCCGACTAAACGTCGGAATTGCCCTCGAACGACTAGCGGGAGCTCTAATGAATGGCAGCCTGCTTCAGTCGGGGGGAGCTTAAATGGGACTAAGAAGTTCAATGTTGGGCTTCAAATAACCACATTAGAGGTTAACATGTACCAATATAAAGAATTAAAGTAAAAAATGGCACCAGTTTCGGCGCACTTGTCATTTGACTTTTAGTATTAAGTTGCCGCCAATTGAGTTCAGCTGCTTGAAATTGTGATTGAGAGAGTTTTAGATCACGGGAAATGCACAAAGTCAAGGGCGTAAAAGTCACTCGAAAAGTCAAAATTGTCAAGCAAAAATTTTGTATAGAAAAAGACACAAGTTTAAAATAACTGCTATAGTAAGTTCCACAATTGAACAACGAAATTCTGATCTCCTCGTGTTTTAAATGTGAACTTTGACCTTTGAAATGTTCGATAGCGTTGCAACTTTATGGGACTGACTATATGACTTTCATTCAAGAGCAACTAATGAAATCTGACAGTTAAAAAACAGATGAAAAAGATCCAAACACTCTTTGGATGTAGAATCTGTATCAAATAATCAGGAATTACTAGCTCTGCTTGAAAAAATATCAAATTTGTCTTTAGCTGAGTTGACCTTAATGGTTGACAAAGGAAAAGTAGAATGGGTTTTGCACAATCTAGGCAAGCACTTAACAAAACAGGAAAACAGTATCCAAGCAACCTCAGACCCAAGCGAGATCCTGATTTCCATGCTCGTTTTTTTCAGTTTTGGTAGAGTCTCGGTTTTGGTAGAGAAAGCTAGAAAAGTGTTTACTAGAAATATAGAAAAATATCTACCCAATAATTGAAGATCCAGTTTAAAACAGTTTAAAACAGTTTAAAAAAGTTTAAAACAGTTCAATTTTGTGTTCCCTGTGATAAACTGAAAATTCGAAACCTCGAGTTGTTCAATGAAGGCAAGAAAGTAGATTTAGGAGATAACCATGAAGGGTGGTTACTGAGTTTCGTCAAAATTCTTCTAAGTAATACAAGAAGCCTAGCAAGCCTGGAAAGAAGATCAGAAATTGCTAATGCAGTAATGCTCAATGTCTAACATTATTTGTGCTTGCGAAACATGGTTAAACAACATTTCATCATCTGAACACTTCTTAGACAACTACACCATATATAGATAAGACAGAACACAAAATGCAGAAAACAACACTTACGGAGGGGCAACGATTGTCATAAAAAACAGCCTAGCATCTGAACAACTTAATACTGACCAACCCGACTATTCACTCACCTGCAGACTAGAAATTAACAAACTCATCTTTTTCTTCTGTGTTCTACAATTCCCCAAAAGGAAGTGGGTACAGATACAGACAAGAGGACTTTGGAACACTTCTGCCAGCCCTACCAAAAAACAGCACAGCAATAATCTGTGGAGATCTTAACTTTCAGAAAACAAACTGGCACAACTTCTCAAGTGAGGACACTGACGAACAGGACGTACTAGAACTCTTTGAAAACAATTTTTCCAAAGTGTTGGTTTTAACACCCGCGAAAACAACATACTGGACGTTGCCTTCTATCGAAATTGTTACATGCACTCCGCTCTTGACGAATTCACAAAAACATTTAACTGCTCAGGTCACAATGCAATCAGTCTTCTAGTTGAGCGCCCCCCTACAGAAATGACATCAACTTTGAGAACTTTTCGAAGTTTTGGAAGAGCTGATTACTCGGAAGTAAACGAAATGATCAAAAATGCTGACTTCAAACCAGTGTGTAAAACAAACATAAACAACATGTGCGAAGATATGTACGGCTTTTTCGACGAGGTAGCACAAGCAATGATTCCCAAAAGGACCAGGCATAGGCAATCTCAACCACCTTGGATTACAAAAAGTACGTCCAATTTGATGAAAAAGTTGAGCACTCAATGGAAACTCGTAGCGAACAAACCAGTGTCATATCGGAAAAGAATTGTAAGGAAATTTCAAAACATAGCGACAGAGGCCGCAGGAATAGATCGGTGTAATTATCAAGAGAAAATAATGAGCACCAGAGAAACAAGTGTAATTTTCAAACATCTCAAAAGTCTTAATAAGTCACCAAAACTCCCAAAAGTTCTAATCAATGATGGAAGATCCGCATCCAACATTGAAGACAAAATAAATTTTCTTAAACGATTTCATTCATTCTGTCTGCACTCATAAACATTTCTTTAGCATAGAAGACATCAATTCTATGAACCCAACTTTAGCAAACTTCTGTATATCAAAGCAAAAAAATAATTGAATACAAACGGAGCTCGACATCACTAAGACTAGAGGCCCTTACGGGTACCCCCTATCTTCTACCAAAAAACAGCAAAACCAAAGACTGATGTCTTATACCTAGTCTTTAAGAACATAAAGCGGTTGAGAAAAATTCCCGACTAATGGAAAATCGCATCAGTGGAGTCGACCCCCACCAAAAATGGGTGTAATTGCATGCTCTTCCCTCCAAAGAAGGAAGACGATATCCCAAGACAAGTCCAAGGATATTCCAACCAAGTCTCCTCAATCGTCCCGACTAAACGTCGGAATTGCTCTCAAACGACTAGTGGGAGCTCTAATCAATTGCAGCCTGCTTCAGTCGTGGGGGGGAGGAGAGAGGGGGAGCCTAAATGGGACTAAGAAAATCAATAGTGGGCTTCAAATAACGACATTAGAGAATAAGATATACCACTATAAAGAATTAAAGTAAAAAATGGCACCAGTTTCGGCGCACTTGTCATTTGATTTTTAGTATTAAATTGCCGTCAATTGAGTTCAGCTGCTTGAAGTTGTGATTGAGAGAGTTTTAGATCACGGGAAACGCACAAAGTCAAGCGCGTAAAAGTCACTCGAAAAGTCAAAATTGTCAAGCGAAAATTTTGTATAAAAAAAGACACACGTTTAAAATAACTGCTATATTAAGTTCCATAAGTGAACAACGAAATTCTGATCTCCTCGTGTTTTAAATGTGAACTTTGTCCTTTTAAACGTTCGATAGCGTTGCAACTTTATGGGACTGACTATATGACTTCCGTTCAAGAGCAATTAATAAAATCTGACAGTTAAAAAACAGATGAAAAAAATTCAAACACTCTTTGGATGTAGAGTCTGCATCAAATAATCAGGAATTACTAGCTCTGCTTGAAAAATTATCAAATTTGTTTTTAGCTGAGTTGACTTTAATGGTACACAAAGGAAAAGTAGAATGGGTTTTGCACAATCTAGGCAAGCAGTTAACAAAAAAGGAATTCAGTAACCAAGCAACCTCAGACCCAAGAAAAATCCTGATATCCAAGCTCGTTTTTTTCAGTTTTGGTAGAGTCTCGGTTTTGGTAGAGAAAGCTAGAAAAGTGTTAACTAGAAATATAGAAAAATATCTACCCAATAATTGAAGATCCAGTTTAAAACAGTTTAAATCAGTTTAAAAGTTTAATTTTGTGTGCCCCGTGATAAACTGAAAATTCGAAACCTCGAGTTGTTCAATGATAGCAAGAATGTGGATTTAGGAGATAACCATGAAGGGTGGTGACTAGGTTTTGTCAAAATTCTTCTAATTAATACAAGAAGCCTAGCAAGCCTGGAAAGAAGATCAAAAATTGCTAATGCAGTAATGCTCAATGTCTAACATTATTTGTGCTTGCGAAACATGGTTAAACGACATTTCATCATCTGAACTACTCTTAGACAACTACACCATATATAGATAAGACAGAACACAAAATGCAGAAAACAACACTTACGGAGGGGCAACGATTGTCATAAAAAACAGCCTAGCATCTGAACAACTTAATACTGACCAACCCGACTATTCACTCACCTGCAGACTAGAAATTAACAAACTCATCTTTTTCTTCTGTGTTCTACAATTCCCCAAAAGGAAGTGGGTACAGATACAGACAAGAGGACTTTGGAACACTTCTGCCAGCCCTACCAAAAAACAGCACAGCAATAATCTGTGGAGATCTTAACTTTCAGAACACAAACTGGCACAACTTCTCAAGTGAGGACACTGACGAACAGGACGTACTAGAACTCTTTGAAAACAATTTTTCCAAAGTGTTGGTTTTAACACCCGCGAAAACAACATACTGGACGTTGCCTTCTATCGAAATTGTTACATGCACTCCGCTCTTGACGAATTCACAAAAACATTTAACTGCTCAGATCACATTGCAATCAGTCTTCTGGTTGAGTGCCCTCATACAGAAATGAAACCAACTTTGAGAACTTTTCGAAGTTTTGGAAGAGCTGATTACTCGGAAGTAAGCAAAATGATCAAAACTGCTGACTTCAAACCAGTGTGTTACACAAACATAAACAACATGTGCGAAGAGAGGTACGACTTTTTCGACGAGGTAGCACAATTAATGATTCCCAAAAGGACCAGGCATAGGCAATCTCTACCACCTTGGATTACACCAAGTACGTCCAATTTGATGAAAAAATTGGACACTCAGCGTAAACTCGTAGCGAACAAACCAAAACCGGCGTCATATCGGAAAAATATTGTAAGGAAATTTCAAAACATTGTGACAGAGGCAGCAGAAATAGATCGGTTTAATTATCAAGAGAAAATAATGAGCACCAGAGACAGAAGTGTGTTCTTCAAACATCACAAAAGTCTTAATAAGTCAGCAAACCTCCCAAAAGTTCTAATCAATGGTGGAAGATCAGCATTCAACATTAAAGACAAAATAAATTTGTTGAACGACTTCTTTCATTCTGTCTACACTCATAAACATTTCTTTAGCATAGAAGACACCAATTTTATGAACCCAACTTTAGCAAACTTCTGTATATCAAAGCAAAAAAATTTATTGAATACAATTGGAGCTCGACATCTTTAAGACTAGAGGCCCTAACGGGTACCCCCTATCTTCTACCAAAAAATGCTGGTCAGGAATTATCGTCCGGTTTCTCTACTGAATATCGACAGTAAAATTTTTGAAAATTGCATGTACGAGCCACTATATGAACACTTTGAAAAACACTTGAAAAAGCATCAGCATGGATATATTCGAGGTAGATCTGTAACTACAAATATGCTTTCCTTCCTGCAAAAAATTTACAAGGCAATGTATAAGAACACAAGTGACAACATATTTATTTTCTACTCTGACTTGTCCAAAGCTTTCGACAAAGTAACGCATGAAGAATTACTCATAAAAGTAGGTCAAATTGGTGTGGGCGGATGCTTCCTCGATGTTTTGGTTGACTATCTCCACAATAGAAGACAATTCGTCAGAGCTGATAACACAAGCTCCAGGATCCTTGGAGTCACAAGTATTTCCCCAAGGATCTCTTCTTGGACCGCTTCCGTTCTGTATACTCATCAAAGTCCTCCCAGATTTCCTAAGATTTAGCGATCCACACCTGATTGTTGATGACCTGAAGAATGGAACTTGCAGTCAACAAGAGTGCAAAACTAAACATAAGAGGGCCAAAAAAGGATTTTGAACTCTTGAATCAAAATTTGAACTCTCAGTCAAGGACCTTGGTATAAACGTCAGTAAGAAACTGACATGGTCGGCTCATATAATTGCTCGACTCAAGAAAGCAAACAGAGTCCTTTACTTGATAAGGAGAAAAGTCGCATGTGCCATAAAACCCTTCGTAAAATTGGAATTTTACAAATCGCTGGTTCTGCAATTCTTGTTATACGGAATCAGCTGTACCACGCACTCAAAATCTGATTTAAGCAATCTCGAAAAACTCCAATGGAAAGCAGTTAGGTGGACAACAGGACAAAACGAGTCTCATGAGAATCAACTGAGGCTTTTGAACATCTTGCCCGTACCAATGTACACGCTGATGAATGATCTCTTCGCCCTCTCAAAGCTTACTCAAGAAGGAAGAGACGATATTGAAATACCTGAAATAAACGAGGAATATCCACAGAATTGTACACGCTCAGAAAAGTAAGGCTCGAAAAGGCGCAAAAGGAATTCGTTTTCAAAACTAGCAAACCGAGTCGACAATGAAATAAATTTTAAGGAACCGCGAGGACTAAAAAACCGAAAACTAAACTTGATGCGGAAGTTTGTTAATAAATCGTTCAACACTCAAAATATCTGCACGTGGCAACTGTGCTCCGATTGTCACAGATGCAGAAATTCACGGACAATTCTCTAAAAGCAAAACTCAAGGGTCAGAACGACCCCTCGACAAGCAGTCGTAAATTCCCAACAACAACAAATCTAAAAATTATCATGAGATTAGTGTTTTTTCCACTTTTTCGTACTGTTAATTTTCTCACCAAATGAACTTTGATGATTTGATATACTTTGCTTGCAATGAAGGTTGCAATGTTGGCAAAGACAATACTCTCAGTTTTCCTCAACTGAGTTTTTTTCTGTCCCTCTAATTACAAATTCCCCACGTACGTATGATCAATTCGAATAATCAAAGTTGCATAGAACTCTTAGAAAACTCGTGAACTTGATTGAGTCCATTATGTTGCACACCATCAATTTGCGCATTAACAAATCGAAAAAAAATCTTCTCATCACATTGCTTTTGTTGTTCACTTTGTCAGTTCTGTGACATTTCAATCAGTCCAATTTTAAATGCAATATGGATGATGGTTTTGAAATATTTGCGTAGAAGCTCGCAGAATTTGTTAACAAAATGTTCATTTCTTTAAAAACTCTTTCCTAACTAAAAAGGTCAAAAAATACTGTTCCCACTTCCTTGCCGTTGAATGCATCTCTCTGATAGAGGGACCCTAATTTCTGCACAAAACAGTTTGTTCGAGAAGCTAGAGAAACAAACGAGAAAAAAACTTAACTTCGTTTTTCTTTTTTCTCGAGAACTTTTTTGTAACATGAACATAACAAGTATCAAAGTCGTGTCTTGGGACAATGCTTCTGGCAAATGAAACCAGAGAAACTAATTGTAAGGCTAAAAATCAAAAGCTTATATTTGTATTAATAGGAAATTATCTACTTTGATTATTCTTTTAATGAAAAAACATTGAGAACTTTTCGAAGATTTGGAAGAATTGATTACTCGGAAGTAAGCGAAATGATCAAAAATTGCTGACTTCAAACCAGTGTGTTACACAAACCAAACATAAACAACATGTGCAAAGAGATGTACGACTTTTTCGACAAGGTAGCACAAGCAACGACTCCCAAAAGGACCAAGCATAGGCAATCTTTACCACCTTGGATTACACCAAGTACGTCCAATTTGATGAAAACTTTGAACACTCAGCGGAAACTCGTAGCGAACGAAACAACGTCATATCGGAAAAACAACGTAAGGAATCTTCAAAACATTGTGACAGAGGCCGCAGAAATAGATCGGTGTAATTATCAAGAGAAAATAATGAGCACCAGAGATACCAATGTGATTTTGAAACATCTCAAAAGTCTTAATAAGTCACCAATCCTCTCAAAAATTCTAATCAGTGGTGGAAGATCAGCATCCAACATTGAAGACAAAATAAACTCACTAAACAGCTTCTTTCATTCTGTCTACACTCATAAACATTTCTTTAGCATAGAAGACATCAATTCTGTGAACCCAACTTTAACAAACTTCTGTATATCAAGGCAAAAACTTAATCGAAAACAATCGGAGCTCGACATCACTGAAACTACAGGCCCTAACGGTTACCCCCTATCTTCTACCAAAAACAGCAAAACCAATGACTGATGTCTTATACCTAGTCTTTAAGAACATAAAGCGCTTGAGAAAACTTCCCGACCACTGGAAAATTGCATCAGTCACCCCTATTTATAAAAAGGGCGAAAAGAGGCTGGTCACGAAATATCGTCCGGTTTCTCTACTGAATGTCGACAGTAAAAATTTCGAAAAATGCATGTACGAGCCACTATATGAGCAATTTGAAAAACACTTGAGCCAGCATCAGCAAGGTTTTATTCGAGGTAGATCTGTAACTACAAATATGCTTTCCTTCCTGCAAAAAATTTACAAGGCAATGTATAAGAACACAAGTGACAACATATTTATTTTCTACTCTGACTTGTCCAAAGCTTTCGACAAAGTAACGCATGAAGAATTACTCATAAAAGTAGGTCAAATTGGTGTGGGCGGATGCTTCCTCGATGTTTTGGTTGACTATCTCCGCAATAGAAGACAATTCGTCAGAGCTAATAACACAAGCTCCAGGATTTCTGAAATCACAAGTGGCGTCCCCCAAGGATCGCTTCTTGGACCGCTTCTGTTCTGTATAATCATCAACGACCTCCCAGATGTCCTAAGATTTAGCGATCCACACCTGTTTGTCGACGGCCTAAAGATTGGAACTTGCAGTTGACAAGAGTGCAAAACTAAACATAAGAGGGCCAAAAAAGGATTTTGAACTCTTGAATCAAAATTTGAACTCTATGCAAGCAGTCGAGGACCATGGTATAAACGTCAGTAAGAAACTGATATGGTCATATAATTGCTAGACTCAAGACAGCAAAGAGAGTCTTTTACTTGATAAGGAGGAATATCGCCTGTGCCCTAAAACCGTTCACAAAACTGTGATTATACAAATCGCTGCTTCTGCAACTCTTGTTATACGGAATCAGCTGTACCACGCCTTCAAAATCTGATTTAGGCAATCTCGAGAAACTCCAGTCGAAAGCATTTAGGTGGAGATCAGGACAAAACGACTCCTATGAGAATCAACTGAGGCTTTTGAACATCTTGCCATTACCAATGTACATGCAGATGAACGATCTCTTCCCCTCTCAAATCTTACTCAAGAAGGAAGAGACGATATTGAAATACCTGAAATAAACATAGTCCGAGGAAGATCCACAGAATTGTACACGCTCAGAAAAGTAAGGCTCGAAAAGGCGAGAAACGAATTCGTTTTCAAAACTAGTAAACCGAATTGACAATGAAATAAAATTTAAGGAACCGCGAGAACTGAAAAACCGAATACTAAATTTGATGTGGAAGTTTGTTAATAAATCGTTCAACACTCAAAATATCTGCACGTGGCAACTGTGCTCTGATTGTCACAGATGCAGAAACTCACGGACAATTCTCTAAAAGCAAAACTCAAGGGTCAGAACGACCCCTCGACAAGCAGTCGTAAATTCCCAACAACAACAAATCTAAGAATTATCATGAGATTAGAGTTTTTTCCACTTTTTCGTACTGTTAATTTTCTCACCAAATGTATTTTGATGATTTGATATACTTTGCTTGCAATGAAGGTTGCAATGTTGGCAAAGACAATACTCTCAGTTTTCCTCATCTGATTTTTTTTCTGTCCGTCTAACTACAAGTTCCCCACGTACGTATGATCAATTCGAATAATCAAGTTGCATAGAACTCTTAGAATACTCGTGAACTTGATTGTGTCCAGTATGTTGCACAGCACCAATATCGCATTAATGAACCTAAAAAAATCTTTCTCATCACATTGCTTTTGCTCCTCACTTTGTCAGTTCTGTGACATTTCAATCAGTTCAGTTTTAAATGCAATATGGATGATGGTTTTGAAGATTTTCGTAGAAGCTCGCAGAGTTTCTTTAAAAACTGTTTCCTAAAGAAGTAAAAAAAATACTTTTCCCACTTCCTTGCCGTTGAATTACACAAAGTACGTCCAATTTGATGAAAAAGTTGGACACTCAGCGTAAACTCGTAGCGAACAAACCAAAACCGGCGTCATATCGGAAAAATATTGTAAGGAAATTTCAAAACATTGTGACAGAGGCCGCAAAAATAGATCGGTGTAATTATCAAGAGAAAATAATGAGTACCAGAGACACCAGTGTGATTTTCAAACATCTCAAAAGTCTTAATGAGTCATCAAACCTCCCAAAAATTCTAATCAATGGTGGAAGATCAGCATCTAACATTGAAGACAAAATAAACTTACTAAACGATTTCTTTATTCTGTCTACACTCATAAACATTTCTTTAGCATAGAAGGCATCAATTCTATGAACCCTACTCTAACAAACTTCTGTATATCAAAGCAAAAAAATTAATCGAATACAATCGGAGCTCGACATCACTAAGACTAGAGGCCCTAACGGGTACCCCCTATCTTCTACCAAAAAACAGCGAAACTATTGATGGATGTCTTATACCTAGTCTTTAAGAACATATAGCGCTTGAGAAAAATTCCCGACCAATGGAATATCGCATCAGTCACCCCTATTTGTAAGAAGGACGACAGGAGCCTGGTCACTACTTTTTTGTCCGGTTTCTCTACTGAATATCGACAGTAAAGTTTTTGAAAAATGCATGTACGAGCCACTATATGAGCATTTTGAAAACACTTGAGCAAGCATCAGCATGGTTTTATTCGAGGTAGACCTGTAACTACAAATATGCTTTCCTTCCTGCTAAAAATTTACAAGGCAATGGACAAGAACACAAGTGACAACATACTTACCTTCTACTCTGACCACTCCAAAGGTTTTGACAAAGTACCGCATACAGAATTACTCATTAAGAAGGTCAAATTGGTGTGGGCGGATGCTTCCTCGAAGTTTTGGTTGACTATCTCCACAATAGAAGACAACTCGTCAGAGCTGATAACACAAGCTCCAGGATTTTTGAAATCACAAGTGGCGTCCCCCAAAGATCTCTTCTTGGACCAGATCTGTTCTGTATACTCATCAACGACCTCCCAGATGTCCTAAGATTTAGCGATCCACAGTTGTTTGCTGATGAGTTGAAGATTGTAACTTGCGGTCGACAAGTGTGCAATACTAAACATAAGAGGGCCAGAAAAAGGCCCTCCTAAATCACCTAAATCACAATTGAACTCTTAAATCACAATTTGAACTCTATGCAAGCAGTCAAGGACCTTGGTATAAACGTCAGTAAGAAACTGACATGGTCGGCTCATTTAAATGCTAGACTCAATAAAACAAACAGAGTCCTTTACTTCATAAGGAGGAAAGTCGCCTGTGCCGTAAAACCCTTCATAAAACTGGGATTATGCAAATCGCCGGTTCTGCAACTCTTGTTATACGAAATCAACTGCACCAAGCCCTCAAAATCTGATTTAGGCAATCTTGAAAAACTCCAGCGGAAAGCAGTTAGGTTGATAACAGGACAAAACGAGCCCTATGAGAATCAAATGAGGCTTTTGAACATCTGGCCATTACCATTGTACATACAGATGAACGATTTCCTCATCCTCTCAAAGCTTACTAAAGATGGAAAAGACGATATTGAAATACCTGAAATAAAAAAAGTTCGAGGAAGATCCACAGAATTGTACACGCTCAGAAAAGTAAGGCTCGAAAAGGCGCGAAACGAATTCGTTTTCAAAACTAGCAAAACGAATCGACAATGAAATACATGAAAAACAATGATTTAAAGGAACAACGAGGACTGAAAAACCGAATACTAAACTTGATGTGGAAGTTTGTTAATAAATCGTTCAACGCTCGTTCAAAAATATCTGCAAGTGGCAACTGTGTTGCGATTGTCACAGATGCAGAAATTTACAGACAATTCTCTAAAAGCAAGACTCAAGGGTCAGAACGACCCCTCGACAAGCAGTCGTAAATTCCCAAAAACAACAAATCTAAGAATTATCATGAGATTAGAGTTTTTTCCACTTTTTTCGTACTGCTAATTTTCTCAACAAATGTATTTTGATGATTCGATATACTTTGCTTGCAATGACGGTTGCAATGCCGGCAAAGATAATACTCTCAGTTTTCCTCAACTGAATTTTTTTCTGTCCGTCTAACTACAAATTCCCCACGTACGTATGATCAATTCGAATAATCAAAGTTGCATAGAACTCTTAGAAAACTCGTGAACTTGATTGAGTCCAGTATGTTGCACACCATCAATTTGCGCATTAACAAATCGAAAAAAAATCTTCTCATCACATTGCTTTTGTTGTTCACTTTGTCAGTTCTGTGACATTTCAATCAGTTCAATTTTTAATGCAATATCGATGATGGCTCTCAAGATTTGCGTAGAAGCTTGCAGAATTTCTTTAAAAACTCTTTCCTAACTAAAAATGTCAAAAAATACTGTTCCCACTTCCTTGCCGTTGAATGCATCTTTCTGATAGAGGGACCCTAATTTCTGCACAAAAAAGTTTGTTAGAGAAGCTAGAGAAACGAACGAAAGAAAAACATATCAACTTCGTTTTTTCCTTTCTCACGAGAACTGTTTTGTAAAATGAACATAACAAGTATCAAAGTCTTTTCTTGGGACACTGCTTCTGGCAATTGAAACCAGAGAAACTAATTGTAAGGCAAAAAATCAAAAGCTTATATTTGTATTAATAGGAAATTATCTAATTTGATTATCTTTTTTTAAAAGATTTTGAGAACTTTTCGAAGATTTGGAAGAATTGATTACTCGGAAGAAAGCGAAATGATCAAAATTGCTGACTTCAAACCAGTGTGTAAAACAAACATAAACAACATGTGCGAAAAGATGTACGACTTTTTTGACAAGGTAGCACAAGCAACGATTCCCAAAAGGACCAGGCATAGGCAATCTCAACCACCTTGAATTACACCAAGTACGTCCAATTTGATGAAAAAGTTGGACACGCAGCGTAAACTCGTAGCGAACAAACCAAAACCGACGTCATATCGGAAAAATATTGTAAGGAATTTTCAAAACATTGTGACAGAGGCCAAAGAAATAGATCGGTGTAATTATCAAGAGAAAATAATGAGTACAAGAGACACCAGTATGATTTTCAAACATCTCAAAAGTCTTAATAAGTCACAAACCTCGCAAAAATTCTAATCAATCGTGGAAGATCAGCATACAACATTGAAGACAAAATAAACTTACTAAACGAGTTCTTTCATTCTGTCTACACTCATAAACTTTTCTTTAGCATAGAAGGCATCAATTCTATGATCCCTACTTTAACAAACTTCTGTATATCAAAGCAAAAAATTAATCGAATACAATCGGAGCTCGACATCACTAAGACTAGAGGCCCTAACGGGTACCCCTATCTTCTACCAAAAAACAGCGAAACAAATGATTGATGTCTTATACCTAGTCTTTAAGAACATAAAGCGCTTGAGAAAAATTCCCGACCAGTGGAAAATTGCATCAGTCACCCCTATTTATAAGAGGGGCGACAGGAGGCTGGTCACTGATTATCGCCCGGTTTCTCTACTGAATGTCGACAGTAAAAATTTCGAAAAATGCATGTACGAGCCACAATATGAGCACTTTGAAAAAAACTTGAGCAAGCATCTGCATGGTTTTATTCGAGGTAGATCTGTAACTACAAATATGTTTTCCTTCCTACAAAAAATTTACAAGGCAATGGACAAGAACACAAGTGACAACATAGTTACCTTCTACTCTGACTTCTCCAAAGCTTTCGACAAAGTACCGCATATAGAATTACTCATAAAAGTAGGTCAAATTGGTGTGGGTGGATGCTTCCTCGAAGTATTGGTTGACTATCTCCACAATAGAAGACAATTCGTCAGAGCTAATAACACAAGCTCCAGGATTTCTGAAATCACAAGTGGCGTCCCCCAAGGATCGCTTCTTGGACCGCTTCTGTTCTGTATAATCATCAACGACCTCCCAGATGTCCTAAGATTTAGCGACCCACAACTGTTTGCCGATGACCTGAAGATTGGAACTTGCAGTCGACAAGAGTGCAAACCTAAACATAAGAGGGCCAAAAAAGGATTTTGAACTCTTGAATCAAAATTTGAACTCTATGCAAGCAGTCAAGGACCTTGGTATAAACGTCAGTAAGAAACTGACATGGTCGGCTCATATAATTGCTAGACTCAAGAAAGCAAACAGAGTCCTTTAATTGATAAGGAGGAAAGTCGCCTGTGCCATAAAGCCCTTCATAAAATTGGTATTTTACAAATCGCTGGTTCTGCAATTCTTGTTATACGGAATCATATGTACCAAGCCCTCAAAATCTAATTAGGCAATCCTGAAAAACTCCAGCGGAAATCAGTTAGGTGGATAACAGGACGAAACGAGCCCTATGAGAATTAACTGTACATACAGATGAACGATTTCCTCACACTCTCAAAGCTTGCTAAAGAAGGAAGAGACGATATTGAAATACCTGAATTAAACAAAGTTCGAGGAAGATCCACAGAATTTTACACGCTCAGAAAAGTAAGGCTCGAAGAGGCGCGAAACGAATTCGTTTTCAGAATTAGCAAAGTGAATCGACAATGAAATCAATTTTATGGAACCGCGAGGACTGAAAACCGAATATTGACTTGATATGGAAGTTTGTTAATAAATCGTTTAACACTCAAAATATCTGCACGTGGCAACTGTGTTGCGATTGTCACCGATGCAGAAATTTACGGACAATTCTCTAAACGCAGGACTCAAAGGTCAGAACGACCCCTCGACAAGCAGTCGTAAATTCCCAACAACAACAACAACAAAAACAAATCTAAGAATTATCATAAAATTAGTGTTTTTTCCACTTTTTTCGTACTGTTAATTTTCTCACCAAATGTATTTTGATGATTCGATATACTTTGCTTGCAATGACGGTTGCAATGCCGGCAAAGATAATACTCTCAGTTTTCCTCAACTGAATTTTTTTTCTGTCCGTCTAATTACAAATTTCCCACGTGCGTATGATCAATTCGAATAATCAAATTGGCATAGAACCCTTAAAGAACTCGTGAACTTGATTGTGTCCAGTATGTTGCACAGCATCAATTTGCTTTTTAACGAATCGAAAAAATCTTTCTCATCACATTGCTTTTGTTGCCCACTTTGTCAGTTCTGTGACATTTAATTCAGTTCATTATTAAACGCAATGTGGATGATGGTTTTGCGTAGAAGCTCGCAGAATTTATTAACAAAAAATTCATTTCCTTAAAAACTCTTTCCAAACTAAAAAAGTCAAAAAATAATGATCCCATGTACTTGCCGTTGAATGAATCTCTCTGATAGAGGGGCCCTAATTTCTTCACAACACAGTTTGTTCGAGAAGCTAGAAACAAACGAAAAAAACATTTCAACTTCATTTTTTCCTTTTTCTCGAGAATTTTTTTGCAACATGAACATAACAAGTATCAAATTCGCTTCTTGTGGCACTCCTTCTGGCAAAAAAATCAAAAGCTTATATATGTAATAATATGAAATTATCTAGTTTGATTAATTTTTTGATTGAAAAAAAATTATCGCTTAGCTTTTCGATTCTCATGTCTTAAGAAGACTGGTTTTTGTCCAATAGAAAATCTTTTGGGATGCCTCAAACTAAAATCACAAAAATCGTAACAAAGAAAGTTCAAGAAAAGTAATGGAAAAATAATTTTTCCAGATTTTGTTCATTTGAATACCCCCTTTCTATAAGGTAATTTTCTCTTTTTTTTGTTTTTGAACAATTTTAAGAAAAAGAAAAAATATAAACAGAGATATTCCGAAGATGCAGATTGAGATCGAAATTGACTTATTTTTGGTCTGGTTTCATTTTAATTGTCAAAATGTGCTCCAATTCTGCGTGCAGTTTCAGTTAGATTCTATTACTATACTAAATTCAGAATCTAAATTAAAAAATTAAGTTTGATACTAATTTGAGGTAGCCATCACTCCAATGAACTAAACTATGATAACTAATATTCTATGACTTAATGGCAGATTTATATTGTCTATTTTGATTTTGTTCCTTTGACATTGACCATATCAACTACATTGCGTAGTTGAACGCAAAAAAATAAAAATCCATTCAGATCAAACAGTGAGTGACATAGGCCACGAGTCAGGCCTGAAAATCATGACTTATGTTAAGCCAAAAACGTGATAAAAGTATAGCGAAATAAAAAATAGAGCGCCTAAATTATAGCTGTTGAGAAAATGACATTGGCTGTTTATTAGGTATTAATATTTAGTTAATTGATAAATTGAGCAGTAACTTTAAAACATAAATTGAGAGTTTTTTATCCTCGTCTCTTCCCCCAAAAAGTTTCCTTTTCTCGTTTTCCCTTCCACAAGCTACAAAATGTCGTTTCTCTTTTCCTGTACCATGTAGAGTGAAAAATCGACCGAAAAAAACTGAAAAATAAATTCCCTCATTTTGAAAAAATGGGTCAACTACATAAATGAAAGAGTGCACAAACCAGGTAGTAATACCTCTTCGCACCATAAGTATAAGTCTCCAAAACTGATTCTTTGAATCGCAAACGTGAAGACTAGTGAGCTCATTGGACAACGTTGCGAGCAAAAGTAAAGATTTGTGATGGCGATTTAGCAGAAGTTTAATGAGAAACTTAAACCATGGTGCTTCTTAAAAAATTGGGGAAATCCACAATTTCCATCGCTTTCTAAAATTTTTTTCAGTTAGAGTTTTCAACGCAAGTTGCCAAAACTAATTGGAATACAGTTTGTTGAAGCTCATTCAAGACCATAAACCAACAAACCAAGACCAGCTCCACTAAGTTGAAATTAGCGTACAAATAGAGAAAGCGAATGCTAAGTAAAACAAAAGGAATCAGTACGTAAAGATCAATTTTCTTACAACACTGTTAATGAGAACTCATATTTGCCAATTGCAATGATATATTTGTTTCATTAAATTTTTTAAATCAAATTGACCCATATTATCAGTAAAAAGAATGAGGCCTTCTTCTTTTTGTTTCAACTCGGCCTCTGCTGTGTCACGTATTGTACGCAGGAGAGCCAGTCCCAAGCCTGGATAAAGGAGGAGAGTGAGGGTTGGCAGTACATTAGCCATGAAACCACATGCGAACCTGAAACAAAAACTACCCACAAGCTACGTGCCCTGCGAGAACTCGGACTCTTGACAACACCGCACCAAGATGCCAAAAAATTCTTTCTCACCACATTGTTTTTGTTGTTCACCTTGTCAATTCTGTGACATTTCAATTGGCTCAATTTTAATTGGAATATGGCTGATGGTTTTTAGATTTGCGTAGAAGCTCGCAGAATTGATTCACAAAATATTCATTTCTTTAAAAAACACTTTCCTAACTAAAAACTTAAAAATAACGTTCCCACTTCCTTGCCGTTGAATTAAATAATGTCTGATAGAGGGATCCTAATTTCTGCACAAAACATTTTGTTCGAAAAGCTACAGAAATAAACGAAAAAAAATTCAACTTCGTTTTTTTCCTTTTTCTCGAGAATTGTTTTGTAGCGTGAATATAACAAGTATCTAAGTCGTTTCTTGGGGCACTCTTTCTGCCTTCATTGTGTCGACATTGCAGTGGAGAAGAAATTGGTCAACGACATAATTGACTGGTGACCCATCGACCACAGCATCTAACTGATTCAGCTTAACGGCAAACCAGTCCCCATCTCCATTCTTTGTTAATACGCACCGACAAACGGGCCCGACGACACGACCAAAGACGCATTCTACAATAATCTCCCTATAGCCTTTGAACTTATCCCCAAGAAGGAAGTCCCAAATGTAAAGCAAATATGGAAAGCACACTACTTGAGATAGAAACAACAATGAACACAGGCTTGCAGCATTCGCCATATCAAAAAACCGTTTCATTTCCAACAACATTTCATAGAGCAAATCACACCCTTGCCACCTGGATTTCCAATAACCAAAAACGCGAAATCAAATCGACTTTATCTTGGTTGGACATCGCTGGCAATCATGCAGGCTCGAGCCGGTTTTTGAGAACTGCATCCAATATTTTGAAGCCGATGTTCAACAGAGAGATTCCTTGTTAGTTCGAGCACTTATTTTTTTTCCGGAGGCAATTAGAGCTGTCTTTGCATTCTTCAGGGATTGTCCTCTGGCGCCAATTAACTTTAAGAGATGCTCCAGAGCAGATGTTAGGGATTCTAAAACATGCTTGAACATTTCGGATGCTATGCCATCAGAGCCGGCAATTTTATTGTTTTTCAGTTTCTTGATGGTGGTTGTAATTTCCGTCTCAGAACCAGGCGATGTGTCAACTTCCGAAAGTGCCGTGTTGATGGGCTCAATAATTATCTGTTGTTGTGTCGGTCTATTGAGGATTTGTCTAATGTGCGCCGCCCAGTCCTCAATCTTCAGCTTAGTGTCAGTGATGAGTTTTCCTTCATGATCTTTGACTGTGTCGCCACTGTTTGGCCGGACGCCCGTTAATCTCTTCACTGCATTGAACATCTCGCTCATTAACACATTAATCTGAAGCTATGAAGTCGTCGGCTATTTTATCGTAGTAGGAATTTTTGTCCTTACGGATGGAACTCTTAGTTTCTTTCGAAATTTTCTTCTTAGATTTTTGGGTTGGCGCGAGCTTCATCTTTTTGATGAGTTCTAGGGACATAGCGGAGATGTAACGATTGCGAAGGGGCTTCTTGCGCGATACACACAACTCTGCTGATTTGATAATTTGACCACTGCATCTTTGGTTCGTCTCCAGTATCCATCAACGCTTGCTTCCTCGACAGCGGGTAGTTTCGTGGATAACTGCTATCTGTACTTTTCCGAGATGATAGGATTGCAGAGGGAGGCAAAGTCAAAGCGATTTGTTTTGACTTTCTTGGAATGAACAGGGAGTTTAATCCTCAGTCTTGCACAAAGAAGCCTGTGGTGACATCGGAGCAAGCAATTGTGGCTGGAGACCCTTCGGCCATCTGATATTGATGATTGCCAGTGATGTCCAACCAAGATAAAGTCGATTTGATTTCGCGTTTTTTTGTCATTGGACATCCAGCTGGCAAGGGTGAGATTTGCTTTATGGAATGTTGTCTTGGAAATGAAACGGTTTTTTCGATATGGCGAATGTTGCAAGCCTGTGTCCATCGTACTGCATCGAACTACCTGACCTCACTAGCGCCAATGGATGCACAAAGTAAATCTTTTGGCTACAAGAACGGAAAAAGCTAGAAGCGAATTCACCATCTGAAGCTGCAGACTCGCAAACCGATTAGAGGAATATGTTGAATTCAGTAGACCTTATGGACGCAAGAAGAGACTGATAAACCTAATGTGGGAGTTTGTCAATAAACGATTGTGCGATAAGAACGTCTGCACTTGGAAAACTTTTTGCGACTGCCATGTATGCAGAAATAAATGAACTCTATTTTAACAACTAACGACTGGGTATAAATCAGCCCTGCAGCAACCCCGCTGCGAATTCCCAACAACAACAACAATATTAAAGAGTGGACAGGAAGAAGCAAGTGGGCTTCAAACGTAATAAAGGATGTCGCAACTAGATCTTTACAAAAAGGCTGCTAGCTGAACATTGATAGCAACGTTTTTTTATCGACTAAGCTGCCTTTGACAGTGTAATTAGAAATGTTATTTGGAACATTCTAGAGAACCATAGCCTGCCCGGGAACATTGTTGACATACTAAAATGTATGTATACAGAAACTCTTAGTCAATTACGCATTTACGACTCCTTGTCAGAACCCTTCCCTATTGATTCCGAGGTTCGTAAGGGGTCTATTCTTGCCCCCTTTCTTTTTAACCTTGAAGCCGATTGGGTATCTGAGAATGCTCTGTCAAAAGCTCGGTGTTACCTTCGCAGGTAACATCTGCTTGACAGAAGACAACCCAAAAGTCGCCCAAAAGCTCTTAAACTGTTTCATCAATTCTGCAGCCAAATGTGGCCTAGAAATAAATACGTCAAAAACCAAATTTTGGGATCTATTCTGTTTCGGCCCCCCAGCATAGTGAGCATAACTTTTTTTATGACCCACATGCCTACGTGGTATTTTCTTACATAGTAACGTGCTATAGAACATATGATTTGTAACTGGGGGTCATAAAGAAAAACTGGGGGGCCGAAACAGAATAGATCCAAGTTTTGTTTCAATTTTCCTTCTGAACATGTCGAGTGCCTCGGTGAGCCACTGGAACGATTAAACAGCTTTTGCTAACTTGGCAGTAATGTCCAGCTTGATGGTAATTTTAACATGAAGTACCATTACGTATAGAAAAAGCAACGAGCATGATAAAACAACTTGGCAGCTTCTAGAAACAACGATCGATCCCGAACAGAGTCGAACTAAAATTATTCCATGCCGCAGTTGCCAGTCTTTTTCTTTATGCATGCAAAACCTGACCGCTCGAAACATCAGACATAAAAGCGACTGGATTCATTTCACACGAAAAATTCAAGCCACCAGACAACTGTGAACCAATCCAAATCGTCATTCAAAGGCGAAGACTAAAATGGCTTGGCCATGTACTGCGTATGCCCCCCAGGAGCAATCCAGAATTCAACGCTGGAGTTCGTCAAATGATAATCATGGAAACGGACTGCTGGAGAAATGAAGCATACTAGGAGAAACCTTGTCCAGAAAGAAGTAAGACTTCATCTATAAAAACATCGATCTGAATATAAAAACCAAGGAGGAAAACTGTTTCGACATTGCAAAAAACCCAGCTGGAAACGGAGCTCAATGGAGAGGAATTGTTCGAGACATCAGTATGGCGGGCAATGAATAGCGATTTCCGCAAAAAGCATTACAAAGACAAAAACTTCTTAGCTAAGTCAGGACTTCAGCAGCAATTAAGTCATGTCAGGCCGGACAAGGGAAGTCAATACTTCAAAATCAAAATCAATTCTCAAACAACAATTTATTGGTGAGAACTAATTTTTGCTTAATGAAATGACAGATATTTTCCGTTTGTGCCCCCTCCAGCATAGGGGTTGCTTTTTGTTTGCGCCAAGGATTTGTTGTTATTGTACTAGAAATTAAAAAAGGAACACTAAATTCAATCCATTATTGCTGGGCTAAAACAATTGAGTAGATTGCGCAAAACGAAATGACAGTGCAAAAGTATTAATAGTAATAGCAATGTCATTATTGAACAAAAATTGTTTATTCATATTGGAACCCAAGAGTGTAAGTTTTTAAACCTATCTTTGTAAGATTAACAACCTGACAACTGCTCCAAAGGGTCTCTTTGAAATTCCTCAAAAAAAATTGAAGATTTGTTTTCTGAATTTTCTGAGTTTCTGAGTTTTTCAGCTTAGAACTTTTGAAATCATAGCCCCAGTACTCGAGTCCAGTTCTTTCATTTTAAAAAAAAAATTTCCAGGTTAAAAGTTCACGGCTCCTGTTTTGTCAAATGAAGGCAATTAGCTGTTTTTAATCCTCCAGAAGCAATATTTTTGCTTTAATTTCGGAAAATTTTGAATAGGTAGAATTTTAAATTTTAATTTGAGATATCTAGATGAATCGTACTTTTTTCTAAAGAATCTGTTAATTGTCCAATTTAGTTTTAAATCAAGGGTTTGGTAAACTGAATGATAGTTGCTGAATAATGGATGTGATTCAAAACTAATGCTTTTTAAAATGAGTTTTCTCATATTGTCTGCAATGGTTCTCTTTATTGTAAAAGTAGTCTTAAGACCGGCAGCCATTTCTTTAGTACGTGACTTGTTTTTTCTGGGAAAGTAATTAATCTATCAACGTGGACGCCTAAGTGTTTCCTTGCCTCTTTTTCTTCAGTGACAGCATTGTCAGCAACCAACTAAGCTGGTAGTTCATTTTGTTTTGCTAAAGGCTATAAATTCTGTTTTAGAGGCATTGAGAATGAACTCATTTCATTATTTTTGTGTTTCACACTCTAAAATTTTTTGCCATCTTCGATTGAGGTATTAGATGTAAGAACGATTGTATCATCTACATATTGAATAAGTTTTGTTTCATTGTCAAGGTTTTTATGCATGTATTTTATGCATAAATTGAACAGCATTGAACCAAGGACCGTTCGTTGAGTAACTCCTCTTGTGTGGGTTCAATTGGATCTAATACAATGTTTTGTAATAATTACTTGCTGCTCGACAATGGGACAGAAAATTTTTGCTTTTTAGCCTAGACGATATATTAAAACCAATCATCTCTAGTTTTTTATCAAGGATTTTGTCTTTTATGGAGTCAAAGGCCTTGGATAAACACAGTAAAGCAGCAGATACAAAAACGTTTATCACTTTCTGAGCGTACAAAATCAGTACAGTATTTGGTTGCGTCTCTGGTTGAAAATCTTTCTCTAAATCCATATTGCATTTTGGTGATGAGCTTTTCACTCCACAACTAATCTACAGTTTGGTCTATGAGAAGAACAAAATTTTTTGATAAACATGGTGGTACTGAAATTGGCCTGTAGTTGTCTGGATCCTCTGTCTTTTCTTTTATGAAATGTGGTATTACAATGGCCTTTCTCAAATCTTTTTGAAAACTTAGTTTATTGACAGATTGAATAATTATGAATGGTAGATGTCGAACAAGTTTAGACGCTGCATCTTTAAGTGCCCATGCTGATATTGATGAAGGATCTCGTGGTTTATTTTCCTTTAGATGACGTAAGGCGTCATGACTTTCCTTTTCTGTGACAAAACAGAAACTAAATGTTAGTTTTGAAGTGTGGTGTTTCTCTATTGCCCCAGAAAACTGTGGTTCCTGCTCATTTCTGTTGGCCAAGTTGGGAAAATCGAAAATTATGAAGGTTGGCCATTGCTCTTTTCTTGATTATGTAGTCTCCGAAAACGTTTCTCAAACACTTAATGTACGTTTGCATTTTTCTCTGATTCAGTATATTATTTATCTCTTGCCATTTTTACTTTTTTACCTGTTCGCTCCCTCAGCTTCGGTGAAATCTGCATAAAATTTGTTGAAGTCAGATGTTTTCGATTTTAAAACATCTTGCTTTATTTTGAAAAAAGTTTTATAGTATTTTGTCATTTCATAATTTATCTCTGGAAACTTTAAGAGATCTAGTTTTTGGAGTGAGCCATTAATTAGCTAGTTGAAAACTAGTTTTCTTGTTTCGTAAAAAAATAATTTTTCAGAGACGCCTGGTGGTTTAGTGCTTGTGCTAGCAGATAATCAAAAACGTCAATCATTTGAGATTTCATGATTTGACGCCAATCAGTTGGTTTTTTGTATTTCTGAACCAGTAGACCTTAAAGTGTAGTTACTGTAGACAAATTTTCCCTCATCCCTTTTTTTGAGAAATCAATGTTGAAATCGCATGTCGCAATTATCTGTTTATTTTCAGTGGCACCATAGTCAAGGTTTAAAGCTAATTATTTTAAAAACAAGCTAGATTGTTTTTTATTCGGTCAGAATTAAATATACAGCAAAAATTGTTTTCTGTTTGCGATGGTGAGATTTATCCAGATTGATTCAATTTGTGTTTTTTCACCGTTTTTTATTGTCAGACATCTGTGCTCACCTGTCGTTGCGAAAGCATACACAATCGTTCATCAATGGATTGGAGAAATTTTCCTCTGCGGTTTTCGTTCACCAGGTCTCCGTGAAGCAAAATTTGCCGTTTGTATTTGTTGTTATCATCTGTTTCAAGTAAAAAAATTCTTTTAAGATGCTCTGGCGGTTCATGCCTAAAAGTAAGTTTTAATTCTTTTTGCGCTTTATGAAATATTTTTTAGGCCTGTCTTTGGAACAGAATTGGTCCTGGATTTGTTTCAACATCAACAGATCTCAGGAAATTGATTAAAATGACAAGAAAAGAAGTAAAATTCAGGGTTACCAAAAAGGTGACGTTAGTTTTAATGTTAAGGTGAACTTCAAAGAGAGACAATTGCATAGAGTTTTTTAATAACAGAGTTTGTACAAATTTTCTTTCTCTATTGATTTCTCTATTTATTATTACTATAATTTTATAAAGATTTTTTCAATTCTGTAGTATCATCTATAGTTTTCGTTAGGGGAAATGTTGTTACAATATTGAGCATTTGACGCATTTTCAGCAAAATTTGGATTAAATTGATGTTGCGAACAATTCGTGCCTTAAAATTGTGTTTGTGTTGCCTGTTGCATTGAATTTTGTTTGCTTTTGCATATTTAGCGTCATTTAAAAGGCCCTGTAAATGTGTGTGCATTTTGTTAGATAGAATTTTTTTGTTTACTTGACCGTTCGAGCCCAATAACAAGTGTGATAGCATCCAATTATTTAGCAACGGCACTTCAAATTGACTAGGGTATACTTTATGAAAGAATAAATGGTTGTATCCATCGTTGTTGCGCTATGTATTAGCCCCTTAAACTTGTCGATAAAATTGTTTCTGCCCATTCTTTGGGGTTAATTTTTTAGAGGAAGAGCTTCGCATACAATAAAGTCTTCGGTTGGAACTTTACTTTTCACCACAATGTTTAACGAGTTTGGCATAATCCGCAAAGTGGTCTTGTGCATTTTTTTATGATGTCTAAGAACACTCTTACTGCCGTCTTGAAGGATTAGCGTTTTAAGTTTTCTTTCTTCATATTCACTCACAACCTTTAATTTTTCTTTTACGGTGGATCCCCTGTATGAATGTACAGCACAAATTATTGGAATTGTTTTTCATCAAATTCCAATTTAGCAATTATGCTATTGCCCAAAACTAAATTTCGAAGCTCTTCTCAAAACGGTTTTTGGAAAGATCTAACCTTCCGAAGTTGTCTATTTGCGTGCTATTTTCTACTCTGATTCTGGGTTGTGGCTTGATTGCAGGCGCCAGAGTCCTCGCTGAGTCATCGTGCAGTATTGACCTACCATCAAGCATCTTTTGAGCAAGTTTGGTAATAACATCTTTCATAAAATATCTGGTTCCTCCATTAATATTCATAATTCATCAAAAATTTTGAAGGCTTCCTCTCTTGAAGCTCATGTAGGCTTGTTTGTCTATCTTTTTTTTCAAGTGCTTCTAAAAAAGAATCGAAATTGTATTACGGAAGCAAAAAAAACAATTCAGTAATTGGCTATTAATGTTTAAGAGGAGAGCAAAAAAATTTGTCATTCAATGCTATTTAGCTGTTTTAGAACAAAGCAACAAAAAAAGTTAAGAAAACGTCTGCAGAGAAAGCATGAGTCATTTAAAAAGTTTTGTTTAAAAATAGCCCCCAGAAGACACTTGTTGTTGGTGTGGGGTTTGCAGCACGGGTTCGCAAGTTTCGCAGCACAGGTTTGCATCACATTCGGTATTAAAGCATCTCCACATCAAGTTTAGCAGCCTACTCTTTAATCCATACAAACTTCTATTGTCAAGCTCTAACTTCAAATTTATCGAGTTCATTTGCTTAACTACAAGATCTGTAGAAGAATTTACTTAAAGTTTTCTCGGTTGGTGTATTGGGTAGTTTGAATATCTCACTGTTGCTAGAGCGTTGAGTCGACTAGGAAACAATGAGAAATTTAGCCGAAAGCTTTATCATTCAAAAAAGTCAAAAAAGTCTAATCATAAAAAAATAGTTCGGTGGCCATTATTTTTGATGTGCGGTCGGGTCGCGCTCCAATCGGCCACTCCGTGACTGCAAACCCACTGATGGTGGGAGGGGAGGTGGTTTTATTGCGACCACAGGATAGACCTTTATTACGCTAGTTGACAGTATTTTTGTCTGCTTGGCAAGAAGTGTTTTAGATTTGCCAAGCACAGCTTCAGAATTAACTTTATTGCTCATTTTACCTAAATTGGCGGCCAAATTTCTCATTTTGTGGTGATCGGCTAAATGCGGGGTTGATCAATACGGTGGCCACCTATCTCACTACACTTACAACTGTTCATTCGGACATTCAGTATATTCGCATTTTTAAGAAAATATTGCAAAACAAAAGCAAAAGGACGTTGCAGATTTGAATGAATATCGGCAGAGGCAAAATATTCAGTATGCAAATTGATCGATGTAATTGATGACTTGTTTTCACTTATCCGATTCATACACTTCTTTGGGAATCGTTCCAATGGTCAGGGCTCAGCGCAGTTTGTTTTGCCTAATGAAAGAACTGGCAAGAGTAGAATCTTTTATAGGCATGGCAAGATGAAGGTCTTCACCTTTACCGCCGCGGTAGAAGAAACTATAAGAAACACTCACAGTTATATATGAAGCGCTTGCTTATAATATAAACTAAAAGCAAACAAAAAGCCGTCTTTTGGCTAATATCTGGAAAAAAGACAGCGCACAAGACAACAAAATGCGCAAAACTGAGTAAAGAGATCATAGCTGCAATAAAAAAAGGAAATGGTAACTTCTTTCTCCTGTGCAATGAATGTGTCTCACTGAATTAAAGAGATATTGTTATAAACGCAATCATTATTGAAAGATCATCAAAGAAATAAAAAACAGCACTGACAATCCAGAAGTTATTGCAGGTGCGATGACCATAACGATTGAGAAAAAAACCTAATGGAAAATATGTAACGTCACCCTTGCAAACGTGAGGATCGAAAACGCATCCAGGTTATAAAAAAAAGTCTACAACAAACTATTACCTTTTGATATTGGAGTAAGAATCACTGGAAACGAATGAAGCGAAATAAGGACCCGCGGACTATGTCATATGAGTCGAAAACGCAAAAGGAAGCTGCTTGGATATAAAAAGTCAGATCAATGGGCAATAGCTGGGACAAACGTATCTTGTCAATTTGTTTAACAAAACTGTGTAACTATAACAAAATTGTATATAAGAAAAGAACTCACACCACAAGAAGTAAAAAGTGAGAATAAAATACTAAAACGGGACTTGAATAGCTTCAAACGGGTATCATCAACGGGAATAAAACCAAAATCCTAAATCTGAAGCGCTTCAAGAAAATTAACTATGAAGGAAAGGAAGACTGTGAGGATTGACTAAAAGGCATGGGCAAAGCTGAAATCATAGTTGTTATATTTAATATCAAGAATTTTTCGGAATTCTATCGAAGACGCCCCATCGCGGTTTCTGTCCTAGGTAAAAACTATGAGGTTATTTGGCTAATTGAAACGTGGCTTACAGATGCAGTCCCAAATGAAACTCTATTTTGTATTGAAATATCCTGTTTAACAGACAATGATAGCTTGTTATAACAAAGTTTGCATATTATCAAAAGAAGAGGTCTCGATGGAAGTAATTTGATTTTGAAACATCTATCCAACAATATCAACGTTTCACTACGTTTTTTTCAATTTTGTCTCAATAAAAGAAATTTCTCAGTGGAAGAAAACTGTTATCAAACCAGTATACAAGGATGGGAAAAAGACCGCGCCAAAAACTACAGGCCGATAAACTGCGACTCGCGTCCATTAAAAAATTATGAAAAAATCATATGTGACTGTCTCTTTCACTTTTAAAAAGAATCAGTTTCAGTATTTATACTTTGGTTTCCAGCCAAGGCAATCAATTTTCTATTTCCTTAAAAATCCTATAGCTTGAATTACCAAAAGATGATCAAAGAAAAAGAAGTTTTCTAACTAGCCCTTGAGAAATTTTTCAACAAAGTACTACCTGGCTGATTTTATTGCTGAGTTAATAAGTCTTAAGTTAGGTGGCAATGCACTAGGCATCATCGCAGACTGACTTTTGTACTAATGGAAAACAGAAAGTCCGAATTAACCCAAGGTTTTCTAGCTTTTTAAAAGTAAAATGGCAACTACTACAAAAGTCATTGCTTGGGCTACTACTGTTTCTTGTTTATATAAAATGCTTAACAGAATCATTAGATTATAGTCTTACCTCTGGATATAACGACGACTATAAACTGATCAGTAACAACTGCAGCTCGCTTAAAAATGACTTAAACAATTTGAATAGCTGGTGCCTCAAAATTGGCACTCCAGGAAGACAATTGTAGCTTTCTATAAATCAAAAAAACAGGGTAGGTAAAAAGTGCGGCCAAGTTGTCAAACCCATAAATAGCTAAACAAATTGTGTTGTGCTATTCACTGGAAATCTCGCCTCAACTGCAAACACACATCCACAATTCAATGAGGCAAAGCGATCATTCCGATATCTGAAAAAAAGCCAGTAACACCTCTGTTCCTACCAAATTGCACGCTTGTAAGGGCTTTGTTTTACAAATGCTATCAAATAAAAGTGAAGTATGGTATCTCAAAAGAGCGATTTATTCTTATTAGAAAAATTACAAAAAATATTAATCTTTTCTTCAAAGATTTTTATTGATGAATTTCCACATTTTCCCAAAGTTGCGCCTAAAACATTGCTAATCCGGGATGCATAGTCTTACAAAAACGCATGAGATGCACAAGTAAGCACAAAAGAATTTCCTTGTCGTTCAAAAGTTGTACAGTACATATTTTTCTGAAATTCTCATCAACTGAAAATCGTGCACTCAAACAAAAATATATACATTGAGACATGACTCAATAGCAGCCATTCAGTAGGTCGCGGATGTTATAAACATTTGTAATTATAATTTTTTAGTCGACTCTTTGACAACTAGTGACACAATTTTGAGCAGAGGATAAAATTAAAAATGATAACGTTTGCTTCAGGAAGCAGACCTTTTTGAATTAACGATTAGCTTGCTTCTTTTGTTCGTGAATTGGCTGAAAACAGGGCTTATGAAGTACGTAACTACATATGTTTCAAAAAGAATGTCGGTGTTCAAACGTTTTAGCGGAATTGAGTTTTACTGATCAATCGATATAGTGCACATTTTTTGCACTATTGACCACCCATAATCAGGCGAGGTGCAGTTTCTGTAAGAATTGCAACGGTTCCTGGGCCCTCGTTCAATACAAATGTGAAATATGGGTTCAAAAAGGCGTTTAAAGTTTCGTCCAAGCAAGTAGAAGGATTTTTGTGAACGATTGGATAAAGAACACAATTTGAAGTAACAAATTAAGTGAATTACGATCAGTTGCCAGAATTGATAAAGCTCCTGAAAACGAACAAAGAAACCGCTTCAGTTATGTGGAACCAGCCCAAAGAGTTGTGTTTTGATGCTCCAGGATACTTGATTGCCGAGAAGGACCCTTGAAGCAGTGCCACGCTATCAATTCAAAGCAAGTGTTGCCCAGGAAGGCAAAAGAGGACAACCGGGGCAAAAGCAGAAGGCTTGAGCAAAAAAAAAGGCAAGTGGAACACACATGCAATTAGTTTTTGAATTACTTCTGAACAACGGGGTCTCCATTTTGCCTTTCATCGAGAGGACACTTTTCTTTGCAAGATTTTCTTACTGCTGCAAAAGAAGAGTCTCAGGTAAAACTTAAGATGATCAAACAGCTATAAAAACTATTTTGGTTATTGAAAAACCTTAAAAGGATCAATAGTTCTAATTAAAGAATAAATATTTCCCCAGCGTTGAATTAATAATGACATCATTCCGGATTTCTTGAGGTTTTGCGCTCATCAAAACGGAGTGTTATCTTATAGCCGATAGATAATTTTCAAGTAAGAATCCTAAAACAAAAAAACAGTATTGAAAAAAGCCGCAAAGTGTAAAATTAAAGCACATAGGAGTAAATTTAGGGAGATTGTGAGACAAGAAATGATGCCATCTTGTCGTCAGAAGCATTAGACGAAGAAATGACGGATGGTTCGACTGTGGTTGAAACTAGACTAAATGGAAACTTGATCAACAGTCACAGAGACAGGACAGACCCCTGCAGAACGGTTTCCACATCAATTTTTTGATATTAAATGGTGTAGAACTTTCAAAAATTGTAGTTGAGGTAGTATTGCTGGCAACTAAATATCCTGTGATAGACATATTAAATGAGCTGCACTTCATCGCAGACTTTGACAACCTTGTAATTGAATTGCGCCAGAACGACAACGAAGCAGAGAACTCTTGTGAAACTGAAGCGGCTTCAATTTGATATGCAAAACAAGTACTAAAAAATCGGACGGAGAAAAGACTGAAAACAGTACATGTCTACACAAAGGGTAATGATTTTCTGGCAGTACCATTATACAAAAGCTGCGGATTCCGAGTGTTGAAATCAACATACAGAAAAATGAAGGATGTCATAGCTTTGATCAGTTCTATAAATCAATGGAGGAAGAAATGAAGTTGTGATAAAAAACTGAAAAACAATAAAATAACAGCAAGCAACAATTGGTGCGTCAGGCAACAATTATTAACAAATTTTAACCAAATCTCAGATGACTTTCTTCAAAACCGGCCAGTCTTTATGGTTTTTCAAAAGCACTTAAAACAGACAGACCTCTCCAAACTATTTCTTCGACACTTGGAAGCAGTTCCAAAAACTTGAACATTTTTTTGACGCACATCAAAAGCAACGTTACGCAAACATTGAAGCGAATACGCAAAATACCACAAAACCTTTTGGGTCACATTTTTGATATTATTGAGCAAATAGTATCTTTACCTATGTGACGTTTTTAAAAGCCATACAAATTGCTCAGAAACATCTAATCGAGCACCCCAGCTCCATAGATTTCAAAGTCAACAGGAAATTCTATTAAAGAGGAGTTCTACAAGTGATTATTTTAAATTTAACGGCACCCAATACGTACAATTAGATGGTCTAGCTATGAATGTATCCCTGGATTTAAAACCAGCACAAATGTGGACAAATTTATTTGATGTAACTGAAAATAACTATAAATGTGATCAAAATGGGAATGGCAAAGATTTCAACAGAAGAAGAAATTGCCGCCGGGAAAAATCAGTAGAGCCAACATAAGAGGAATATGTCATCATGCAGGACGCTGTTTGGATTTGTACATGCTGCAGCTAACCAAAACCAGCGGATAAGTTGAGGGGAAAAAATTTTCTAAAAGGTTTTTGGATGAAATTATTTGCATGATTAAGGGTAAACCGGACAAGTAATTATTATTTGTTAAATAAATACACAAAAACCGGTTATTTAATCTACAGAACAGTGATCGACAGAAAAACAGATTCCTTAATATCAAGATAAATGAGAGCAGCCAAATAAATTTACCTGTCACTGGTGTTAGATACCATCTGACAAAAGAATAAAACTAATTTCTTGCGGCAATGCACCACTTCAGCGTAAAAAAAATGTAGCGCAAGGGGAAATCACAGCGTTTTTAAAGCAACAACTAGTAGAAATCAATTGACATCAAAACAAAGAGAACATCAAAAGCCACACTTGATCTCAATAAAACCAATTAATTTCTCTACAACGTAAAGACAACGCAATGCAAAATTTTGCAAGGAAAATGAAAAAGACTGGGAACTGAAAATGGTAATCACAACGCTAAAATTAACACCATGCCTCCTCACCTAAAATCATGTTGCAAAAAGAAATCTGAATTCTCACGGAGCATGTGAAATAAAAAATAACGGATGTGGACCAATCTATGTTGGTTGGACAAGCCAACATGTTAGCATTAGGTTATCAGAACTTCACAAGAGAGATCCTGAGGTGGGTCATTATCTTGCTCAATTTTTGTTCTGCAGCAGTAGCACTGATTTGACTTTTATGCATGTCTGCTGCAGGATGAAAAAACCCATGATCACTGAAATTATAAATTGTTGCCGGGGGTAAAAACACACGGGAAGCATCTTAGTTCCATCAAAATTTTTGACCGATTTATAGGGCGAAAATATTTTCTGTATGACAAAATGAATTTTACAAAACCGCACAAGAGGGATGGTTAGGGTAAGGTAAAGATTCTGACTTACCATATGAATACCAAACCATAACCAAAACCGAAAACTCCGGAATTGGAATGTTTTTAAAGAAAGTACTGAAGGATGTAAACATAATGTTTTATATAGGCTAAAAACTGTGTATATAAAATTTTTTGATTATAAATATTTTAGGTATTTCCAAGAACAGTTAAAAAAACGAAAGAAAAGGAAATTTATTTTAAGTTTAAAAATCAGTCTGTTCTGCATCAAGAGCTAATGAATTAGGCAAATTAGTAAACAAACGATTAAAAAGTTTTTTCTAATTTTTAGGTTAATTTTTCTATCAATTTCAACGAAATTGCATATTTGACAAAGCCAACTAAATAAAGTTGAAAAACAGCTAAAACCTTAAATATTGTTTACTGTCGGCAGACTGGCACAGATTTTTTTTATGAGCTCCTGAAGTCTCAGATGCTAGTGCTTAGCGTGAGAAAGCTTTTAATTCCGAATTATTTGATGTAACTGAAAATAACTATAAATGTGATCAAAATGGGAATGGCAAAGATTTCAACAGAAGAAGAAATTGCCGCCGGGAAAAATCAGTAGAGCCAACATAAGAGGAATATGTCATCATGCAGGACGCTGTTTGGATTTGTACATGCTGCAGCTAACCAAAACCAGCGGATAAGTTGAGGGGAGAAAATTTTCTAAAAGGTTTTTGGATGAAATTATTTGCATGATTAAGGGTAAACCGGACAAGTAATTATTATTTGTTAAATAAATACACAAAAACCGGTTATTTAATCTACAGAACAGTGATCGACAGAAAAACAAATTCCTTAATATCAAGATAAATGAGAGCAGCCAAATAAATTTACCTGTCACTGGTGTTAGATACCATCTGACAAAAGAATAAAACTAATTTCCTGCGGCAATGCACCACTTCAGCGTAAAAAAAATGTAGCGCAAGGGGAAATCACAGCGTTTTTAAAGCAACAACTAGTAGAAATCAATTGACATCAAAACAAAGAGAACATCAAAAGCCACACTTGATCTCAATAAAACCAAATAATTTCCCTACAACGTAAAGACAACGCAATGCAAAATTTTGCAAGGAAAATGAAAAAGACTGGGAACTGAAAATGGTAATCACAACGCTAAAATTAACACCATGCCTCCTCACCTAAAATCATGTTGCAAAAAGAAATCTGAATTCTCACGGAGCATGTGAAATAAAAAATAACGGATGTGGACCAATCTATGTTGGTTGGACAAGCCAACATGTTAGCATTAGGTTATCAGAACTTCACAAGAGAGATCCTGAGGTGGGTCATTATCTTGCTCAATTTTTGTTCTGCAGCAGTAGCACTGATTTGACTTTTATGCATGTCTGCTGCAGGATGAAAAAACCCATGATCACTGAAATTGTAAATTGTTGCCGGGGGTAAAAACACACGGGAAGCATCTTAGTTCCATCAAAATTTTTGACCGATTTATAGGGCGAAAATATTTTCTGTATGACAAAATGAATTTTACAAAACCGCACAAGAGGGATGGTTAGGGTAAGGTAAAGATTCTGACTTACCATATGAATACCAAACCATAACCAAAACCGAAAACTCCGGAATTGGAATGTTTTTAAAGAAAGTACTGAAGGATGTAAACATAATGTTTTATATAGGCTAAAAACTGTGTATATAAAATTTTTTGATTATAAATATTTTAGGTATTTCCAAGAACATTTAAAAAAACGAAAGAAAAGGAAATTTATTTTAAGTTTAAAAATCAGTCTGTTCTGCATCAAGAGCTAATGAATTAGGCAAATTAGTAAACAAACGATTAAAAAGTTTTTTCTAATTTTTAGGTTAATTTTTCTATCAATTTCAACGAAATTGCATATTTGACAAAGCCAACTAAATAAAGTTGAAAAACAGCTAAAACCTTAAATATTGTTTACTGTCGGCAGACTGGCACAGATTTTTTTTATGAGCTCCTGAAGTCTCAGATGCTAGTGCTTAGCGTGAGAAAGCTTTTAATTCCGAATTAAGAGCAAGACGCAGCCCAAAAAGGTGTTTTGCTGCTTCATTGGACAGCAAGACCTTGGTGACGGTGTTACTCTTCCAAATGTATAAAAGAAGGCTGCCCAGGAAAGCGAAAGGCAATAAACTGGGCGAAAGCAGAGGAAAATTCTAACCAAGACAAGACGAGTGGAGCATACCAACAATTAGGAGTAGCTTCTGAACAACCGGGTCTGATTTTCATTTGTCTTCAGGCTGCATTGAGATTTTCTTTCTGCTGCAATAGATGTGGCCCAGGTGTAGCTTAAGAAAATCAGACAGCTACAAAATCATCTTG
This sequence comes from Convolutriloba macropyga, assembly GCF_964194025.1. Lineage (NCBI taxonomy): Eukaryota > Metazoa > Xenacoelomorpha > Acoela > Convolutidae > Convolutriloba > Convolutriloba macropyga. Next base: position 21,279,755 of record NC_134468.1, on the reverse strand, counting down.
ATTTTATGAAAACCCCAAAAATGTCATTTGCTCTAATCATAGAATAAAATTTTCCCAGCAATGAATTAACTTGATAACCTTTTTCCGGATATTTTGAAGTCTTGCGTTTCTCAAAACGGAGTGTTTTCTTAATAACTGATGAACAGTTTTACTGTTGGACTCCTAAAACAAGAAAAGAACAAAACTGAAAAAGGCCACAAAGTGTATGAAAAAGGTAGTTCAAGGCAGGGTCGGCCTTCAATTAGGCGCTCGAAAAAAAAGAAAAGACAGGGAAAATCATTTGAAAACAAAACAAAGAAAGCATCAAAAGCCAGACTTGATCTCAATAATACCAAAAATTTATTCTACAACATAGGGACAACCAAATACAAGGATTGGCATGGAAAATGAAAAATTTTGGGAATTGCAAAAGGTATTCACCCCGCAAAAAATAACATCTCTTTGCCTGAAATAATATTGCGAAAAAAACCTGAAGTCTCAATTAGTATGTGAAATTTAAAATTAACGGACGCGGACCCATCTGTGTTGGGTAGAAAAGCCAGCAAGTCAGAATTAGGTTATCAGAACATCACAAAAATGATCCAGAGTTAGGTCAACACCTTGGTAAATATTCTTTCTGCAGAGAAGATTTGAAGTCAATACTTTGGATACCTGTTGCACGATTGAAAAAGCATGACTATCGAAGCTATAAATTTCAGGAAATTAAAACTGGGGCTAAACACACACGACGAATCTTAGCTCATGTAATATTTTGGACTGAATTATAGGGCAAAATGTGTTTTGCGCATGGCAAATTGAATTCTGCAGAGCCCCACAACAGGGAAGATTAGGGTCAAGTAAAGGTTTCGACTTTCCCTAGGAATACAAAAACAAAGCCAAAATGAAATAATCATGAATTAAAATTTTTTTAAGAAAGCAATAACGGATGTAATGATTTTCGAATGAAAATTATTTGAATATTTCCAAGGAAAGTTAGAAAACGTTTGAAAATTTATTTTGATATGAAAAATCAGTTTGTTCTACATCAATATTTAATAATTTGAGAAAATTTGTTATTAAAAACTAAAGCGCCTTTTCCGGATTTTTGAGTTGAATGTCTTTGAACCTTCAAAATAATTTTAAAAATGAAAGAGCCAACGATATACAATTGAAAAAAAAACGACAACTACCTTTTTTTTGGTCCTATTACTGGTCTTCAATTATTGAACGCTATTTCTTTTTACATTTTAAATCTGACTGACTGCATCGTTAGCTGGTTCCCAATAAAGTAGCACTCGATATCGCTTCCCAATAATTTAAAACCAACGTTCTGCCTAGCTCTCAACATTTATAGAGTTACAATCAGTCTTTTCCATAAATAACTGTTTCAAAATTTATACGTAGGCAGCAAAATAGCAATTCAATCTTTAGGCCATTCAACTTACATAAAGTTTTTTTGCAAAACACTGTCTGCGTTATTAATGGACACAATAGCAATCTCAAATTGTACCAGACTATAAGAGTAAGCTCACACTCAAAGTCCTAATGAAATCCAGCAGAAAAGAGTAGGACAACAATATACAAAAATAGCAATATGAAAGAGCCCATAAAGAGTTTATAAAGGTACATGAAAATGCTGGGTTGAAGGGAGAATCCATATGAAACAGCACTACACTTCCAACACATCTTAAAATTAGGCTAGATAAAATTCGTTGGAATCGAGGAAGCCTGATGCATTGATTACCGATATCGAATTCTTCTCTGGGGAAGGTTTGTTCAATCCACACTCCACAAACAGAATTTCTGTTTTTTTCTCGGGTCGAGGTTTGGTCAAAAAATAATGTAAGATAAGCGGTGAATAGCGGTGAAGAAAACTGTTTTCAACGCAAAACGTCCGCATCTTTTAGCGTTGAATGCGGTGATTTTTTTTCGATTTTTAGCCGTAAACATTTTTTTTTTCACCGCTTTCACCGGATTTCTCACAAAACAGAAACTGCCCTACACGTGTTCGCACCTCTCACATCCTGCAACACAACAACTTCTTATTCCATTTTGCCATCTGTCACTGCAGTGATACTTCCTTTGAATTTAAGATAAGCGTTGAAATTATCGCGGTGAATATTTGTAATATTTGCAATTTTAACGAAGAACATATTTTTCCCCGCATTCTGCTGGCTGCGATAAAAATATTTTTTCACCGCATTCTGCTGGTAGCAGTGAAAATTTTTCTTTCACCGCTCAAGCGGTGAAAAATGATTTCCACGCTTAAAAGTTTTTTTTTTCACCGCATTCATCGCGTTGAACGCAAATCTCACACTTTTACTCAAATTCACCACAAATCTTACATCTTTCAGCAATTTTTAGCGGTGACATCTATACCCGGGTTGTGGTGCCTTGATGACATTTCTGGTTTTTGCGCTCTTTGGAGGTGAACCTTGATAACCCAACTGAGCAAATGAGGGGTTTCTGCTGGAAGGAATCTTCTTTGTTGGGAGTCTTTTGCAGTTGGAGTCCACTGCTTACGACGTTCTATTAGTTTTGGTGTAGATTTATTAATCACAAAATGTGCTAACGAGTCGTTCGGTAAGAGAGGTGCTTTTGAAGGAATAGTCAAGGAATCTTACGTATCATTTGACATGGGAGAGGGGAGCCTAGCAAAGAGTCCAACGCCAAGTTTACGGCTTCCAATTTTGTATAATCCTGGATGATAGCATGTGGATACATGTCTGCTTTCTTAAAAAAAATGTCTTCATCGCTTAAAATTGCGTTCGTATTAGGATAGAGTGGCAATTGTGGATTTAACAATCCGGGCCGAGGAGTCAACGCTAAAAAACGCAATGTCTTGTAAGATTGGCGTTGAATGCGATGAATTTAGGTAGTATCAACGCTTGAGCGTATTTCTTACGTAAATTCAACGCATTCAACGTCAATTTACATTTTTTGCGTATAATTTAGTGTATATCTTACATATTTTGTGTTGAACTTGGCATTAATCTGAAATATTTTGCGTTGAATTTAGCGTAGATGTTACGTATTTTGCATTGAATTTAATGTAGATCTTTCATAGTTTAGCGTAGATCTTAATTAAATTCAACGCATTCAATACCAATCTTACATACTTTGCGTTGAATTTAGCGTAGATGTTACGTATTTTGCATTGAAATTAATGTAGATCTTTCTTAATTTAGCGTAGATCTTACTTAAACACAACGCATTCACCGTAAATGTTACATATTTTGCGTTGAGTTTAGCGTATAGCTTGCATACTTTTGTGTTGCCTTTAGCGTTGATTTTACTCGTTTTGCGTTGACTTTAACCTAGATCTTAAATAATTTTGCTTTGAATTTAGCTTTGACCCTACATAAATTTGCTTTTTAAATTTTCGTGGTTGGTTTATACTTGGCGTGAGGGGAGGTGGCGAGTGTGGGGGTGCGTACCTGTGGGGGTGTAGGTTGGGGGAGCACGGGTAGCGTTGTGTACGTGAGGTGTGGGTTTGGATGGGGAGGGTACTTGGGGATATGCGTTAGGTCGAGTAATTGAGGGTAAGTGAGGGGGTACGTGTGAATTTAAGAATACGTGTGAGGGGGTACGTGTGAGGGGGTACGTGTATTTAAGAATACGTGTGGCGGTTACGTGTGGAATGAAGCAGGCAGTCAGATTTTATTGCGCTTTTTTTCAAAATTTAGAAACCAGATGCGTGCAAAAAAACTGGAAAGAATTGAAAGGAGAAAAAACTAGAGCAATAAATGAAACAAAATTTAATAAGATCTAATCTGAATTGAATGCAAAATTGTGTAGGACTTACGATTAGAAACGCTAAAATTATGTGAACTGTGATGTTACAGTCCGATTTGTAAAGAGTGCGGTTCCTAAGAAAAGTAAGTTTCTATGGCACAGTGGTAGAAGACGCGAAAAGTAAGAGGTCATTGTTTCAAGTCCCATACACAGAGTTCTACGTATCGATTTAATATCAACGATTTCTAACGCAAAATATATAAGATCAGCGCCAAAATCGACGGAAAATATGTGAAATCTCTGCTAAATTCAGCGCAAAACATGTAAGATCTACGCTAAATTCAACGCAAATTATGTAAGATCTACTCTAGATTCAACGCAAAATATATAACATCTCTGCGAAAATCGACGCAAATTATGTAAGATCTGCGCTAAACTCAACGCATTCAACGCAAAAATAGGTAAGAAAATTACGGTGATTTTTCCGACTTGTCATCTCTTGTTACCGCTGATCTTAAAAAAATTTGGCAAAATTTCTCGTGCCGGGGTGGAAAGAATCACTTGTCGTCTCCTTTTTTTGATTGCCAGTTGATTAGGCCTTTGTGTAGCGTTCTGAGTTTTTCTTGAAAATGATTGCACTTCTGCGCTCTAATGTTTTTTGTTTGGTTCAACTGGGGGTTTTGTTTTGCCTTTGGCTTATGTTTATTTGTCTGTTTTTTATTTGTCTTTACTGTATTCAACGATAGTTTTAAAGGCGACGATTTGGATTAATATGGGAACATATGTGATCAAGGTGGCATTTGTTAATGGCTTGGTTGTTGATATTTTATCGTTTTTGCAACCAACTGTGTTTCTACAAGCGTTTTTGCCAAATGTGATGGTATGTGGAAACTAATTTATGATTTCTCTTTCTTTAGAATGCTCCCTAGTGACTTCAACGATCCGCGTGGTACGGAAACTTTTTGATCTAGAGTTTTGCTGGCCAACCTCCTTTCGGACACCACTAATAGGGATGTTTTATCACCCAATGCTGGTTCTTAATTTGCTGGTATATTCTTACGGAGCCTAAGCGTGTGACTAATCAGCGGCGCGTTTCCCTCATTGCTTGGGAGATGTTGTTAAGAGACTGGTTGAATTTCGTTGTATTGTTTAGCCAGTTCAGATTCCGAGTTTTGTGTAAAGTTTCACGTTTTTGCCGGGCTGACATCTCGTTGTTTCAACAGGGTGCAATTTGAAGTGAAATGTTTTATCGCGTACGGCAAACTTGGTTGATTTGATTTTCTCACTATAATTGATAAAGCACAGTTCGTTAATCTTCTGAAGAGGTCTTCATTAGCTTGTTCTGTAGTACAGCTTGAAATGAGTCTTTTAAAACAATATTTTCAATAGCTTTTGCTACAATTGTGCTTATGTCATCGGATGAGCAGAATTTATGTACCTTTAATAGTGTTATGTCTGTTTTAATTGTTTTCATTATGCATTCTACCATTCCAGTTGCTGGATGGTGCCCGGCTGGACTTAAGTCATGGAATTGGCCTTATTCTTCTAATTATTTAGTTGCAGATTCTGTATCACAATGTCTAGACTTTTTTGCGGAGAGAAATTAGGATAGGAGGTCTACTGAGACTAGGAAGTAAAAGTTAGAAGAACTCTTCCGAAGCAAACGCGAATTTGCTTTTCTGTTGAATAACTGGGGTTAGTTTTCCTAGATTTGCCATATGGAGCGTTTGTTTTAAATATTTACTTTGACTTGTACAATCGGGACAAGATTGTGCTTTGGCCGTGATGTCAATGTGTATGCAAGGAAATCCGACTAGACCTGCGAGACTAAGCATGCCGGATTGGCCAATTTGTGCATGATGTATTGCATCAAATACCAATTGCTTTCGGATCCAATATTTTTTTTTCGCAAAGGATGCAAGCCCGACTCTTTGAATGGGAAGTCTTCCATAAGCGATTAAATGTAAGAGTTGGTTCTTTTCAGCGCTTTCCAGTCTTTATTTCTCATGTATTGAAGAAAAGGTTTATTGATCTATCATTCTTGATTGCTTCCGCCAGGAATTCTGTTCCAAATCCAATGGCCAAAGGTAGTCTACCTTGTTTAGTTCGTTTCTCGAGCGAAACAAATCTAAGTGGAGTTCAGCTCTGATCGGGGCTCGTCATTGTCGCCTGTTGTCGGTGCGTGTTGTTTGTGAGCTGGATGTGGTAGTTTTTTGGATTGTTGGTTGTCATTTCTCTGTTAAAATAGGTTCATTTAGTGTTTTCTATGGTTGGGGGCTCTATGTTCTTTGATAGGGGGTGTGAATTGGTGTCAGTTTGTTGCCCGCCTCGCGCGGTGTTGTTAATTTTCTTCATTGGTTAGTTGCGCTAGATGATAAAAGTTAATAGATTTTTTTGTGGTAGAGTCGTATGATTGAATATGGCTTATTTTATTGAATGCCCGAAAAAAAATGATTAAATTGAGTTTGCTTGAAAATGCTGCTGAAATGTAAAAAGTAAAGGGCAAAGAATTTTTTCTACGCGCTTAGAATTCGAATGAGGAATGACCTCACTTTTCAAGTCTATTTTGTCCACGATAACGTTATAACCTAATCTGCGTAAATTTACTGTGTTTCGGTTAAGAAAAATCTTTTTGCCTGCTTTTCTTTTACGACAAAAAGAGCATGGGGAATTGCTTTTGATGTCGTTTTTCTACTGAAATAATCCATGAATACCGTGTTTTTCCTTGAATATATTGTACTGTGAAATTAAAATTAAGAAATGTTTCTTCCCGTCGGGTTAGCCGGCTCAGCTAAATTTTATTTTCCCTGTGTTCTCCAAAAACTGAAAGAAGTACTTGATAAACCGTTCGGACTCTAAGTTCAGCAGCATAAAGATATTGTCAAAAATGCTCCAGAACCCAAACTACAGCGATAAGCTAGCATTTGTTTGTGCTGACTGATTCTTCGATTGACTGATGAAAGCTGGTTGCGAATTTTTGTTTAATAGTGGCGAATTTTTCTTGATACTATCCACTTTTTGCGCGTTTTTTGACACGTTTGACACAATTAAATATTCTATTTTTTCGAAGGTTTTTGCTTGAATGTCTTCGCATTTTAGTTTATTTGAACTTGTTGTATTTAATTCTTTAAGTCTTTGCTTCCCTGAGATTGTGGCTAGGATAGGAATGATTTTTACTACTAGTTTTATAATATACTGCTGGTCCGTACATTAGATACTTAAACAACGGGGTTAATCGCGGGACCACATGTATAGCTTGAAGGTTCAACCCCTAGTTCTACTCTTGGTATATAGTTAAATATTAAAGAAAGTTAAATGCAAATTTGAATTAATAAGTTATGTTAAACAGCATCAAACATGAACCGAGCATTAAGGGAAGTTAAAGTTATTAAGATTGAGATAGCACTAGTTAGAACAGCAAGTTGAAATATACTAAATTAACTCTTAACTTAGATAGAATTTAAGAGATGTTAATTTATAACTTAGAGAAGTTAAGCTGAACTTACCTGATTTCCAAATTTGTGCTAAGTTAATACTTTATGACTTAGAGAGTTCTTAGTTAAGAACTTGTCACAAAATATTTTAAGTTAAAATCTATCTCAAATGTGCTGAGATTTAAGCAAGGGAGCAATACGGGAGGATGATTTAAATCAGAAGTTATCGGGGACTTATTTGTGCTGGTGGTTGAGCGTGCAAGCTCCTTTTATACATGCCGACACGTGGTTCTCTATTATCCTATTGGATAGAGATAGCAGTGTCGACAGAGTTACCAAGGTTAAGTTGGTATTCTCAACGTGGCGTGACTATATTACGTCATGGTATTCTCAGTTTAAGTTAGTGATCTTAAAATAGTAGTTTATACAAAACTACTTAGTAATTTGTTTACACGTTAAAGTGGACTCTGTCCAATTCCAGTTTGTGCTTCACGCACTATAACGTAAATTCTCAAGATAGCACTAAGATTATTAAATAGTGTTACTGAGTGTAGCACACTTCAGTACATTCCATCCCGGTCTATAGGTATTAAATCAAAACATCAAATTTTACATAAATGAACAATTTATTTAGCTTAACTTTATAATAATTAGGCATTAAATGTTTATGAGGTTGATTACTTGGTTAAAGTTTCAAAGTTCAACGTACCTTCTTGTTTCTGAGTTTCTCTCTTGAAGAAGGGTTGACGATGTCCTGAGATACTAAGCTGTACAAAATAATATGTCCAATCTTTTTTGGGTGGCCGTTGTAGTAGACCTTTTGCAGTTTTTCTATAAAAGTTGTGCTGTTAATACATCTGAAGTTGAATAATAAAATAATATAAGTTGAAGAAAATACTGGTTAGGTTAATGGTCTGTAATGACAGGCAAGGTATATGAATAAGGAGATTAAAATGACTTCGCACAACACCATAAGGGCTAGTGTTGCTGAAATAACTCCCCAAATAAAGAATTCAGTTTGGTAATTCATCTTTACTTGAGTTTTGTTGAATTATAAATTAAACGAATTAAGCTATAAAGTTATAATTTAAGGAAATAATGTTTAAACTTGGTTGATCATTTTGAATTATCTTCATGAAGTAATTAATTTTGCTTTTTGTCATTAATTCAAAATAAATAACAACATCCATTTGTTCTAAGTCTTCAAGAAATAGAAGAACTTCGGCTTGAAATTCGGAGTAAAATAAATCAGAGATTTTGTTAACTTTATCTTTAAAAATAGTCTGTTTAGAAAAGAATCCATGCAGATTCAACATGTTCAGAAAATTGGCAATAATCTCTAAACCATTCGATATCAACGCCTCCTTCAAAATATGTGTTCATTTTGAATGTTGTAGAAAGTTATCTTTTGTGTCAATAGCAATGGTGAGATTGAAGACAAATTAATCCTTGAAGGGAATTGACGGGAAGGTTCAAATTGTACTTAAACTATAAATGGAGTACGGCGATCAAGAAAATCGGTTAACGAAATGTTGTAACATTATATGTGAAAAGTTACAGATCCGTAATTCGGTCATCACCAAAACTAAGATATTAATTGAAATAAGTGAGCGGTCGAAAGTTTAGATTATTGTTGTAAAGAATTTCTTCTGTATGAATAAGCTTTAGAATTTCAAATATATCGTACTCAGGAGTTTGATGAAAATAAACTACAATTTCTTTGGAATTGTTATCCTGCAAGAATAAGTTAATCTTTTGTAACTCAAATGTCAAATGAACTGACATTGGGGTATAGAATTTTTTTCCAACTAAGAACGTTTTCGAAGTTTTAATAACTTGCGATTGAATAAATTCAGCGAGATCACAATATGTTTTGAAGTACTTAACGTCTACTGAAAGATTGTAAGACATTAAATAAATTATGGAGTTCGATAGAACAATTGAATGGTGATAATAAACTTCTCTGTTAATTAGGTTATAAGCAAGGTAAATCGGTAAAGACAAAAGAATAGCTTTTATTAGAGAAGGGAGAGCAAATCAAATCCGTAATCTAAAGATAAGAACGGACTCCTTGTTCAACCTAAATTGCGAGTAAGAGCTTGATCGAAGAATTGATTAAATTGACTCTAATAATTAAGCGTTAAAACGGATGTATTAAACGAATATTTTTCCTCACCGCCGGACAAAGAAGGGATGAAGTATTGAAGGAAGTACTAAACATCAACAACCACAAATTTATCCATTCCATTCCGTGAGTGCTCAAAGTAATTAGCGTAGGATGTGGAGTTGATGCTTCAGATTTGCAACCTCTAGTTGGAGCTCAGTAATCCGTAGTTCGAGCTGTTGAGAGCGTTGCCTTTCTGTCAGAAAGTTTTGCTGTACCTGATAAGTGGAGGTATCAAGCTGATCAGTGAGGTCTGCTGTAATATTATCAAACGGGACTTGTATTGTTTATCCTTGTAGAGTGTGATTAGTTAGTAGATGTGACAATTAACCAATGAGATTGAATCTGTTGATGTTGGGTTGCAACTGATAGATTAAATTCGTATCGTAGTTTTAGCCTGTATTTCAGCTTGATGCTGTTTTTGTAGGCGGTCTTGCATGGAGTTAGTTGTGTGCTGATGACAATTAAGAAAATTTGGTCGTAATGATTGAGTAGTTGTAGTGTTTGCTAAGACGTTGGGTACCGTACTGTTTGTCTTGGGTATATTTACTTCTAGCGGTGTCGCTGGGCTGAATGTCTCTCTAATGAATTGTTTACGTGGTTGTTTCTTTGCAATTGTATCTGCGGTTTTAGTTCTCCTTTTGGATGATGTAACTGTCGTAGATGAATTTGTTGCACTAGTTGCTTGAGTTGGTACTGCTGAAATCTTGATAGCTGAGAGAAAAGTTATAGATGGGGTAACGTGAGTTGTGGGTTGTACTAGTCTGTCAAGTTGTTTAACTCCAAATTGAGGTTTAGAAGTTGATTGTGTTTTGTATTCGGGCCAACCACTCGAAGGTTCCTTCTGAAAGACTGGTATCAATTCGTTAGGGATTGAAGAAAGTTCCTGAAATATCAAGTATTCTCTACTCTTATTCAATTCTAACAGTATTTTTTTCGAAGTTATTTTGCAAGTATCCTCTTTTTATTGTTTTTTTGTATTCTATTTTAAAGTAAATCAGAAGTAAATATGAAGTCAGTCTGTATTGTATGATCATTATATAGTTTGAAGATACTAGAGTGATAGAGGAATTAATCCTACACTGGAGACGTAGGAACGCTGTGATCGTTTCTATTTTCGTCTCTATTATTCTCATCATTTAGGTTTGGACAAGCACTTTTATTCTCAAATCTTATAGCTTGTAAACCTGTATTCTCTCTATAAGTTGGGATTTGAATAAATCGTTTCTTAGCAGTAGCATTATCAGATTCAGGAACTTGCATTGTTCGTTCTCTATTTTCACCAGTATTATTATTCTCTGAATTAGTTGCTTGATAGATGGAAGTCAGAATCGGAACTGACATTAAATCAAATGTGGCAGCAAAGAGTGCTTTACCAAAGTGAATAGATGCATCTGTAAATTTATTAATTTGCATTGCTCGAATTAAGCATAAGACTATGTCGATGATTAGCTTAATGAACAAGAAAACGGCAAAGAAGATTCCGCATCGCTCAATTATATATTGTATTTTGCCAAAGGTTTCAACAAATTGATTATTAAAGAAGTCGGGTGAATTGAATGAATCTAGATAAATAGTTCTAGACTTATAATAAATTGTGCCTGAAAAATTTGAAAATGATTCTCTGCTACCTAATAGTGACTTAGTAAAGTGTTTGAGAACTCCTTTCATATTGGAGTTGAAATTTATTGAATTCCAGAAAGCCATCATTTCCTTATATGTGTAGATAGAAGCCTGAATGCCTGCAATAATTATATTTGCAATTTGTTGAATATTTATGTGTGTGTTAAAGAGTGCAAGTCCTCTTACTTTTTTTATTTTTGGGGTTATTTCAACCCATGAATAGTCATCATCTACATCTAGTTGAAATAAGTTTGAATGTTTATCATAGCATAATTGTTCTTCGGCTTCAGTGACGGTTTGTCTAGAAATCGGATCAACGAAATGCATTTCATCTTCATAGAGAATTGGTATTCGGTTATAGAACTTACTGAGAATTTGTAAGGATGAATGAAATTCAGAACAATTATATAGCCAGGCAACATTGCCGTTTGTTTTGATAAACATAGATCTGTTTCTTGTTAAGGTATATCCAGCTAAACGCGGATTTTCATGAGAAATCTTTAAAATTTTGAGAATAGTTGAGCGTTCTAACTCACATTCATTTCCTAATAGCTCTACAGTAGAAGTTTGAAGTTGCTGAAGATTATTAATATGCAAATAGTCAATTTTCGTTCCAAGATGGGCTTCGAAATCAATATTTTCATAAATTTGAAAATGTTTTGTATCAACTGTTTTATTGTCACTGGAATCATATTTATTTTTATGCGTGATAGCACCGGCATCAGATTTAAATTTATGAATGGGTTCTCCAGTATTCATATCGAAACCGTCACGAAGACTAATATATAGAGAATCATAAGGCGTAGGGTATACTATTTGTGGATGGCTACATAAAGACTTTGGTTTATTGTAAACTTGGAACATAAAACTTTGTAAATCAAAAATTGACTGCGCTGAGCTAAGTTTAGGATCCTTTACTATATAGTATTTGTCGTTAGCTTTAATTATTTGAGCGTCAAAAGTGCGAATCATAGCGAAAAGACAATTATTGGGTCCATCCCAAGTGTATGCAAATGGATCATTAGATGTAGAATCGCAGCCTCCGGCTGATAAAGGACAAGGTGGAGGTATATTTTGCCAGTTATTAACTGTGCCATCTCTGAGGTTTACACTCAGGCTAACATTTTGCATATATGTTTCATAAGTGTAGAGTGTAATCCAACCTCGGGAGTTACATTCAATGTTTCCAGTTCCAATATCGCCTGAGGTAAAGTTTGAGAACAAAGATTTGTCAAAATCGAATTCTACTGAACTGGAAGAAGGGGAGAGCTTTATCTTTTTTCTTTCTTTTGCAAATTTGCATTTCTGAGCATCAAGCTTAACTGAATTAGTAATAGTATTATGTCTGGCATCTATGCCGCTAGAGTCAAAGGAATCGCAAAACCAACGTAATTGCTGTTTGGTTGCTTTACACATAGTTGCTTCTACCTTAACTTTATAATTTCTTTAGTAGAGAGTGACTCGTGCTTGATTAGTTCTAATTTTATCAGGGCGAATTTTGCAGGGTGCTACTTTGTTGAGAGAATGCATCTGATTTGAGATCATTTTTGAGCAATCAAAGTGGATAACATCAAGGTCTGGAGCTGTATTTTCATAGATACTCATCTTTTCAATTGGTCTGGCGTCAGCGAGAGACGTTAAGAGTAGTAATGCAAAAAAATAATAGAGACCACATAATTTGCGGAGCAAGCAGTTTTAACGCAGAGAAAAGCAAGAGGTATTATAGCAATAAGTTTGAGAAACAGAACAGAACAAATTTGAGTTCCTATGTAAGTCATAAAGGATTAGGTTTTTCTTTAAAGAACTTGTCTATATTCAGTGATGGCAGTGAATGTTCGTTGATTTTTGACCATATCTCTGAAACTGACAGCTTTTCAGGAGGCTTTAAAAATTTAAGGTGCGGGATTTCTTCAGCAAAACAATTATTTCTATCTATGACACATTGTATGAAGTGTAGTTGAGAATCGTTAAATTCAATGAGTAAATCTAGTTTTGCAATACATTGAGCAATTTCAGATTCAATATCAGTTGCAACAGGTGGGAACAGAGTTAAGCAAAGTAATATGCAGAGAAACATTTTGTAACTTACGTTTATTACTTCGTCTATTGCTGGTGACTTTTTGATTTCTCAGTCTTCCATATAAAAAACGAAGACAGTATAAGGTGCGTCTAACAAATTCAATATAATATTATCCGTGAAAATAATCTGATATTTTAGCTCGTGAATGTGAGTGGGCTTATATAGTACCCAAAATATAACAAGTTTTGCGTTCTTTTCTGATGTTACCAAAGAATGCAACTATTCTCTGTTGATTAGAAACAAAACACTTATCAAGTGTTACAGTTTTATTTCCGAATTTCAATATTTTCTGTTGGAGAAATATTCTAATATAAGATAGCGGGTCGTATGCAAGAGCAGTAAGAACTTGTGTTTCAAGGGAGAGTGGTAACATAGATTAAGGGTCTACAGTAAAGGGAGCTTCGATGATATCAAGGTGTATTTCGTCTCTGTTGTTTAATTGGAAATGAAAGCGTTCAATATATTCTGTTTTGTTAGGGGTTTAACAAACAATTATTTCTAAGTTTACAAACCGGTCTTTAACGAAAAAAATAACAATGTTTTCTTTAATGAAATGTACGATCGATCAATTGTGGCTGACGTATTGTTATATTTTAAGGTTTTATGCGGGATGTTATTAGGACTGTAAGAATTTGAGAAGTTTGTTCTTGAAGCTATAATCCAATAATCGTTTAGCGGAATATTCATTGATCAGTTGATGGTTCTAAAACCAAACAAGGGACATTTGAAATATCTAAGTCAACTAAACTTGAAGAATGAATTTGAATTAATAAACTGTTGTTGAGGTTCATAGTTTCCCCAGAAGACAGCAATAGGGTCTTCGTTAGAATTAGTAGCAAGGAATACTACAGTTCTTGCTTCGTTTGAAACTTGACAACTGGTTAAACTGTTTAGTTCACTGTTAATTTTCAACTTCTGATTTGCCTTAATAGAAACCTTCACAAGTGTATCAGAGCTGATAAGAAGCGAAATAAGAAAACCGTTTTGGTCGAACGAGACTTTGGTCGTAAAATAAGATTGATCAGCTTTAAGGGGGTTCTAATTGTGTTATGCAATGTGTAAACTGTTGATGAATGTGTTAAATATGAGTAGTGTTTGTTAAAATTTAGAAATTTTCTGAATTGTCAGTCTTGTACTATGTTCAATCTGAAGGGTTATAGTTACTGAACTCCTTCTATAGTTACTGACTGAGAATAAAAATAAGAATTAATATTGAACTTTGGCAAAAATTATGTGTTTTTCGACCATTTCTGGAATGCAAAATGAACAGTGTATCATTCGTTGTCTGTCAATAGTAGCTAGGTCAAAAGGTGGCATAATATTAACTTGAGTAAATCCTATTTTGTCAGTTACTTCACGAAGTTGCGTATTTAGCCTATAATCAATCTTAATACATGGGCGAATCGTGAAAGTTGAATTTCTCGACAACTAAGATAGCAAGGTTGATGACTTTTGGGGTGAAGGTAGTTTGTGCATCATATCCTTGTCTGATATAGAAATAATAAGCAAAAAGTTTACAAACTTTCTAGAGCTAATTTTTTTTGTCTATTTTAGCTGTTGTGTAGGCAAGTTGTTCGAAACAAAAAAAATCAACAAACTCTTCAGTATATTTATGGGCCCGGAGTTCTCATTCTATACCGTATCTTAATAAATGGGGAAAAATCAAAAATTGTTGTTGTTCTAAAGCTAAAGCTTCAGATCTACTAATCGCTTAACTGAACATTGTATGGGCCACTAGTAAGTGTATGAGACAGCGAAAAACAAGTTGTTTTCATTTAAACTTATTTTATCTTGGTTTTTCTACGCAAAAATTATAATTTCACCATTTTCATGTCCTTGTTATGAAATTGTGGAACTTTTTGGACGCAAAAAATTCTACTCTGAACACATTAATAACTATTTTTGTGTATGTCATACGACGAACTTTCACTTATCTATCGCGTATAGCGTCTAAAGTGGAACAATTTAAAGATTGGAAGGTAACAATATAGAAAAGTTTCATTTTTTATTTAAAACTTTTGCTAACTCTCTTTCTTTTCAAAAGTCAGTTGTTTGTTTTTCAGGGTATTTCTACTAATCACAAATTTTACTTTCGAAATCTGAAAATTTGAACAAAATCGGAATTGTTAATAAAAAGCGGGAGCAGAAATAAATTCAATAACTTGAATTTTTTTTGGGATTTATAGTGCGGTATTTCTAATTTGTGTGTTGTAAATTTTTGTGAACTATTAGAGCAAGCATGTGTTTGTGCAAATATGTAGTCTGAGTTGTGGAGTGGATAAATCTATTGAGTTCCTACTCTTTCTGAGATTTGTGTAAGGTTTGCACTTAGGTGACATAATTCTTACTTGGGACTTTAAAAGTGCGGTTAGTTATTTGTTCATAAGTTCTTTAATGTTTATTTTAGACATTCCGCGGGACCTTAAACTAGTAAGGTTAGCTCTTATCTGTTGACTACATATATTTCTTAAATGTGCGTTTCCTGAATAATTCAGTGTGGTTAAATAGTTTGCAGAGTTGAAATTTCTGTACTTAAGGTATTTAACTTAGATAAGTTATCTGCTCATGGAAGACTTGTTTCTACTTAGCTATGTTTTGAGTAACATGTGTTTTCAGCGTTAGTTTGCAATAAAAGATATGCGTAAATCTTGAAAATGCATGAGTGTTGAACATGTATAGAAGTTATGTGTGTCAAACAGCTTGCAATGGTGATTAATCGCATACTTCTTGTAAGATTTGTGTTGAGTGGGCTTTTTGCTTTTGCCTTAAACTCTTGTTGACTATAGTTGATTTTTTCTTGCATAGTAATTTCTAAAATTTAAATTCAAATTTTCTTCTTGTTAACTTAAATTTCTTTGACTTTTAGTTTCAATCTATTTCGTCTTTAACTTTTACATTCTTATCTTTCTTTTAATTTCAATTTTTCTATTCCCAATTTAGTCTTTTAACTTTTTTGTTGTATATATTAATGTTCAGCCATGAGTTGTTATCCTCTTGATTATTATTGTCCTGATGATGAAATGAAGGAAGAGTTAGAAACGGTGAACTACCGATTGACTGTCGATGGGTTGGAGTTTACCCCCATCTCTGGTCGTAAGAGAACGTGCACCGTTACATTTATAAGGCGTTTCTTAAAACAGGAGTGTTCGGCTTGGATGCCCTCAGCTTCTTATTTTTCATGTCTACGGCATATTCTTAACCACATCTTGCATTATGGGACAAAGAAGTCGCCGGAATATGTCGAGTGAGGAATAGATTCAGTCCCTGGACAATGCGGGAGACTTGATGTGTTTCGAAATGGACAACTGAACTGATCGAATTCTTCTTAGGGAAGGATTTAAAATTTCATTTAACAAAACTATTTTGTTTTATTTATGATTGTCACGGGATGATAAGGGGGAAAAAGGGTAGTGATAGGTTTTGTAGAAGGGATATGTGAAATAGAATGTTAAGGAAGCAATAATTTTAGTTCTTCAAACGGTTCCTGAAAATGGGTGTGTCCATAACAGAAGAACAAGAGGAACAACTTGATATACTAGAGCAAAGGGTTTGGGCTCTCTCTCTCTCAGGCGTGGTGGTGTCCGAAGACCGGGCCAACAATGCAACGGTGTTACAAGATGTTGAGGGACCTCAACTATCAGGAGTGCCTGATTTTTGGGAAAAAAGACGTTGCCGGCTGCCACCGTGAAGAGTCTCTTAGAACTTCATTTGTAGGTGAGAAAAGGAGACGAAAAAAACTGATGTCGTAGTATTTGGTGTGTATTATTGAGTTATAATCAAGCTTTTTTGTTTTGTTTTTGTATATATTAATTTTTTATGGTTTTTGTGCGTGGTGACGCTTTTTAATATAAAAGATATTATTTAAAAGATATTATTTTGTGTCTCTATTTCTTTTTGAATTTATGTAGCAAGTCAGAAGGAATAGGTTCACCAAAGGTTTTCTATTACACTGAGGTCTGCTCAATACTTCATTTGCGTCTGGTAAATTAGAAATATTAGGTGATGCTGTAGGTGTAGAATTATAAGGTGATGATGTGGGGCTATTATGCGTTGCTTGGGGGAATAATTTGCGTGTAGCTTTAAATCTACTAGTATTATCAGGTGGGGTAGAAAAACTTTCTTGCTATGGGCTATTTGGTGAATACATATTTTGTATAGAGTAGGGGGTTGAAAGGCGCGGGGGTAGAAAATTAGAAGAGCTTGTGCCTTGAATATGTGTATTATTATTATCTTATCGTATTTGTAGCGATTCTAAGCCTGAATTTTTTGTTGGGGTAGCTTCAACGTTAAATGTTGGCTATAGTGTAGTACTATGATTAACAGTATGTTGTGTTTCTACTAAGGGCCACTTCGAAATAGCATTATGTTGTGCGCCACTATGAGCATTAGATCTGGCTATATTTTGCTTATTATAATGAGTATAGTAATCATCAGTGTCGTCTGGAACTACATAGTTCTCAACTAACTGATGTACTTTTTCTTCTTTCGGGTAATAAGGTACTATTTGATTTCTATGCACGGTTTTCTTTTCATATGTTTTGTCGTGATGTATTTCATATGTAGTATTAGTTAACATCCGTTGCACTGTGTAAGGTCCTGAGCGTGTTTCTACTAAGGGCCACTTCGAAATAGCATTATGTTGTGCGCCACTATGAGCATTAGATCTGGCTATATTTTGCTTATTATAATGAGTATAGTAATCATCAGTGTCGTCTGGAACTACATAGTTCTCAACTAACTGATGTACTTTCTCTTCTTTCGGGTAATAAGGTACTATTTGATTTCTATGCACGGTTTTCTTTTCATATGTTTTGTCGTGATGTATTTCATATGTAGTATTAGTTAACATCCGTTGCACTGTGTAAGGTCCTGAGCGTAGCTATTGTAGCTTTTTAGACTTTAGTAGTCCTTTAGAAAGATTTTCTAATAGTACTTTTCCACCTTCAGGTATAGGCTTTCCGAGTTTAAATCTATTCCTATACTTGTGTGCTTTATTTGTAGTCTGTCCAGATTTAGTGTAGGTATTCGAATATATAGTTTTAAATGTCTTCTTTCGCTTTAACATTTCGTTAGATAATCTGTTTTGTAATAACTTCTCTATGTTTTTGTTATTACAAGTTTTTTCACTATGCGAGTGTGGTGGTAGATTACTACAAAATTCTGATGTGCATTTCTTTTGATTATCTTGCAATAGTCCTAACTTTAGTGTTAAGGGTATTTGCGGTTTTGCTCCGAATAGTATTTCATAAGAGATATATCATTTACTGTAGTTTACTGCAGTTTTGTGTGAAAATGCAAATTTACTAGTGTACTCGGACCAATTAGATCCACTTTTACTAATAAAATGTCTTAGGTAATTATTTAAAACGTTATTTTGTACTTCTACTTTGCCGTTAGTACACGGTGAATATGCAGTTCGGGGGCATAGTGTAATTCCCATTTCGTTTGTGTAGTGAAAAAATCATTACTAATAAAAGCATTGCCTTTATCATGTACTATTTTTTGCGGTATACCAAACGTAGTTATAAATTTCTCTAGTTGATTTACTGTTTCGAGAGCTTCGCCATTCTTGCTAGGATATACTTGTTTAAATCTAAAGAAGACATGTACTATTACAAGACAAAATCTATTTCCTTTACTAAGTGGTCGTAGTGGACCTTTATGATCAATATGAAGTGTATGTAGGGGTATAGCTTCTAATTGTCCCCATGGTTCCAAGGGTGCTTTGTTCAAGTCTTTGCGTGCTGACTTATTAGTTTGGCAACTTAAGCAATCTAACATTATTATTTCAATCCATTTAAACATACCGGGCCATTAGAAATATCGCTCAACTCTATTGTAAGTTGTGCTTTCGGCTCTGTGGCAACTAAGTTGATGCGTATGTGCGACCTCGAATATTTTGATAAATAGTGACGGCGGTGCACATATCCTAACGTCAAAAGATCCGTCTTCAAAAGGTTCAGAAAAACAGAGTAAATCATATTCTCTCTCTAGAAATAACATGTTGAAATTATTTCTATAAGTTTGTAATGCTTCAGATTGTTTAATTCTGTAGTCCTTTTCTGGAGCTTTGCCTACTTTTAACGAGTCTCTAAATTTGTCTCTAACGGAATCGTTTGCTTGCTCTTCAAGAATATTATCAGTGTCCAGATTTGCGTTTTTGCAAAATCTGTAAACTTAGCTATTAAATCTAACGTATCTGTGTGTGCTTCCTTTTCTGAGATGTTTTGAAAAGCTTCTGGTTCAATAAGTTTCTTAAATTTTGTACGTCTAATATAGTCGGCTTTAGCAGATTATAATTCTTCAATAAGTGAATTTTCATTATTACCTTTTACTAGGTCTAGCCAATCTTGATCATCGTAACTTTCTCGATCATCACTTATTTCAGCTATTTCTTCTATCTCGGAATAGTAGTGATCGTCATACTCACTAGTTGGTTCTGAAGTTAATTTCTTTATTTGATTTTTTGTGTGCCATAGCGAAAACAAAAAGAAAAACTGTGTTTAACATAACAATGCTCATCTGTGTAGTCTGTTGCATCATCTGCACTAAAGTCACCTTCATCGTTTATATTGATTAGTTTCTTTTTTTTTCGCCTTTGAATTGAGCAATGATTGGATAACAGTCGTTAGCTGTTGCGTCCTCATTGCCTTGATGCAATACATGATAGTTTATTGCTTTTCCGTTAATATGGAATTTTATATCTTTATGTATTACTTTGTGTTCTAGTTGATAAAGTTTAGCATCTGCTAAAAAAACGTTTCGGCTAGGAATGTCAGGGGACGCTAAGTTTTTGCCTTCAGTGTATATAGTTTGCAAGTTTTGGAACTTAGTTATTACAACTTGATACTTAAAGAAACGATTTGACATTTGTCCTCGTCGTAACCAAAGAAATAGAATTGGTCTCTGATCACAATATAGATAAATTGGAAAAGGGGATCCAATAACATAAAATTCATATGTTTAATGGAGATATTATTCCGCGTGGTTTTCTATGTTGAGGGGACATCTTCTGTTCAGCTTTATCAAATTCTCTTGAGTTTGCTGAAATCATACGTTTTCTATCAGCAAAATCTTGTGTAAGAACACAACTTGTTCCTAAGTTAGAAGAATTAGCATGTATATGAAAGGGATAGTCACTAGAAGGAAATGCGTTAGAAATTTCGTGACAGAATCTTTGTTTAAGGTTTGTGAAAACTTTTTAGTGTTCTGGTAACCACTTGAATAATGTTGTATCTTTAGTTATATCATATAGAGGTTTTGCATCTATGTGAAACTTTAAAATATAGGTGTGATAGAAACCCATCATTCCTAAAACTCTTAAATCTTCTGTTTTTGATTCTGCCGTTTTTACGTTTCTGATATCATCTATGCGCGAAGCAATAGGCGATAGTCCGTCTTTAGATATAACATGTCCTAGAAATCTCATTTTTTGTAAGAAAACATTGTTTTTTCGGGGGCTGTTTTAAGGCATGCCTTTCGAAGCAAAGATTGATACTCTTTTACTATTGTGAAGATTTCTTGTTTATCTTTAGCTTGTAAGAGAGTGTCGTCATTGTATTTTATGGCTTATTTACGCTTTATAAGAGGTCCAATTGCATAATGCATTAGTTTGCTAAACAAACTGGGTAAAGGCTTTAGACAATAAAATCCTATTTGATAAGTGTACTGTCTGCCTCCTACAATAAAACTTGTAACCTTCTGTGTATCTTCGGTTAGTGGTACTTGATTATAAAATGATGATAAGTCACTACTTGTAAAAATAGTTCCGGTTTTTCTTGTCATTAGAACGTTTAGTGGTTCAATTGGGCAACTAGAATTGCTTGTATCAGTTATAGAGTTTA
This sequence comes from Convolutriloba macropyga, assembly GCF_964194025.1. Taxonomy (NCBI): domain Eukaryota; kingdom Metazoa; phylum Xenacoelomorpha; order Acoela; family Convolutidae; genus Convolutriloba; species Convolutriloba macropyga. Next base: position 21,258,896 of record NC_134468.1, on the reverse strand, counting down.
GTTATCTACCATCGATGACTAGTTTTACATAATCTTTCTTAGGTAATATGATAGTAGGACTGACAAACCAACTATGCATATCGTCGTTCTCATTAAGCTCTCTGATTTTTCCAGCTTGATTTAATTCATCCATTAGCTTTTCTAATTTATCTCTGAGATGAATGGTTATTTTGCTAGGTCGTTGTTTTTTAAAGGTAGCGTCTTTCTTTAGGGGCAAATGAAATTTATGTTTAGTTCTACCAATATCATACTTAAGATGTGAATAAACATCATTATCCTCAATTATTTTTTCTATTAACTCAATCAATTCATCGTCAGTCAAATCATTTTGTGAAAAATCGAAATTATCCAGAAACTTTTCTAGATGCTCTATGTCTTGGGCTGTATTTCCATTTTGCTTATTTTTGAAAACACTAAACGTTTTATTTATGATTCGGTTGCTTTGTAGTTTATCTCTAAACTTAGGAAACTGGTCATTGACTCTAGGTCTAAATAATTTTTTGGCCTCGGTAGAAAAGTCTGTGGCTAATTCTCTATCATCTTCTTTGCATTTTTCTATTAACTCGCTTTCAATAATTTTGAGCACTATTCTAGTGTATTGGTTTCTACTTTTTGTAGTTTCACTAAATCAATATCGTCTTTGCTTGTATACACATAGATAATTTTCCTGAATTCTTAAATGTTTGTTCAATTAGAGAAGATATCTCTCTCTAATCCATTTCGTCCAAACCACAAGCTATTTTTGGCACCGCTATACAGCGTAAATTTAGTCCTAGCGTGATCACTCATAGCAGGTAGCGTTGTTGTGATTGTATCAGTTGTTGGCTTCTCATAATGATTAGCCTTAGTGATGAGATTATATACTAGGTTATTATCTGCTCTGAAAGTTATTATGTCACCTATATCTCAGTTCCTACTTTTACAGTACTCCTTTAATAAGGGCTTCCTTTTTGAGATTGTGTTAGCAAAACCTTTTCTTATTTTCGCATCTGAGGATATTGTGTGCGCTATAGGCATATTAGAATCAAATATAGACTGGGTACGAAAATCTACATATCTAATGCAAGAATTAGTTTGAATTTGTTGTCCTTCTTTTAAATTGTTTACTACTGTGTTTAGTATAAAACAACTGTCATAGTCCTCTAGTTCGTTTAGTATTGTACTTGTAAATTCAGCACAATTTTTGATATTGTACCTTTGTATAGGTTTGTGGGTTATATCACACATAGCATATCCTATTATTCCTCTATTTATCTGTGTTGGGTGATTCTTCTGATTTTCCATGAATATGGGTAGAAATTCTTCAGGTTGTGGGCATAGTGTGTTTAAAAAGACTAGGTCAGTTTTTGCAACATTAACATGAGGCATGAATTATGTTCCTGGCTGAAACAAAACTTGACTGGGGTGCTTTTGTTTGTGCAATTGTGTACGTTTCTGTTGTAGAAAGATCGGTTGCGCTATGTTTAAAGCAGTCATTTTAGTTATGTATGGATAATCTTTCCATTGTTGAGTGAGACGCAGCAAATTAAGTGTTTTTCAGTTTTTATCTCTACTGCGGGAATATCAAAGTGAAGTGCCTTTAGAAACAAATGACAAAAATCCAAACCTATTATGTTCTGTCTCTGTTCTTTAGTAACGAATACTTTATGGGGGATTGTATATTTACCGTCGGTTTCAAAACTAAATTGGATAGTTGTGTAGCTAAGCTTTCTGATTGAGGAACCAGTATATGTTTTTGAATCACAATTTGTACTTTGTAGATGCAAATTTTGTCCGACGTTTACTAGAGCAAGGTATGTAGAATGATTGATGATAGTGCAAGTTGATCCTGGGTCAATCATAAATTCTTAACCACTATTATTTTTAATGTCTCCGGTGGCAAAGTGATATAAGTTTAAGTATGTTCTTGACTTAGTACTACTTACTTTAGTAGCATTCGGAGACTTTAATAGTTTAAAGGAAAGAAGTTATAGCATTTACGTAGTCATCGTCACCGTCAACAAAACTTAATTGATTTGGTTGTTGTTGAGTATTTTTAGGTTTTAATTGACTTAGTTGTAGATTGTAGATTGTTGGTGTATAGACGCTTGCACCTTGTTGTGACTGTTGCTGTTGTTGGGGTGATGGTGATTGTTGTTCAAGATTTGGTTCAATATTTCTATAAGTAATTCGCTGAGGGAAGGTTTGTTCGTATGGTTGAGTGAATCTATTGCCATAGCTGCTAAAAGATGTATTTTGTTGTTGATAGTTAGGCTTGTCGATCCTAGGATTATAGTTTGTGTAGCCACCTCTTGGATGATAGCCTTGGTTTCTAGTACCATTGAATCTTGTATTGCCTCGGTTATTCTTTTTATAATCATTAGAGAATGTTATATTTTGCTTTCCTGGTTCAACTAGTTCTTTTCTCAGTTTATTAACACTATCGTCTATCTGTTTTTTTGTGCATCTAGAGATGGAATGACCTTTGCTTCTGCAATAATCACAGAATCTAGTACTGTTAGGCCTGCCTTTTATCTTCGGGTCTCTAGGTATAGAAGTATCTATAACATTTACTTCGTTGCTTTTGAAAAGGCTGGTTAAATCATTGATTTTGCTCTCAAGTGTTTTAAGTTTATCTAGTCCTGTAGCTCCATCAGACTCTGTTGTTACAGAAAACGTCTTTGACGACTAAGTGATCAACAAACTGAGTCCAAAATATTGAAGGGTTCTCAATAAGTTTCTCGTGCGCTTTGCGTTTCAAACCTTGTAGTCTTAGTCTTCTCATAGAAAAATCTATGTTTTTCTGAGTTTGTTGTCTTTGTTGGGTTTCCTTCTCCTTTCTCATATTGTCATCACCTGCAATGCTTGTTGGTATCTTTTCTGGCCAACATTTATCAACTCCACTCTTTATTCTATGTAGATAGTTCTTTATCAATTCCCCTTCCTGTCTGTATGTGTTCTCAACCTCAACTCTAAATCTAAATTGGTCTCTACCGTCTGTGAATCTTATTATAAATTCATATTTAAAAGTATTTCAATTTGTAGCATCTGTGACTTCACTTTCAAACCAATCTAGTGCTGTATCAGTTAAAAGTGAACCGAATAAGGACTGTTGCCTTTTATGATAGCTAGTTTGTGCAGCGGGTTCTGTAGGCCTAGTTCCTAATGAAAAGACTATTTTGTTTTCTACAGAGTTCCAAAAAGAAGTAGCATCCTGATTAGGATCATTGCCTGAGAAAGGTACAAGTGAAAGGTTTGGATGTGTTATGGGGTTTCAGCTGGGGGTAACAGTAGGGGTAGGAGTACTACCACCAGGACTGGTCATTGCTTAAAGGACTGAAGTTATTTAATGAAAACTGTCTAAAACAGAAGATTAGTTTAAATCAAATTCAGTTGAGAATTTAAATGAGAAACCTCTTGATTAGTTAGATTAAACAAGTTACTTTAAGTTAAATTCAATGTCTTAAATAATTTAGATGAGCAAGTAAAATTGGAATTGCCTATCTATATTAAGTGAATAAGTTAAATTGAATTAGCCTCTCTGGGACCACCATTTTTACTGCTGGTCCGTACATTAGATACTTAAACGACGAGGTTAATTGCGGGACCAGATGTGTAACTTGAGAGTTCAACCCCTAGTTCTACTTTTGGTATATAGTTAAATATTAAAGACAGTTAAATGCAAATATGAATTAATAAGTTGTGTTAAACAGCATCAAATATGAACCGAGCATTAAGGGATAGAATAGTTAAAGTTATTAAGATTGAGATAGCACTAGTTAAAACAGGTTGAAAAATTCTAAGCTAAGAGATGTTATTTTATAACTTAGAGAAGTTAAGCTGAACTTACCTGATTTCCAAAAATTGTGCTAAGTTAATATTTTCTTACTTAGAAAGTTCTTAGTTAAGAACTTGTTACAAAGTCCATCTCAAATATGCTGAGATTTAAGCAAGGGAGCAATACGGGAGGATGATTTAAATCAGAAGTTATCGGGGACTTATTTGTGCTGGTGGTTGAGCGTGCAAGCTCCTTTTTTACTTGCCGACATGTGGTTCTCTATTATCCTATTGGATAGAGATAGCAGTGTCGACAAAGTTACCAAGGTTAAGTTGGTATTCTCTATGTGGCGTGACTATATTACGTCATGGTATTCTCAGTTTAAGTTAGTGATCTTAAAATAGTAGTTTATACAAAACTACTTAGTAATTTGTTCACACGTTAAAGTGGACTTTGTCCAATTCCAGTTTGTGCTTCACGCACTATAACGTAAATTCTCAAGATAGCACTAAGATTATCAAATTTTGTTACTGAGTGTAGCACACTTCAGTACAATAAGTTATCAGAAGTTAATTATTATAAGTTTTCTGATGTAAAAGCCTACGTCTGTGTCTATTGAATCATACTCGTTGTCCGTTTCTGCTTCCCTTTGAGTAGTCTTGTGGGAAGTTCACTGCTTGGGTTGTTTCAATATTGGTTCTTGGTGCAGGTCTCGTGGTGGTGTAACGCAACTGCATCCGCTTGGTACTTGTTTTTGTGCATTTTTAATGCCTATAAAGTTTTTGTGAATTGGGGTTTTGGAAGATAAAGGTATTGTCTTTGGGTTTGGTTGGAAACCAGTTCAATTTTTGGCTTTCAGCCTCGCAGCCTCTGGGTATTTGTTTTTGGTCTTCCATGCCCGCACTCGCTTGAGAAAGTGAATTGTAGCGCTCGGACAATAGTTCATTTTTCGCATCGGAGCTCCGTTTGTATGGCCGAATTGGCCAATCTTCCAATTATGAAATCTTTTTCAAGTTCCTCTTCTAAGTTCCCTAGGGCTGCTCATGAATCAGTGTCTCAAAGACGACTATAAAAAGTTTCCGGGCATTTTTTTTAATGTTTTGCAGAGTTGGTGTATTGTCATCTGATGTAGGTGAGATTTCTTGGTTTCGTGAACACAACGCCATCTTCATATGTGCTAACTCATGAGATGTATGTTTTTCTTTTTTGGTGTATGTGTTGACTACTTTAATAAAAAAAATGCTTAATACTGCAGCTCCAAGGCAAGTAAACCAAGCTTATATTCTGACATCTGTTTCTTTTCAAGATTAAAGATCGACAATTGGAACACGGAATTGAATGCCTTTGAATTTATTTTCCTAATCGATTAATTTCCACTAGTTTTGTATTTTGCATTTCTTGTTCTGTCTCATTTTGCTTTACCTCTTTGTGTGATGCTATGGTAGGATAAAAAAATATCCGCAGCTGAGTGACGTATGAAGAGTAGTTTTCTGTCCGGGGATTTTTTTGCCTTTACAGCAATATTGAAAGTTGTGAGTATTTTGTCCTTAATTTAATTGCATTGGTTCCGCTATCGCAATCAAATGGAGCTCCTTTTGAAAATTTTACCGATGTTGATTGCGCCATGTTGTGGCCTAGAAAACGTAGAAGGAGCAATCGTTGAAAGCAATTGCTAAAACTTTCAGCTTAAAGTAAATTGATTAGACAACAGAGTGTGAGTTTTGTAGTACACAATCAACACAATCCAGACGGTCCGTTGAGCATAAACATATAAGCCCACAGAGTGTTTTTAAATTTTTATATATATTTTTGGATTTATATACTCAAATGGGTTGTTTTTGTTCAGACAATTTTGGCCGATCGATACATTCATGGTACAAAAATGTGAGTGGTATCATTATAAAGCCCATCCAACGTAGAATATGGAATTAAAAAGATTTTTTCAGTTTTCGTTTTATAGGTTCATTGAGGTTAAAAGTTTTGTGAATATTAGACGTGATTCAGCTGTTTTTATTCACAATTTCGGTATTGTTGACTTAATTTTTGACAATTTTGCTAAAATTTGTAAAAATTGTTATTTGTAGTGTTTTTGATTTTATCTATGAAGATAGAGGAGGGTTGCCGAATTGTTCGATCGGACTTTTTTGGCTAGAATTTATGTGAATTTTTCAAATTTCGACTTTTTTCGGGACTAAATTTGCCTTTTTAGCCAACTTGCTTTAAATTTGCTGCAAGTAAACACCATAAAACTGCAGCCATATTTTGCTCAGCTCAAAAACCAGTTACTTGTACACCCACTTTGTACACCCACTTGTTATCTTTTTGTAGCCCAATGACTTAAGGACCCAGTTACTTTTTAGGAGGTATGAATGAACCTAGACAGTTTCTCATTTGTTATCTAATGTCTACTATGACTTTGAAAATAGTTGTTTTAAAATGATATCAGTCTTTTTTGAACTTTGCTATTATTTTATATTTTTTCTCAAGTTCGGGCTCAGTCTCAGTAAAAACAAGCTAAAAGTAATTTCCTTTGGGTCATAAATTAATGTCCGTAACAGTCTTATGCTCACTTAATGGTCTTTTTGTTTTGATACTACAAGTTTTCAATTTTTTTAACATAATTGCATATTTTACGAGTTCATTTGCTTCCTCGTCGATTTATCACATTATTGACAAATCAAACTGAAAGAAAGCATTGTAGGGAAAATTCACAGCGTTGGAAAAAGCCGTATCTGGATACGTTATATGTTTTGAATATATAGTTTATGCTGTTTGGGCTGAGAGACAGTTATCTCGCAAAATTTTATGGATTTTTTCTGTTTCTGCCTAAGTTTGTCTGTCTTTTTGTTGTTGTACGTCATATGCCTGATAACGTTACGTCTCAATTGCTACCCCATTACGTATTTCTCAACCTAGTTAAAGATTTCAGCTAAAAGCTGGTTGTTTTAATGTCTTAAAAATTAAAGTTAGAAATAAAATTTTTTTCAACTGTTTTATTTTTTGCTTTGTTTCGTAACATTGTATCTCAATCTCACTAATTTGGAGTCTCAGTTTTTTTTGTTGATTCAAAAATATTTTTTTGCGCTTGGTTATACGTTGTAACTGATTGCTTCAACCATTAATTTAATAAAAGTTTTCAAGATTTCTGTACTGCTCAATTTTTGGGTTTCCTTTTGTTGTCATGTCTACGTAGTCTTTTTATACGGAAGAGTCTTCTATGTTAAAATTACAAGAAAATGACAATTTACAGCAGGTAACATTTTATAATTATAGTGTCCTGAACAAAATGATCCTGTAAAATTTTTCAAAGTTTTGGCTTCTTTATTTACTTGTTGTTTTTTGTGGGGTTGCGAATCGGCTTCCTGAGGTTTTGCAACTGAATCTATCTGTCTGTTGAAATCTGAAGTCTGTTATGACTTCTGAGATTAATTGTTTTCAAAAACATTTATTTTTCGGTCGATTTGCAGCTCAGTCTCTGTAAACACAGGTTGCAACCCGTTTCCAGTGAACTGTAACTTATTCTCCTTAACAGTTTTTAGCCTCAAATATTTGTTTCTCGTCTTTGTTACTACTGTTACTACGAGATTTCATAAAATATTTGTAATTTTTTTCATTTTTACAATTTATAGCACTTTTGTTTTCCTTTTATTTTATAACAATATTTGTAAGTCCCATTGGTTTTAAAATTTTGTGCAATTGAACATTGGATAATGACATGTCTCAATTGCATCATTTGGATATATAAATGAACTTTTCAGGGATTTCAGTAGATATCTAATGACCTTAATAACGGTGAAATCAATTGTTTTCGAAAAAAGAAACGTATATTTGAACTTCGCATCTCTCTGCTCTTTTTTGTCTACCTGTTAGCCAGTTGCATATTTTTTCTAAAAAAGTATAGGTTAAGTTGTTTCCTTTAAGTTTTATATGATGCGAGTTTGATGATTTTGTTATGATTTTTTTAATAGACATCGAGTTTTGGTCGTAAAAAATGCTTGTTGTTTGTTATTTATTATCGTCCCTTCTAGTAGTCCTATTATAAACAACGTTCATCGGCACTTTACGGTGGCATTTTTGTATTTCAATGGTTGTTTGTGGAACGACATGTATATTTCTCAAAGTTTTCTATCTCTTCATCATTTGGTAGCCAATTAAGTCAGGAATGTAGATTAGCGGTGTCGTAACCTTATGTGCGTACGCACATTACCGAGCCTCCTTGTTATATCTATGTTTTTATATATATATATATATATATATATATATATATATATGTATTTATATATATATATATATATATATATATATATATATATATAATGTTTTATTTATATATATAAAATTTATATATATATATATATATATATATATATATAAATATTTTTTTATATGAAAATTGTTGTTTGAGCTTTGTTTTAATTAAATAGTTTTATGGAATTATTTTGTTTTGATATCTACCTTTCTCTTGTTATCGCTATTTTACTTACCAATGATTAACGCTTTCAACCAGAAAATTCGGGTGTTGCAGATATTTACATATTAGGTCACGAGTAGTTACACACAAATGACTTCTCTTCGGTAATTCAGACAACTAGTTATTGAGCCATGCAAACGACCATTCCGGCACAAAAGTGTTTTCCATCAATAGCCAATATATTTTTGCAATAATTGGGGAATTATTTCAAGGTTCACCAACACACTCGAGTTGATAAAAACCTCCAGACTGACTAAAGTGCAATTTTTTATCAGATTGCTTTTTTTCTTTCAGAGTTTGCTCTTCCTGATATAATAGATTAAAAAAACATAATTATCACTGTTTAAATATGATATGTAGAGCGACCAGCATGGCTAGTTTTAGAGTCAACGCAACTACCAGGTCGAACCCGGGCAAAATTTTAACGGTAACTTAAATTGTTTAGTTGATTTGAAGCAATGGGAACTGATTTACGATATCATTCCATTTTTACTTGAAAAATTTTGGAAATCAATTTTCAACTGCATGTATATATAATTGCTTTTTATCAGAATGTGGTGCACACATTTTATCAATGTTCCAAAAACTTGCTCAAAAAGTTGACCTGAAATGAGCAAATATTCGTTGAGAAGTGTATTTGATCCGAACCACTTGTGGTCTGAGGAACTACATACTGAAATGGGTTTTTTTTTGTTCCGTCAATTTTGGCCGATCGATATATTCCTCGTAGGGAGTTGAGACTGTTATCAATAGAAATCTCGCCCAGCGTTGAATGTTGAATTGAAAAATGTTCTTGTATTTCTGATATTCATTTTTACAGAGGGTTATCGAGGTTTGAAGTTCTGTGAACATTAGATTAAATTTCGTTGTTTTTATTCAAATTTTCCGTAATTTTGACCAAATTTTTGTTAATATTGTTACAATTTGTTACACTTGTTATAAACAATGCTATTAGTTTTACTTTTAAGGATAGAGGAGGCTTGCCGATTGGTTTTATCCGAGTCCTTTGGTTGATATTTTTTATCGAATTTGGGGCTTTTTTGTTCCAAAATGGCTCCATATACGTTTTTCATTCCACTTTCTTTAAATATGCCACAATTATAGACCTAATATCTGCTGTCACAATGTTTAAAAACTCTAAAATATTTGTTGTACTTTTGTTTCCTATAGGAGTCTTCTGGAATTAAAAACTTGCCAAACGTTCTAAAAACTAACTAAATAATTATAAAATGCATCAATGGTCTTTGGTTTATTTAAATACTGCTTTTTCTAATTTGTCTATTTCTATTTCAAAAACACATGGGAAAAAATGTTTTTTTTTAGATCCGCAGCAAACTCAGGGCTAGTTTTGGACTCATCCTCGATTCTTATAATCAACAACTATTCGGATTACGTTTGGGCGCGCCTTTTTCAAAGTATTTTTGACTTTTTTTTGTTATTTTTTCTGATGATTACAGACTAGAAAGATTTCAAATCAATATTCAATTAATGGCGGGCCTATTAACAGCAAATCTTGGTTGAATAAAAGTAAAGTGTGTCTTCAGAGAAAAGCTAAAAAATTATGGCTTTGTCGATGTCTTTTCGTTGTTTTTGACTGCTTTTTTGACTTCATTTATCATTCTTTTTCCTGCCGCATGACATCGTCCTAAACACTAAAGATCAATTTGGTTTTCTTATGAGCTATAGATGAAGCGTTCAGTTATTATCTAATGGCTGTCAGGACATTAAATATAATTTCTAAAGAATTGGTCAGCGAAAATTTAAAGTTTACCAATTACTTCTATCTTATTTATTTCCACAGTTTCAGTATAGCTTAGTCTTAATATATACAACGCAAAATGTATTACAATTGAAATAAAAAGTTTTCCCTATAATGTTGATCATATTTAACAATTGATTTCTTAGTTTTCAGCAAAATTTAATAAGTTTTAATTTTTCATGAAGTTTTGTATTATTCGCGTTTTAACTTATATTTGAGAGTGACTTTGTTCTTTTTCTGAATTATCACTCTAACGATGATTCAATTGGCGCTGCAAGAACAAGCAAATAAAATTTTCAACATTTTCAGTAAAAATCTAATAGTTTTAACGGCTGCGAACAATAAGATTGGATTTTTTTTCTTTTTGACTCTAATTGTCATTTTTGTCATACGGCATATACCTGATAATCAAAAGTGTTAATTTGCTTCTACCGGTTTTTAAAAGATTTCATCTTACTATTTCAATGTATAGCTAACAATTTCAATGACTTTCAATTGCTTTTTATATCTATGAGTTAGTTTTAAACTTCCAACTTTTGTTCGCATTGTCGTCAAATAGTATCTTTGTCACAGCAGTGACAGAGTTCATCAACTTTCTGTCTTAGCTCCAACAAAAAATGTGGTTGCCGTTGTTGTATTTGACTAAAATCTTCAGGGCTCAGAATTGTGATAACATAAAACCTCCATTTTCAATACTTCGCAAAATTTGTTGTCCTTTTGTTGTCTTCTTCAGAAAAAATCTTCACCAGGAAGACGAATTTGAAATTGAGGGAGAACCAAACATGTCAAACCATTGTTTGCTAAATTATCAGTGGTTTTCAATGTCTTATAATTTTAGCGAGTTCAACAGTGTAGTTTGGATAATTATTTAAAAACAATGTGAATTTGGTCCGCATCTGATGTTTTTCTGGTCGTTCTCATCAATGAAAAACAAAAGTCGCCTTCTTAGCAGTTGTAGATTAATCTGCTTTTGTTGTATCACATAAGTTTTTGTTCTATTAAAATTTTGCTTTTTCTAATTTGTCTATTTCGAAAACATATGGATTAATTATTGTTTTGACTGGATGCGAAGCAAACTCATGGCTAGTTTTGGACTGGATTCTTATAATCAATAACTATTCGGATTACTTTTGGGCGGGTAATTTTCAAAATGTTTTTTTATTTTTTTTTGTTTCTGATGATAAATAACTAGAATGATTTTAAATTAAGATACAATAGATGGCTGGCCGTTTTACAGCAAATTAGAGTCAAATAAATGTATATCATAACTTCAAAGAAAAACTAAGGATTTTATGGCTTTGACTATACGTTTTCCTAATTTTTAATTGCTTTTTGCCTTCTTTTATCATTCCAGCCGTTTGACTTCGTCCTAAAAACTAAAGATCCATTTGGTTTCTTTCTGAGCTATAGATGAAATGTTCAGTTATTATCTAATGCCTGTCATGACTGAATTTAATTTTTAATAAAAAATGGTCAGCAAAAAAATGAAGTTGGCCAATAAACTTAATCTTTTTTTTCCCACAGTTTCTATGAAGCTTATTCTTGATACATGGCAACACATTTTACAAGAGAAGTAAAGTGGACTCCCCATAATGAAGTTAATATTGAACTTCTGTTTTCATGGTTTTCTTATAGCAAAATTTAATAAAATTTAATTTTTCTTGAAATTTTGTAATTCTGGCATTTTAGCTTATATTTGAGGTTGACTTTTGCTCATTTTCCACATTATCACACAAACGACAAATCAACTGGCATTGAAAGAAACAGCAAAAAATTTTTCTAAAGATTTCAGTGAAAAGCTCATAATTTTAACGGCTGCAAACATAAAGATTAGATTTTTTTTGGTTTTTGACTCCAATAGTCATTCTTTTTTTGTCATACAGCATATACTTGATAATCAAAAAAGCTTATTGCTTCGACCGTTTTTTAAGAGATTCCATTTTGTGATTTCAATTCGCAGCTAACGTTTTCAATGACTTTCAATTAATTTTTGTAAAAAAAAATAGATTATATTTAGACTTCCCAATTTTTGTTTGCATTGTCGTCAAATAGTAACTTAGTCACAATAGTGACAGAGCTCATCAACTATCGGTTGCTCCAACAAAAAATTTCTTTGCCCTTGGCTATGTTTTGACTGAAGTATTGAGAGCTCAAAAATGTTATTACATAAGAACTCCGTTTTCAACACTTGTCAACATTTGTTGTCCTTTTGTTGTGTTCTTTAAATTTTTTTTTACCAGGAAGACGACTTTAAAATCGTGGGCGAAGCAGAATATTCGAACCAGTGGTTGCTAAATTAAAAATTTTATATGTTCCCTATATCTTATAATTTCAATGGGTTCAACACTGTGGTTTGGATAAATATTTTTAAAAAAATGTGAGTTTTGCCGTATCTGTTATTTTTCTAGTCGCTGTCATTAATGAAAAAAACTGGCTTCCTGAGCAGTTGGAGGTTAATCTGTTTGTGTTGTAATTTGAAAGCGATTGTTTATTTTTAAGTTTATAGATTTTTTTCTTGAAAAAAGAGTTTTGAACTTTGTGACTTTTGTATTATTTTTGTCAATTCTTTTGCTTTGGGTCTGTCAATTAAGTAACATCCTCTTTCTGGTGACCAAAATCCATTCCCTACAATGATGTAATTAACTAATGGAGTCTTGGCTTTTTTGGTTTTACTCATTTTCCTATAAAATGTGGGATTTTTGGGTGTTTTGCCATTGCTGTGTTTTTTGCGTCCATCATTAATTTTATCTCGCTAATGTTTGGACCAATTGGCATTGAAAAAATGCGCAATTAAAGTTATTTAAAGTTCGTCATAATTTTTTTTTGATTTTGAGGCTTGCAACTTTGCTTCATCTTGAAATTTATTTGGCTCTGTTTTTTTGGGTGATGCTGATCTTTTTGTTGTCTTCTGATATTATACGATTAATGACAGGTCTCAGTTGCTTCCTATGAGATGTAAATTATCTTTCTTAATAGTTGATACGTACATTCAATTTGTGATGGGTTGTTTCTGAAAATTAGAAGCGTATTTCTGAACTTTCCCTCTTTTTGCTCGGCCTTGTCGACCGGCTAGTTTTGGACTGGATTCCAATAATCAATAACTATTCGGATTACGTTTGGGCGGGTAATTTTCAAAATGTTTTTTATTTTGTTTGTTTTGTTTCTCATGATTAGTAACTAGAATGATTTTAAGTTAAGATCCAATAGATGGCTGGCCTTTTTACAGCAAATTAGAGTTAAATAAATGTATATTATAACTTCAAAGAAAAATTAAGGATTTTATGGCTTTGACTATGTGTTTTCCTAACTTTTAATTGCGTTGTTGCCTTCTTTTATCACTCATTTTCCAGCCATTTGATTTCGTCCTGAAAACTAAAGATCCATTTGGTTTTTTTCTGAGCTATAGATGAAATGTTCAGTTATTATCTAATGCCTGTCATGACTGAATTTAATTTTTAATAAAAATGGTCAGCAAAAATTTGTAGTTGGCCAATAAACTTAATCTTATTTTGTTTCCCACAGTTTCTATAAAGCTTATTCTTGATACATACATGGCAACAAATATTACAAGTGAAGTAAAGTGTACTACCCATAATGATTTTAATATTAAATTTCTGTTTTCTTGGTTTTCTCACAGCAAAATTTAATAAAGTTTAATTTTTCTTGAAATTTTGTAATTCTGGCACTTACCAATTATCACACAAACAACAATTCAACTGGCATTGAAAGAAACACAAAAACTTTTTCTAAAGATTCCAATGAAAAGCTCATAATTTTAATGGCTGCGAACAAAAAGGTTAGATTTTTTTGGTTTTTGACTCCAATAGTCATTCTTTTTTGTCATACAGCATATACTTGATAATCAAAAAAACTAATTGCTTCGACCGTTTTTTAGGAGATTCCATCTTATGATTTCAGTTCGCAGCTAACGATTACAATGACTTACAATTAATTTTTGTAAAAAAAAATAGATTATATTTGGAATTCCCAATTTTTGTTTGCATTGTCGTCAAATAGTAACTTAGTCACAATAGTGACAGAGCTAAATAACTATCGGTTGCTCCATCAATAAATGTATTTGCTGTTGGTTATTTTTTGACTGAAGTATTCAGAGCTCAAAAATGTTATTACATAAGAACTCCGTTTTCAATACTTGTCAACACTTTTTGTCCTTTTGTTGTGTTCTTTAGAAAATTTTTTTACCGGGAAGACGACTTTAAAATCGAGGGCGAAGCAGAAAATTCGAACCAGTGTTTGCTGAATTAAAGTTTTTAAATGTTTCCTATGTCTTATATTTTCAATGGGTTCAACACTGTGGTTTGGATAAATATTTTTGGATGTTTTGCCATTGCTGTGTTTTTTGCGTCCATCATTAATTTTATCTCGCTAATGCTTGGACCAATTGGCATTGAAAAAATGCGCAATTAAAGTTATTTAATGTTCGTCAGAATTTTTTTTTGGTTTTGAGGCTTGCAACTTTGCTTCCTCTTGAAATTTATTTGGCTCTATTTTTTTCGGTGGTGCTGATCTTTTTGTTGTCTTCTGATATTATACGATAAATTACAGGTCTCAGTTGCTTCCTATGAGATATAAATTAAATTTTAATAGCTGATACGTACATTTAGTTTGTGATGGGTTGTTTCTGAAAATTAGAAGCGTATTTTTGAACGTTCCCTGTTTTTGCTCGGCTTTGTCGACCTGTTACCGACTCTCATATCTTATCTTATAAAGTAGACATTCATCTTTTTAGTTCAGGTTTTATCTGACTCTATTTTCACTTAGTTATTGAGTTTTTTTCAAAAAAGATAGACATTAAGTTTTGATTGTAATTAATAATTGCAATTATTTGATATTTTCAATTGTCTTGTCCAGTACTCTCATTAATGGTAAGTTTCATCGACCCCCTAACCCGGCATAATTTTTTTTCACTTTGTGGTTTGTTGAATAATTAGTTCTTTTTTTTAAATTTTTGTATCTATTCCTCGTCTGGAAGACAATTAAATCAAAACGTGACTGAGCGGGGTCGGAGCTTTATGTTCAGGCGCACATTACCAATCCTCCTTGGTTTGGTGTAAGTGCGCAAAATATATTCCGGAAGAAACTTTTTTGTCAATTTTAAAAATTGCTAAATTAGTTGTGCGATAAAGGCCAATGATGCTATGAGGAAGTTAAATTAGTGCCATAAAAGAGAGCTGTAACCTGACAAAACTGTATTCATTATGTCATAATGATGCGTTAATATTTGCTGGCCCATTCAAACCGGTTTTTATCAAAAGGATATTTTTGCTACATTTTTTTTCGTTATAAGGAATTTGAACATCCTAACACCATTAATAATATTTCAAAGAAGTACCAGTGAAATAAAATCTCAGCCAGGTAAATAGACATACATAAATATTTTGTAGTTCGGAAACTGTGAAAAAACAGGCAAAATGCCTCCTAGCACGCATTCAGTATGGGGATAGTCGATACTAAATCTAATTTATTTGTTTTTTTTTTATTGTGACATAAAACGAATTTTCTATTCTATCACATCTTCAGCGGAATCTGTGCTCTAAAATTTGTACAATCACTCATTTCCAAAAAAAGTTGAATTTGGGATGTTCTAACATGAATTTGGGCAAAAAGAACAAATTTCTGATCATTGTTTGTGGACTTGCAAAATTCAAATTGGTACTCAAATCGAGCCTTTTTGTATAAATTTGCTACCCAATTGATCTGATTTGCATTTTTTTCATTGAAAATTGGTCCGAGGTCTCATTATTTCTGAGAAGCCAATAATGTGCATTGCATTAAAAATAGGTAATTAGTGTTACCAGTTTTTCCATTAAATTTCTATTAAAAACGGGTTTTCTATTCACCCACATGGATTGTCTCTTAGACATAACTACTTTCCTAAAAATAATTGTAGTTGATATGTGTTAACAGTTTTTATTTTGTCAAGATGGACCTCTTTTAGGCAATAATATAGACCTGAAAAGTACGTATAGATGCTGCATTTTGTGAGATTCTATGGACAACTTTCATGATTTCATCAGGAAATGCTTCTTAAATCAAATAATGCGTAAATTTTGTCTGTCGATATCCCTTTATTGTAAAAATGTTGTCCGTCATCTAATAATTATCTTTATGATGAAAATCAATAAATATCTTGTTTAGAAATATGTAGCCATGTGTGTACCTATAATAATTCCATTTTTTGTGTTCCATTTTTCAGCCCAATGTCTATTTCAGAATTTATTCTTAACTTCCTTTAATTTCTGGACTTCTGAAGGTATTCACCTCATTGACCCAGTTATTACTCGCATTTTATTACTAGCAGTTATTTCTAGATACGGCGTGTAATTTCACCAAAATGATATCTTTGTAATCGTATAAAAGAAAACTTTTATTGCACTTCGTAAATTTTTGTTTCCCGTCTTGTTTTCCACATTCTCCTATGTAAGCCAATTCGCTCACATTATGCAACAATACTTGAACTCTTCTCAAAAATTTGAATAATTTTTCAATTGTATTTGTTGTAAAAAGGATCAAGTCAAAAATTTTTAATGCGAATTAAAGCTCTACCTGAAATCGCCTTACGCCAGATTAGAAATAACTTCAATTGTTAATTTAATGGAATGCTCTTTGAGTTGACATTAGCAGTCTGAAGTTATAGAATGTGTTCAACATTAACAGCATATCGATACATTTTTAGTATAGACAATCACTTTAGTCTTTGTTATTTCTTAACTCTTATTTGATAAATTTCTTAGTATGATCTTGCAATGATTACTAAGAACAGTATAAGATCGTTGGATGATTAGAAAGAGTCATATAAGATCTTTTTATGCTTGCTAAGATTCATAAAACGTGCGAATCTTGAAACTTTTTCTTCAGAGTTTTAGCTGCTATTGCATCACGAATAGACGGCTAAGTAGCGCGTCCAAAAAGCTGCTACTAAAAAAGTTTCTGCTCTAAAATTGTTATGTTGTGACAGATAGTGAGAAAATTTGAGTGTGCCATTAACTTTTGGCAATTTGCCTAGGTGATAATTAGTTTGCCTTGGCTATAAAAAATTTTTAGATATAGTAGAAAAATAAACAGAGCTGACGTGTTGATGTTTTATATCAGAAAACTTGTTCTTATTTATTAGACAAAAATTTTTTCTGAATTGCTTCACTTCCATTATCGTAAGCCAGTAAAATTTCTATATATGACAGTGTAAACACTAAGATGAGAAAACTTACTTTTGGTCTCAAGTGCATAAAAAAGTAGTTTGAAAATGTTCGTGCTTTTGATAACTTTGCACGATCTCATCGCGTTCAGTAAGTTCGCATTTATACTGGTTCACCCAAAAAACCTTCTTGCATAACAAGTGAGACTGGATGGTTATGGTGCAAGATATCGCAAAATTCTGGCAAAAAAATTTGCGAGATCATGCAGGACATTGAGTTTCTAGCCATCAATTTTGCTAGATCATGCATTCGATGTCAAATCAGTGCTTTAAAAACAATTTCCTCCAATCATTTTTTTTAGTTATTGGAAATAATCAAAAACTTACAGAAACTGTACTTTACGTTGTACTAATATTAATTTTCCTGAATTTAATGATTTTTAATTATCCATTAGAAATTTTCTCTCTGACAGTACTATATAGTTTTTACCATTGAATTCTCGGATATTAAATTTCTCTTAACAAATTCTGGCTATTGACAATGTTAATTACAAGATGACTGTGTTGGTATGTTAAAAGCGCTTTCCGAATGATCTGCGCTGAAAAAAAATCGTCAAGAGCCCTGTACGTACCAATAATCTCAATTTAACAATTACAGAACATTTTATTGATAATTGGTTGTATGTACGACAAGTACGACATTCAATTATTTGGAGTATTAGCTCCTAATCAAGGCATTTTCCTAATAATTTCACATTTTTTGATGTGCCGAATTTTATTAGTTTGCAGTTTAAATTATTTTTCTGATCAGAAAAAATCATATATCTTTGATTTGATGATCACGCACGGAAGATATGATGAAAAATTCATATTAAAAAATCATTAAAAATAGTGCGCTAGATACATGCAGGCAACAAAAAAAACAAATAATAGGAATCGAAAACATCAAATTAAAACAAAGCCTGTTTTTTGATTAATTCATTAACGACAAAAACTCGGAAACTTTGGCACGCATTTCATCAGCAGCGTAATTTTTTTCTAAAAGAATAAGCAAAAAAAGAATAAAACATTTTAAATCAGCAGAAAAAGCAAAGTTCAAATACAGGTTTTAAATCATTTTTCTGAGTGATTAAAACCATTCAGTATCAACTAAAATCTTTAAAAAGGTTTGTTTATTCATCCCGGGGTGTAATTGTGGTAGAACCTGCAACCACTTCATTAGGTCTTTTGGGAAAGCAAATAAACCAAAAAATATATGAAAATATATGACTACAGAAAATATGTGACTACAAAAAGTGAAAGAAGCGGTCAAATTTTAAAAAACACGGTGTCGCAGTCGTTAAACCATAAGCAAGTCACTGAGATTATTGAATAGGTCCAATTGTGCCTTCCTATTCATTTAAAGCTAAAATGAATTTTGTAAGGAAACATATAATCAGCCTTAAAAACGGGAAAATATCCAGAAACTCCGTTTTGTTTTTGGAAATGCCGAGAATCAAAGTTGGAAATGTTTATTTGAAAACATTAGTTGAAAACAAAATGCGTATAAAGATCACATTTCAACTTGCTAGAAAGAGGATGCGACCTGCCTTCACATATATTAGCTACACCTTAGCAGACGTAATATAAAAATTGACGAAATTCAAGATTTCATTAACGTTTTTGAAAACAAAATTTCTGAAGCACAAAATCATACGGTTTCCACAAAATTGAAAACTGATAGCTTTGCAAACCAAACTACTTAGGAAACCAATTGGGATTATATTTAGTGAAATTGTCTCTTGGCGCTACTAAAAACAGATACTGAAAGAACTGAAAGAACTAAAAGAACAAAATTTCCTGAACAATTTTACTAAACTAAGGTATTGAAATAATTTAAACTACGAGAAATTAAAAAACCATGGAAACAAGAAACACAACCATTGGAACTGTTTTTTGTTTGGTTCATTGAAATGTTGAAAACACCCGTCACTAAAAAGACTAAGTTACATAAAGAAATCGGGAACCAATAAGGGTAGTTTGACAACTGCATTTATTTTTTTGAAGTTATTTAATTTGGAAATCATCAAAGCCTTTAGCTATTAGCTGAAAAAATTAAATTGGTTTATTTATACATCTAAAAGAAGTCATTGAGGTCTCTCATGATCGCAAATATGTTGATTATCTACAAAAAGAAATACAAACACCTGTAGAAATTTGAAAACCCCGAAATCTGTAAATCTGTAAAACTTTGAAAGTTTAAAAAGACTCACCTTTTGCAAAAAATCAATTATGTTTCACTGCGCATTCTTTATAAAAAAAATCAACAGAGAAATTAAATTTTACTTCACCAAAAGGATTGAGCTGTCGTTACCGATACATAGCTATGAGTTGCCAGAAAAAAGATAAAAGGATGCAATGCTGAAAATTTAACCCAACTTTTGCTAAAAATGAATAGATACGAAGTCATACGGGGCATCAGATTTAAACTGAGGACAATGTTTAGTTTTTTGTACAAAATAAAGAAGCCAATTAAACTCATTTGAATAGTGACAACAGAAGCTATGTAAGGAGACTGAAAAAATGCCAGGAAACTAAGGTTAAATTTACAAAAACAGTTTGCAGAGCAAAAAAAAAACACAGAC